>NC_089444.1:0-360000 GCF_026210795.1 Rhizophagus irregularis | reverse complement strand
AATTAAATCAAATTCATTCGTTTTCCTCATTTCCTCATTTTTTTTTAAAAAAAAATTCAATTTTAATTGTTTTTTTTCAAAAAAAATTTCAATTTCAATTTTTTTTTTTTCAAAAAAAATTTTAATTTTAATTGTTTAAAAATGTGGACCGATGACGAAGTTAGAATGTTGATTGACGAAAGAAAAGAAGGTAACGATCATTACCACTCCCTCAGTGGGGGGAGTTGTAAGAGAGCGTGGTGGACCTCAACCGCTGCAAAAATCAACCAGAGATACCGAACTACTTATACAGGGCGCCAGGCTTCTGAAAAATTCCATGGCATCGTAAAGGATTGCCGTGTAAATATTCAATATTATACAAATACTATACTATCATTATCTCTTCAAATATAAGCTAATTTACATAATCTTTCTAGTTAATGGAATTATCTTTAAGTGAGGACCCGAGAGGAAAACAAACAAGAAACGGAGAAAGATATCATGTAGAGTTCAGAAGTGGGTTTTGGAAAAAACCAAGTAAATATTTAATTTTGAATCTGTAAAATTTTTAATTTCTTTTTACTAAATAGTATTGATTTCTAAATAATATTTTTAGAATTACAACGGCAACGGTCACAACAGTCACAAAAGTTACAAAGACAACAACAGGATCCTGATCAGGATCATAAGTTACGAAGTCAACAACAACAACAACAACAACGGCAGGATCAGTTACGAAGTCAACAACAACAACAGCAACAGCATCAGCAGAATTCTGATCATCCTGATCAGGATCAAAAGTTACGAAGTCTAGAGGATCAGAAAGTGGTCCAAATATTTGATGAATTATTACGAAGTCAACAGCAACAGCAGGATCAGCAAGTGGTCCAAGTATTTGATGATGAATTAGAAAGAGAGGATTCTAGCCAGGCTAGCCAGTCTAGCCTGGCTATTTGGGAAATTGACGATGATTAATAATTCATTTTAATAGTATTAATTAATAAATCATTTTAATAAAAAAAATATTCATATTATTATAATTATTGCTATAGTATTAACGTGATTTTTATTATAAAGGCTAAATATCAAATTGACTCTCTGCCTAATTGTTGTATCTATAAACAATTTTATTTATAAACATTATATTATAATACATTGCAATACGTCTGTGATAAATAAATATGTCTGTTATTAATAATGGTGTCCATTCTATAGGTAAGATGGAATCAACCAGCCAGAGAATATAATATATAATGGGTATTTGGAATTGTCGCAAACGTTTATTTCTAATTTTATTAGATTGAAATTAAGAGATTTTATATAAAACGCGTAATAAAAATTTACAATACAAAAGAACTTTAAAGTACAATGCAAAAGAACTAATAAGAATTTATTTACTAAACTCACTATTTAAGAAAATCCGAAATAAGAATTTATTTACTAAACTCACTATTTAAGAAAATCCGACATGCACATCGCATATCTTTCGATGTAAATCCGTTTACATCGAAATACTCAATTTACCATTTGACTAAATAGACAATTTTTAATTAAATTATTATTCCCATTCTTCCATACATTCCTTATCAATAATATATGTTTTACGTCCCAATTTCATAAAACCTACACATCTATTGATTGCAGTAACATCAATAAATTGTGTAGAACCATCACCTACAAAGGAAGTTGTACCTAATGAATCTTCATTAACTTCATTTGTCCATGTTACGTTCGCTAGCATTATTTTCTGATCCATATACCCGTATAAAAAATAATAATTAACCTGGGCGTAAAATGATTTAGTTACGAATTCTGGGATTGCACTTGGTAAGTGAGCCCATTTGTCAATTTCTAAACGGGTCTAAAATGAAAATTATTAAATAAAACTTACAAAATTAATTTACAAAATTAATAAATGATTATATTGCATTAAATACTAACCAAAACAGTGTAATTAATTCGTGCCCAGTCTTTATTTCTACGTATCCATTCTGACCCAATTACTCGACCATCGGAAGTTATTAAACGACCAAATTTTGTTCCGTTGGTTTCAAAATCCTAAAAAATGTAAAAAATGTAAATATTAGTCAATATTTAATTTTAAAATTGAAAATAAAATAACATAAAATAAAATAATACATACATTTAATCGCATTTCTGATGCACGATCATCTATTACACATAAATGATCTTTTATTTTTTTAACTTCTTGGAATGTAAGAGTATATGGTTTAGAAGGCCATTGAAATTCTTCTTCATAATTCTCATTTGTATAAACCAAGTGCTTTTTATATTTTTTATCAGATATAGGAGGAAAGATCTGGTCATAAAATTTTCTAAAATAACACAAATTATTAAATAATTCTAACAAATATACATTGTTTGTTAGATTTTTATATGGATGGAGGCGTGATTTTGCTAGCGGTTGTAACATTCCACAAGTATGTTCCATAGGAAACTGCCATGTTGACCAACATGGTCCAGTATCCTGAATACTATCAGCAACATGTAAAATATAATGAAAGCATACTTTCATTACACTTAGTCGGGCAGCCAAAAACTGATAATAATAACTAAAAATAATATTATTTTAATAAAACAATAATTCAATAAATAAAATAAATGTTGTAATATATATACCGTTCATAATGTTGATAAAATAGCAATAATAATTTCCTTATTTCTTCTTGATCATGTAAAGATAATACTCGTTTTTGACAAAGCTGAACAGCTTTAACAAAAAAGGACCAACCTTTAAGATAATTTGCCGGCAAACGATCTTTTAATAAAGGTAAAGAATATAAGGTTATCCATGAAGCCCACTCCTCTGCTTTGTAACCATTATGGTGATGTAAGATATTTCGTGGTGGTCGACCAAAATCAGTTGGAATGGATTTTCTTATGGTTTCCATTTCAATCCCAATCTCAGTCCATTGTTTGTTGTTAATTACATATGGCTGATCATTAAGAATAGAATCTTTAAAAAAACAACCCATCCAATGTTTTAACATATATAATGCGATGTTTTCATAAAACAAATGCATAATATCTATTGGAAAACATGTAGGAAATTGAGTTGTTTCTATTTCTAATAAAACACTACGTCCTGTAACACCTATTCAAAATAATAATTATTAATTTTATAGTAAAAAAAATTATGTTGCAATAGATTTATTATTTACCTAAATCAGAAATTAATGTATCGCGTGTTCTTGATGGCGGTATTGTCGTTATTTGTTCAATTCTTATCATATAATCTCTATGAGTTCTTTTTGGTAAATCTGATGGATTATAAGTTTTATATGTTTCAATTGATGGTGGTGGTGTTGTAGGATAATATACATGATTATTATATATCCCACGAAGATCACAGTAACGACATGCCATGTATGAATTATGTCCAGTTAAGCAAGCAAGTTTTGACAATCCGGGAGTATCTCCAGACCAGGAAAGTACCATAACTTTTAAGAGGAAATTCTCATTCGTAGCACCATCATAGCATTCAACACCATCTACAAATTTACAAATTTACAATTATTTTTAATATATTTTTTTTTTATCATTAAGTTTTATCATAATGTATGTAATTAAAATTACCATTTAATAAGCATAATTCTTCAACTATTGGTTTCATAAAAGAATTAAAATTTTTTGGAGCTTTAGGACCCGGGATGATTGAAGTAATAAGTAAATTTTCTTTTTTTACACGTTGATGGGGTGGCAAATTAGCATTAATAAATAAAACTATCCAACAATCATCACATTTTTGTTTGAATAGTTGATAACCATCAACAGAACCTAAAAGTGCAATATCACGATCGTCTTGAAAATATCCCTCTTGGGATAGATTTTTATATTGTGAGCCGTCAAATACATCGCCAATAGCACCATTATCTTCTCTGGTAATATATTCAGAACGATAACGTAATTGTTTTGCGCGTGTTGGATCTTGATATTGAATTTTAAATCGATTCTGAATTGAAAAATATGCTACTTGTGCTCTTGGTCGTCCTCCTTCTTGATAACGTTCAGCTTTACAATAGGTACATTTATTTAATGTTTCCAAATTACCAGTAAAAGCACAGCATGAATTTATGCACATATCAACCCAAATTGGTTTAATAGGAACTATATTTTTAAGTGTTTTTATTAGTGTATATTGACTTGTAAAATTACCACTAGCTGCAGTAACAATTTCTTTAAAGGCTGCATCAGTAATATTTTGTCGAGTTTTTACTTCAAGAAGACGTAAACCTCTAGCAACTTCATCATTAATACTATTAATATTAGACCCTACAATATTAGACCCTACAAATAACACACGTCAAATGATCAAAAATAGGCAAAAAAAATGGCGCAAATCGCATAAACTATTCGCAAATTTGTATAAACTATTTACAAATAGTATAGGTTAATTCGTAAATAGCCAAAAACAGCCAAGAATAGCCAAGAATAGCCAAGAATAGCCACTGCTTTTCGCGCCATTTTTTTTGCCGATTTTTAGCATTTCGACCTGTGTAATATGTATTTGCATTAATAATAAATAATTTTAAATAAATAAATAAATATTGCGTATATTACCTTCTGTTAAATTAATACCGTCATCAGATGATTCATTATCGCTACTATATAGTCCTTTTTGTAATACTTCAAACGTATTATTATCATCAAAAGAATCATATAAACTTTCATAAGATTCAGATTCAGTTGCAGTTGATGATTCTGTTTTTTCATCAGAATTGTCACGATTGTCATGGTGTTCTTGATTGTCATCATAGCAATCATCATCAATTACCATGAGAACGGGAGTAGGAGATCTTGAAGATCTATTATCAAATTCATTCCTCCTATCATCATTACAATTAAAATATAATATAAAACATTTAATAATCATTATTAGTTAACGAATAACAGAAATATTCTCCTTAATACTTACTGTTTATATTCTACATCATTATCATCATGATTATTATCGTCGTAGTCGTTATTATTATCATCATTATCGCCATCATTATCGTGGTCGTCATCGTAATCGTTATCGTCATCGTGGTCTTTGTCGTGATCGTTATTATTATCATCATTATCGATATCATTATTATCGTCGTCATGATCGTTATTATTATTATTATTATCATCATTATCGCTATCGTCGTCGTCGCTATCATCATCGTTGTCGCTAAAATTATAATTCTTTTTTGCATTTTTAATATGTCTCCATTTGGTAGTAGGATGCACATATTTACCAATATTATCTGATCCTTTTTTTTTACATTTGGAACATATACATAATACTTTATTATTCGACATTTTTTTTCCAATACTTTTTTTTCACAATTTATAAAAAATAAACACTTTTTTTTTACACTATACAAGATTTATAAAAATTAAAAACTAAAATACTTTTTTTTTTTCACACTGCATAAAATTTATGTTTCAGATTTTATAAGCTAAAAAATTTTGATTTATCTTTATTCGGAATAATTTGTACACAAATATTCCTGTCGTTTTAAGATGGCTGTGTAATTTAAAAATAGATAAAAACTCCCTTTTTTGTACTTCGAATATTGTATTAAAAAAAAGATTTTTTTTTTTAAGAACAATTGATAATGTTTCTGCCTATTTTTTTTTTTAAAAAAAAAGCATTATACATATCTCTTTACATACATCTTTACACCAGTGTTACACACCCATTTATTTCGTTGCGATTAACGACGGATTAATCATCTTAAAAAAAATTATCCTCGTTCGAGGATCTAACACTTAATCTACAGTAATACTATCACTATTTTTTTGTCATCAAAAAAAATATATTTTTACGTCAACAATTATTCATCAAATTAAATAACTATTATTTTAAATAAGTATTACATTCCTGTAAAAATATGATCCGTATTTTATCTTTCCATGTTTTTTTTTATGAATGTATCATTTTAATAGAATTAATAATAGCTTTAAATCATGGAAATTTTCATCTCGATATCCGTGAATGTATCATTTTCACGGAATTTTTACGGAAGACACGGAAGACACGGAGAAATAATGGAAAAATTCGGATAAAAATTTTTTATAGGGGTTAAAATCTTATGATAAAATGGCTGTGTAATTTTAAAATAGATATGAAAACCTCCTTTGTATTCCTTTTTTGTACTTCGAATGCTGTCATTTTTTAAAAAAAGATTGTTCTTTTTTTTTAAAAAAAAAAAAGATCGCTTTAAGAAACTTTGGTCTTCGGTTGAAGTCTTATTATGAAAAACCCCTTTTTGTATTCCTTTTTTGTATACAATATTACTGTCAAATATTGTCACTTTTGTATTCCTTTTTTGTATACAATATTGCTGTCAAATATTGTCAATTTTTTTTAAAAAATCTTAAGAAAATCGATAATGTTTCTACTTTTTTTTTTTAAAAAAAAAAAAAAAAAATAGGAAACAACTTCCCAAAAAATATTAATACTAAATCTAGTGGGAAATCTTCATATTTTTATTAAGTCACGCACGATTATAATAATTTGTTATAATAATTTGTATCGTTTATTCATTTTATTATTCTTTATTTAAAAAACTCTACCGTAACTGTTGAAATAGCTAAAAATAGATGTTATAAAAACCCTTTTATATTCCTTTTTTGTACACAATATCGCTATCAATTTTTTTTAGAAAAAAAATTTGATCGTTGTATTTTTCTTTTTTAAGAAATGTCGATGATGTTTCTGCCTTTTTTTTAAAAAAAAAATTATTCGTTTATCTTTCCTTTTTAGGAAAAATCGCTAATGTTTCTACCTTTTTTTTAAAAAAAAAACCTCGTCAAGTTAATATAAATTCAGAGAAATTTAATTCATTCTTTTTTTCTTCGTTTTCTTCGTTCTATCTGAATTTCTCTTCATTACATTTGGATTTTTTTGTTATGGCTACTAACAAAAAATTAAATAAAATAACCGTTCTTAATCAATCAAAAAAATCGTCAGATCTTCCTGTTCAACAAAATGTAAGTTAATTTTAGCATTTATATTGCAGTTTGATCTCTTTTTAACATTAAGTTTTAATTATAAATATAGAGAATTCTAGAAAAAGTGGTGGATGAAACTGTATCAATTTCCAAACCAACCGGTGCTTACATTAATATTGCAAAAATTTTAAACCTGACTAATGAGGAATTTAATGGTTACAAAGTTTGTAATATATAAATATGTAATTGTTGATATAATTCATGTATTATCATTTTAGGATTTAACTTTTATATATTTTACTAGTCAAGTATACGTGACCTAATTGAAGCGTATATCGATGTTGAAACGTCCTGGGAAAAGCAGGAGAGGAGAGCAATATTAAAAATTATCGAGAAGGTGAGTATATTGTAAATTAATCATACTTTAAATCAATACATTTATAATACATTTAACAAAATTTTTTTTTCAGTTCAAAGGGAATAATAGTCATTTTCCCAAAACAACAGGAGATTGGGCTATCAAAGAATTATTTCGCCGCTCGATGAACAATAAACGTAAATAATAATTTCATCTTTTGAATTATATTTATTTATAAAAATAAATACGTATTAATTTTTGAATTTTATAAAAGGTGCCCACCAAAAAAAACTAAAGAAGAAGGAAACGGAAGTTATTTTAAAAAAGAATAAATCGGTGATCACTAGAGATAAAATTAAAAACAAAGTGGTCATTAGTAGTAGTGGAACTGCAGATGATTTATCAGATAAGGTATAATATATATAGTATAAGCATTTTGTTAAAAACATATTTTTAACTTCAGTTATATCTCTTTTAAACTTTTCTTGAAGTCTGATAATAACGATAATAATACAGACGTTGATGATACCAATACAAATGTCAGCGGAAAGAGCGGAAAGAAAAAAAATGATAATAGTACAGATGTTGGCAATACAAATGCCAGCGAAAAGAGCGGGAAGAAAAAAAATGAAAGAAAAAAATCTGGGCGGATTTCCAATCAACTGCGAAAAGGTAATAATTAATATTTATTTTTTCATTTTATATTACAAAAAATTTTTTATAATAATCAATTAATTTTTATTTTTATTTTAGATTATAACGAAAATAATAAAGTAAGTTATTTAATTTGAAATTAATTAGTTACAAATACTAATATTTTATTTTATTTCATAAATTAGAGATAACATACATAATATGCATATATATTTTAAATAAAGTAAATTTTTGTGTTGTCGTATTGCTTTTGTAATGAAATTTTGTAACTAATGCAAAATTAAAGTTTAAAAGTTCATTTTTCGTTAGTTAAAATTTTGTGTCACTACTTATCCGGTTAGTTTGGAAAATAAAAGAAATTGTCCAATTAAAATTATGTATATAATACACGTGATCTGATCGTCCAATTAAAATCTAGGGGTTAGATAAATAAACGGGGGTCCAACTCAAATGTTACACAGACTGATCAGTGATCGCCAGAACTGAAGCCATATGTAAATTACTATGTGTTACTATTAAAATTAAATATTACCCCATGTTTAAAGTGAAAGATCTGCCGATAATCAATATAATCTATGAAAAAAAATGATAAATCGGTAATGACGAAATGTGAAACTACACGAAAATATTTTTTTTTTCGAAATATTCTGTCTATATTTTTTAAAATTTTGGATCGGCTGTTTGAAATACCTCAAAAACATATAAAAGTTTATTTACACACTTGAAAATAATACATAATAAAAGAAGAAAAAGCTATTTTAAAATGTTTTACGTAAAAATATTTAGTATATACTTGTTGAAATCTCGAAAAAAAAGGATATAATTTTAACTTACTATCATAAAAGAGCAAAAAACATATAAAATTAAGAACAAAGCAACCAGTGATCTAATTTTAATGAAAAAACTTCGCCTATATAGAGCTAGCATATACAACCTTGGCTTCTGGGATCGGCTGCTTTTCTATGTGTACGTGTTGAAAAAATAAAAAAAAAGTGAAATTTTAATATGAAAATTCGTTTGTGTAACCAATATATGAGAGTGACAGTTCTGGCGGTCAATGATTTCAATGATTAGCCTGTGTAACATTTGAGTTGGACCCCCCGTTTATTTATCTAACCCCTAGTTAAAATTAAATTATATTATACCACGTGATCTGATCATCAAAATAAATAATAAATATAACGTAGAAAATATTTGTTTATTTTTTTATTTCTTCAAACTTTTTTTCTTTTTTCTTCAAACTTTTCTTTTCGTTTATTTATTTTTTAACTTTTTTACATTACTAACTTACTTTTTTCACTACGCAGAATTTATTTTTTAACTCTTTTACATTACTAACTTACTTTTTTCACTACGCAGAAAATATTTGTTTATTTTTTTTAACCTTTTTTTTCTTCAAACTTTTTTTCTTCAAACTTTCTTTTCGGTAAGAAAATTTATTTTTTTTTATCCTTTTATTTATTTTCTAACTTTTTTACATTTCAATTACTAACTTGCTTTTTTCACTAACTTTATACTTTTTTTTATTATTACTAACGCTAACAAACGCTAACAATTACTTTCCATACTACTTACTAATTTGCTTTCTTTATTAACTTACTTTTTTATTTTTAATATTAATAATTTACTTACAATAATTTATTTTACTTTCTTTTTTTTTTATTATTACTAACGCTAACAAATGCTAACAATTTACTTTCCATACTACTTACTAATTCTAATTTTGCTTTCTTTACTAACTTCATACTTTTTTATTTTTAATATTAATAATTTACTTATACCAATAATTTACTTTACTTTCTTTAATATTTGATTTTATTTTCTTTATACATTTATAGTTTTAATTTATAGTTTATATCTAATACAGCGATAGTATATTATTTATGAATTATTATATATATATATTTATATTTTTTTATAGTTTTCTACATTTATAATTCATATCAAATATAGTGTTTTATTTTGTATATTAAATTAATAAAAATCCATAATTTCACTTTATAAATTTGCTTGTCGTTAATCGTTACTGACCAAATTTTAACTTACTGTAATCATAATTCCTAAAATTCGGCCCACAATAATTCCTAAATTCGGCTTACAATAATTCCTAAATTTGCCATAATAATTCTTAATAATTCGGCCCACAATAATTCCTAAATTCGGCCATAATAATTCCTAATAATTCCTAAAATTCGGCTCACAATAATTTCTAAATTCGGCCCAGAATAATTCCTAAAATTCGGCCCAAAATTTGGCTCAAAAATTAGACAATAATTATATAAAATCAGGTCATAAATTGGATGATTATTGTATGATTGCCATACAACTATTGTGTGATTTATTGCAATTTTTAGCACAATTATTGTATGGTCAAATATACAGAAATCATAGTGAATTTAATTGGATGTTTTTTCAACAAAAATCACACAGGCTTTTTTCATAGGGATATATTTTGCTAAATAATATACTTATTTTCATTTCAATAAATCAACTGTACTATAATCCATCAATATAGTTAAATTTAAATTTAAACTGTTGCTAAATTTATTAATTCATTTTTTTTTTGGTTTAATTCATTCAAATTCTTTCTTAATGAATTTATATCTTCTTTCATCATATTAGAATTTAATTGAATTCTGGTTCCTTCCTGAGAATTAGTAGCAAATTTAAAAATTTTATATTTATCAAGATTGAAAGAATTCAACCTAAGAATATTTCAATCATGAGGTAAACTTCCAACTCTTTATTTTCCTGAACAACATTCTTTAAGGAATAATAATTTTTGTTCAGCTCTAATAATCCATCATTATATTTTACAAGAATACTTTGAAATTCTTTAGTATATTTGTCAATAAATTTAGAGGTTTTTATATCTTCAATAGAACCAATAGTATCTTTTTCCTTATTAATGGAACTTTCTAGATGATTACAACAATTTTGTAGTTTTTTAATAGCTTCTTCTTGTAAAGTTAGGAAATCACCCTTAACTTTCAGAAAATTATTGACTTGATTGAGAATCCGTTTTTTTCTATTGGCATTATAAGAAGCTGAAATTCTTGATAATTCTTGTTGGAGTTCATTCATCTCTTTTTGTTTAGCTTCTTTTTCTTTATGAATTTCCTTAGTATTTTCTCCACTAGTTAATTTATTTATTAATTCCTTTTCAATTTTACTCAATTCTTTTTCTTTGTCTTTTAGCTGCTTAATACGTTCTTGATCAAGAGTAACAAGTTTCTTTTCTAATTCATTTATTTTATCATCTTTTATCTGTAAAGCTTGAGTTAATCGCATTTTGATTTGTTCTTCAATAATTAATTTTTGTTCTAATTGAGCAATTTCTTTTTCTAACTTGGTTTTCAATTTAATTGTAAGCTTTTGTTCTTGTGAAAGACCTTTTACCATATTACGCAACCTGATCTTTTCTTGTTCTATCTGTTCACAATTAACTTGGGACTGACTTAGTTTGTTTTTTAATTGTTCTTTTTGTTCAGTTAAGCTTTCTTGCTGAGATTTTAATTCTTGAATATTATCTTCTGTTTGAGTTAATTTTTTTTGTAAATCAAATTTTTCTTGCTTTAACTGACTAACTTGAATTTGAACTTGCTGATTAATTTGTTTATTTTGTTCCAATTGTTTAGTTAAATTATCAACTAATAAGGATTGCTTTTCATTTTGCAGGTCAATAATTTGGGTTTGGAAAACATTTTCTTTTTCTGCAAATTCTTTAATTTGTATAGCTAAATTAAGCCTCAGATTTTGATTATTTTGCTCAAATTTAAAATTCTTTTGTTGTAAATCATCTAATTCATTTTCTAAGTTAAGATTTTCTTCCTTTATTTGAATTAATTGATTTTTAAATTGAGAATTTCCTTGTTGCAAATTAATTAACTCATTTTGAGAACTTTGATAATAAGTTTCAGCAATCTTTTCTAATTTAAGATTTTCTTCTTCTATTTGTTTATAACCAATTTGAGATTGATTTAATTGATTTTTAAATTGATCTTGCTGAAATTTTAACTCTTGAATAATAGTTTCTGTTTGGACTAATTTATCTTGCAGATTATTTTTTTCTTGATTTAGCTGACTGATTTGCTTTAACTGTTCAGTCAGCTTGCCATCTAAAGCTTGCTTTTCACTTTGCAGGTTTGTAATTTGGATTTGTAAAGTACTTTCTTTTTTTGCAAATTCTTCATTTTGTAAAGTTGAGTTTTGTTGTAAATTAATTAATTCCATTTGAATATTTTGTAATTCATTTTGAGAACCTTGATAATTTTGTTTTAATTCAAGAAATCCTTGAAAACCTTCTAGAATTTCATTTAATTCTTTACTAGTAAAATCAAGTAAATGACTTGTACAGCATGCTTTTGGATGAGATTCTACAATAAGGTTATTATACTCAATTGGTGCATTTATAAATTCAGTAATATTGCTTTTTAATTCTTTATTGATATCTTTAATTTTCTTATTTGAAGGATGGAAAATCCAATTTTTAATAATATTCAAAACTTCTTTAGAAGATGGCCTTTTTAATGGATCCTCATCCCAGCATTTTTTCATTAAATCTATATAACATTGTGGAGTATTTTCAATAACTTCAGGACGTTCACCTTTACAAATACTTAAAGCAAGTTGGAGATTATGTGCTTTATCATTAAAGGTGGAATTTTAGATGTAAATTCCCACATAATTATAGAAAAACTATATATATCGCTATCTTGAGTATAAGGTTGACCTCTTAAAATTTCAGGTGCTATAAATGGTAAAACTCCATAGATATCATTTTCTTTTAAAAAAGATCTTGCAAGTTGAAATAATCCTAAATAATCACTAATAAAAATTTTACATATGTCTTTTTCATATTTGTTACATAAAATATTACCATTATGAAAGTTATAATGAATAAGATCATTTTTATGAATATCATTAAAACCCTTAATAATTTGATATAAATAAAATAATTTTTGTTCCCAATTTTTTGTTATTTCTGTTAAACAACTTTTTAAACTACCCTTATTTGCATACTCCATTATTAACACATAATTCAAAGTATCTGGATCTTTTGTAAATCCATATATTTTAATAATTTCATCTGAATTAATAATTTTCCACTATAAAAAAATAATATTTAGTTAATTAGTATAAATAAATTATAATATTAAATAAAAAAAATAATAATTAATCATACTTCATTTAAAAATTTATTTAAACTTTCATCTGAATTATTAAAATCATTAAAATATTTAAGAATTACTTCAATACTATTATATTTAGCTTTATATATAGCAGATAGTACCAAACCCAAGATATTCAATATTTTTAAATTTATTATAAGGAGTCCATTTTAATTTTTTTTTAGAAATAAATTGATCCACAATTTCACTTCCACTAGTACCAAATCTTAAATATAAAAATTATATTATATTAAAAATTAAAAATTTAAAATAAAATCAATTAAAAATTCAAATATTAAATAATATTAATTATACTTACTCTAAATAAAATTATAAGATTTTAATATAATAATTAATTAATTAATTTAAATTTTAAATAAATAGTACTTAATAACTCTTATATGATCAATCATGTCAGGGATATATAAAATTCATGAATATGGTCTTATTCATGGTCATTTACACGAAGGTAATATTTTAGTTGAATGCGATAGAAACATGCATATTGGACGCAAAGGAACCATTATTTAACACAAATTCAGAAGGAATTTTTGAGATTGTGCCATTTGTTGCCCCTGAAATTTTTAAAGGAAGTGAGCCAACTTAAGTTTCTGGTATTTATAGTTTTGGTATAATAATGTGGATACTATCAATTTGTAATCTTCCTTATTATATATAATAGACAACATGGCCGTTCATTTATTATTTTCAAACCCTCTGAGGAGACTCTCACTCTTTATGCTCAAAAATGTTTAGGTGCAGATCCACTCAAGAGACCATCAGCATTCGAATTACTATATATTTTACTTTGAAAAATTGTAGTTGTACTTAGTTAATTTGACGAAGCAAAAATCACCAAATTTAGTACTAAGAGCTATATATAAAATTAATTCCATTATTATATAGTGATGCAATCTAATTATCTAATATAATAGAAATTTAAACTTAATCTAATTCAGAATGTTTAAACAAAACAATATGGTTACAGTACGATTTCCTGAATGCTATTTTCCTGAATATAACTTTTTCTGAAGTCAATTGCTTGAATGCTAATTTCCTGAACTGGACGTTTTCCTGAAATATACAATTCTCGAATCCTTATTTCCCGAACTCTGAAATCATATTTCTCGAATCCTGATTCCTGAATCCCAATATTCTGAATGGGCAATTTCCTGAAACATATAAACTAATATGCAATAAATTTTGTTTATTGTTATAACTTTACAGAAACTTTTAAAATCGAAACCATATATTGACCATATCGAAAATTTATCGTGAAACCTTTAATCAAGATTTGGTCACGATTTAGTCTCATAAAGTTATAATTTAGTATCGAAGTCGTTACTGCACATTAAGACGATCGTCAGCTGATTTGATCGAAATTGTAAAAATGGGTTATTGAAATTTGTAAATAAATGTAAAATTGTGTTTTCGAATTCGTAAATAAATAGTAAACTATTATTAAATATTTATTAAATTATTCATTTTGAAATTGTGAAGTTTTAGAAAATAATTCGTAAATAAATAGTAAACTATATTAAATATTTATTAAATTGTTCATTTTGAAATTTTGAAGTTTCAGAAAATAAATAGAAAAAATACATATTTCGCACATGAATTATATCTAAAATTGTGGCTATCCTCAATATTTCATCATTAAACTACTAAAAGACTTTAGCCAGTCTTTCATTCGTAACCTAATTGTATTTCAAAAATGTGCGTCAATTATGTCTTTCACGAAATTTTATTTATTCTTACTGGTTCTTATGTTAGAGGATAGTGATATAACTTGTTTATACAAGTCCAAATTCAAAAAAGATCCAAAAAAGTCACCTAAAAGAAAGTGTAGAATGTTAACAAACATTTTGTTAAAAACATTAAAAACATTAAAATAACTAAAAAGAGGTCAATACTTTACCAAAGATATCACATGTCCGGTATCTGGCCATTGCCCAGATCATACTTTGCATTCAATATTTTTAAGGATACCACTACCTAAAAAGAGAGAAAAACAAACTGTTAATAAAGTTTGTTAAAAAAAATCCGTGTTCAAAGAGACTCCTAGCATTTCCCATCAGAAATCCCATAGTTCTCAAGTCGTCTAAAAAAAAAGATAAATCATTAGCGTTAGAAATCATTTCAACAAAAAAAAAAAAAAAAAAAATTAAAAAAAATTGGACCGATTTCTACCAATCTATGCAAATAGCAACAATACAACGTATCACATTTGAATTGTTTTGACCATTCGTGTAGAGATTCCATAATTCTAAACCTGTCTAAAAAAAGAAGAATTTGTTGAAAGAAACAAATTAAAAAAAATGTGAATGACCCACAAAATCCTACGCGTTTCTCAATCAGTTAGTTTTGATATGCTTTGTGATACTTTTTGAGTGATTTATCTTCTTAAATGCGCATGATTCATCTAGAAGACAAAACATTAGCAATGTTTTGTTAAAAAAAATTATAACCAATTAAACGAAAGGTGATTCTTTACCAAGATCCCATACGTTCAGACCCAAAAACAAGCTGTCTAAAAAAAAAGATAAAAATGAAGTGTTAGTAACCATTTCATTTGAAGAAATGATTCAAAAGAAAAAAAATAATCAAAATCTGACATTCAAAGACCTGATACTTCTTAAGCTTCAAAATCCAATTTTGAGCTGGTCACCTGGTCCATAAATAATAATTTTTTAAAACTTTCGAAAATGTCTTAAAGTTCTGAACCAGTTTCCAAAATATTAGTTTTTGAAAAAAAAATTGCCTGGAGTAAAAAAAAAATTTAAAAAAATTATTATTCCCACGTTATGACCTGAAGAAAAGTCACTTAAAACAAAAGAATTAAATTCGAAAGATATATAACCCCAATTTCTTTCCCATGTGTCTATCCTGTCTAATAAAAAGATAAAATTTGAAATGTTAACATACGTTTCGTTAATCAAACATGAGATCCCACGTGTCCAAAGAGACCTGAAGAGTTCCTAAAAAAAAAAGAACTGTTAGTAACCGTCCATTAAAATAAATTTTAAAAAGAAAAAAAAAATTTTCTAAACTCACATAGGAGACGCCTAAAAAATGAAATTTTATAATGTTTCATTATCGTTATAGAATTTAATCTTTTTTTGTGAGTTTCTTCAACTCTTTTTTAAATAAAATACGAGAGAAAAAGGAAAGGATAAGAGAAGAAAAACGAAATTTATTTTTTTATAAAAAAAAAATTAAAAATATGATAGGACCCCGAAATATATATGTAGAGGTCAGGTCCAGAAGTGGTCCAAAATACGCATTCTTTCAGGGCCGGAATTACGATAATTTCAGCTATTATCTAAATTAGGAAATATTATTTTGGCTGGGATTATCCATAAAAGGAATGATCTACATGATTTTTTGACTCATTATACGCAAACTCTGACCTGACCCTTTTATGTATATTTCGGGGTCCTAATATGATGGGTAAAAAATATAAATTTTTTTTTTAAGCAAGTTATAAAACAGAGTTTTTTTAACAGAAAAAAAAATCTTTTTTTAAAAAAAAGATATAAAACAATAAAGGGGAGAAGGAATGAAGAGAGAAATGAAGGAAAGAAATGGGAAATGAAAGGTAAAGAACGAAAGGGAAGATTTTCACTGGAAAAAAAGTTTAAAAGTTAAAAATAGTTTATTTTTATATTAATGATTGTCAAGTTAAAAAAAGTTTAGATCACTAAGATCACTATAGTTATTTTATAATCTTACATGTATCACATGATACAGGCTTTTCCCGATGTTAAAAATCATCAAATTTAAATAAAAAATATGAATATCTTCTGCATCATAAAAATAAAAATAAAATAAAAAATATGAATAAAATAAATTGGCAGATTCATCTCTAAATAATATTTAATACTTATTTAATACATCTAAGAAATATCTTAGATTAATTTTCACCACTAATTCTCGATGTTATTTACCACCTATTTACCACCTATTTACCACTTATTTAATAGCATTTTACAACTTCGTAAAGATATGTTATCAACACTTTCACGAGATCATTTGATACCATATCATCACGTGTTAGATAATAGATCGTTGTGATTTGATGGCAATTTCTTAACTGCATGGTAACAAATCACGGGTTTCTGCAAAGAAGTATTGCATCATAATTCAATATATCTATTTATTTAAGGAGATCAGATGACAATATTATTAAAAAATTTTAAAAACGTCATAACATTTATTGGAAATTGAAATGACTTTGGACAAAAAACTCTTTCCCCTTTTTTTACATTTTGTTAATTTTCCGCAGTAATTTTTGTACTAGTTAGTTTTTTTTTCAGTTTCGACTTGAAACGCTAAAGGGGAAGAGGCCCAAAAGGGCGCCTCTGGTTGTATACGAGGTTTTTAGTTAGTATTTTACTTACACCCAAGGGAATATGACTTCTTCAAATTCTATAGTAATAGATTGGTCTGCATCTTCATCAACACACTCGTTTATTCGGATAGATGACCCTTCATTTTCACAAGATATTTCTCTTTATCCAACTACAAACATTGACTCTCAAGTTTCTCCAAATAATAATAATGATGGTTTTCCAATAAAAGATTTTTCTTCTATATCTCCCATTTCTTCAACGACGACTCCACTTAATGTCGATAATTCTTTTCTCATTTCTTTCAAGAAATTTCACGTGACCAGAATCCACAAAACCGGTTATAACAAGATTTACAAATTTAGACGTTCAAAAAGTTTCTTTTTTGAGATTGTTGATCACCATTTGGACACCAATCAACTTCATTTACGGATACACACAAATGATTATCTCATGTCAACTACCCCTATTAAGTATCATTCCACAAGTGCACTACCGAACGCCAAATATCAAATTAGCAAAGGTCTTCAGCATTTTTTTTCCTCACAAAGAGTTATTCCACGTCGTATTCAACATAAATATTTTGATATGATACGTCAAAAATTATTAGATAGAATCACGTTTATCAAGTCACGTAAGAATAAATTCAACAATAATAACGCAATAATGAAAACTTTTTTCAATTTCTCGTACAAAAGATATAGATTTCATTTTGGTATCTTTCTCCCTTGCAACCATATAATTGAGGCAAAAGGCTTATCTATTCCACCTCGACCTTGTGAGGTTCCTTCTCCTATAGTTATGTCTAACAACAGACATGGATGTGGCTTACATTTTTTCAAGAAATACCCAAATGGAATAGTTCTTGTACGAGATGAAAATGGTGATTTTACACCTAAGAATCAACATCAGAATAAACAGCTCCATGCTAATTTGACATTCGACCGATGGATAAAAAAAGAATCGAAATCGATATTCTCTTCAAGAACGGGCATCTCTTATAACTCAAGATATATTGTCTGCAACTCAAATCGTAAATTCAGACCTGGACATACTTACATTTATCATAAACTTATGAATAACTTCCAAATAACTCCAAGTCCAAATCCGAGGACAGCTAGAAATCAGAAAATTAGATTCAAACGTTCTTATCGTCGTATCTTATCGCAAGAAGTTATTAAACCATGCGCCGTCTCCAGTACTTCAGTACTTCAACGAAACTGGCCGCAGCTAAAAAAGGACGATTCCTTTTTTTACCATCTCAAAAATTTACGACTCCTCTCAAACACTTACATTATAAGAAGACTGTTGATATCCCTAAACAAAAGGATTATAATTTCACTATTCCACATTATTTCGGTACTAATACGAATACGACCAACCGACTAAAGGCTTCATATAATATTTCCATTACCACAGCTACGACTTCAGCTTCAGTACTTAACAATGAAATTTTATATACAGTTGCTCCTTATAATCCTATTCCGGACATGTTCATTCCTGTCAAATATCAGGATATAATACCGCCTGATCCTATTTATGATAATTTAGGTTCTTTCATTATCCCTGGTTCTAGGGAGTGGTTTACTTATATGTATCAATTGGATTTAGAGACCCGTGATGAACGCCTTGGAAAAGCTGATGATGCTAAATTTGCCGCTAGAATGGATGAACTTTATGCCAAATCTGTGGCTTCTAAACTTCGTTATAAACACTATTTAGAAGAACGTTCAAAGGAAATTACCGCTCTTCAAATACAAGAAGAGATTAGAATACAAGATTTAGCCATATATCACGGCACCAGTCCTAAACATGTTAAATATTGGCAACGACAAGTGTCTGATCTAACCGAATGGAATAACACTTATCATACATATATGTCAACTCCTCAATGTATTAGACCATCCGAAAAAAAGAAAAAAAAGAAAAGCAAAAAGAAGAATCTTTTACAATCGGAAATGGATTCTTTTCTTATTAACTACCCTAACGCTTCGCTCCCTTTTACTTTAAAGTGTAATACCATGCGCTCAGTGTTTGATTATAAGGATAATATACTCCCCACCAAGCCATACACGTCCGACGACACCAAAGAACTTGAAAACCGTCCTTTAAAACGTGATGATCATAATTTTGATAATAACTCCAGGTCTTTTGGTATTCCTAAATGCTCCCGTCTAGATACTCTTTTAGCTCTAGATTCCAAGCAGGCAGGATCGTCTAAATAATTTTATTAGTTTTCTCATATTTGAAATTTTAGTTTAGTGTTTCATTACTTTGGAATCATTTTTTGTATATAGACGTTGTCTATTTCTTTTTTATTTTTCTCTCTTCTTCTCTTTATATCTATAATGATCGTATATACAATAAGAATAGTGTGAACCATTCCACCTATGACAGTATTTACAGGTGGTGGCTTAGGCCAAAAGAAAAATACGGATCAACTAACTTTTCTTTTTTTAGATTAGCTTTTTTTGATTGTTCCCATTTGATTTTTTAGCATAGTCCTACTTTATCAAATAGTACAGATCGAAGAGTGAGGTCCCGTAGGGGATGACGAACAAAGATCTATACACATATATTAGTTTCAAGTTTTTTTTTTCGAATTCTTTTTTCTATTATTTGTAATAGTCTGGGTTCTAACACTCTTTTAGTAATAAAATAAATAAAATATTGGAAATTGAAATTAGCTATTACTAGACATTTGTTAATTTCACAATATAGCAGTGATGGCAAATGACTAGGTCATTTGCCCATTTTGAGATGACCTCCAAATGACCTTCGAATGACCTAGTCATTTAGGTCATTCGTCATTTGAGTCATTTAAAATTAATGCTTTATAATTCAGGTCAAGTTAATGATGCCGGCCAGAATTATGAACTTCTAATATCATGTGAAAATTTTATCCATGAAATAGTGAAATTGTATGAATAGTTCTGGCCATAATTTTTAAATGACTAGGTCATTTGTCATTTAATGTTGAAATGACCCAAATGACACGTGACCAGTCATTTGAGTCATTTGAGGTCATTTGGGTCACTGGCCAACACTGCAATATAGTACATAGAAGAGTTACTAACAAAACACTTTTATCTATTATTTACTCTCTCAAAGTTTCACGGAAATTGAAAAATAGAAACATGTGAATAAAAGTATGTAAAATATTCGTATAAAAATTGTTACACGAATAATTACATCAAAATATTTTTCACGTGATAAAAGTTTATTTTTAATAAAGTTTATACAAATTTTTATTATAAAAAAAAATCAATAAAATAAATAGATTTTTAACAAAGTTACAAATAATAATAACTAAAAGCAAATAAATTTCAATGTCATATATCATGTTTTCATTATTATTAAATTTGTAACTGTTATACATAAAGAGCAAACATAAAATTAATTCTCATCAAGACATATTTACCCGAAAAAGATTAATAAGCGTGACTAACTTAGTTTTTGTTTGATTTTTTTTTTAATAATCAACATAATTTGTTTCACGATAAACATTTTCTTTAATAAATTTTTATGATACTTTTTTTTTCTAAATGATAATTATTTGATTTTTTTTCAGCAATTATTATTTGATAATACATATATACATATATATATCATAATATTTTTCATAATAGACTTGATCATATAAACATGCTATATTTTCTAAGTAAAAAGAATACAATTAATTAGTACAAAATAATTAACCGGTCACTGGGCGACTTCGCAATACTATTTATACAATATAGTGGAGTTGAATTTTTCTAGATGTTTTTTCATGGAGAAAAAAAATAAAAGAATTTTTTCTTTACAAAAAAAAAAGGTTAAAAAACAATATATTTGTCAATAATTTAATCCGAATTAATAATGTTCGTACATTTATTGGCTGACGATCATGGAGAAGCCCGTACCGATTAGGGATTAGAATCGATAATCGAATCAAAATCGAATCTCATTTGTTGAAGAGAAAATTGAAAATCAATTCAACATTGCATCAAAGATTAAATGCATGATTTAAAATATTTTCAAAAAAGAAAAATTGATCGATAATGGCCTTCAAAAACTCAAAATGACGAAATAATCAGCAAATAATCGCAACGATGTTATAGTGATTTACGGTTGGGTATTAGTAACGATATATAAATTCTTAATAGATTTTACAATTTTAATTCAGAATTTATATATTTATTGATCATGGAATTAATTATTAAAGCTTAAAATGGATTATCTTTTAAGGAACAAAAAATCGAATCTACAAAGATTCGATAATCGATTCCAATCCCTAGTACCGATCACATATATAACAATCATTCTTAATAAAATTAACCCCATTAAATATTTGATCCACAAATGGGTTGTTTGTGATTTGTCTTGGTAACTGTATAAGATAATTCAATGTGTTTGCATCCTTCGCATGTCTTATTTTTCGTTGAATTTTACGATTTTGAAGAGAACGATTATATCGAGGCACATATGATGATCGAGTTTGGGTTACATTTGTGAGACATTGTTCTTGTTGTTGTTCGGAGTATATGTCCGTTTCCTGATACTGAGAAGAACTATGTAGAAAAAATTGAATAAAATTAAAAAGAGAAATAATTTATTAAAATAAAAAGTAAAATTCCTTTTTAAACTAAATTCTATTAAAAGGATGGAGCTGTACGCTTTTTACCTCAAAATTTTTGAGGTCAAATGTTATAAGAGGGTTTTGACACACGCAGATAAACCTTATTAATGTCGCACCACCCTTACAAATATTTCTACCAAAAATAGAGAAAAAAGTTCCTTCTTTCTTAAAAACTTACCAATTTAAAGTTTCCGGATCGGCCCGGTTATGAGTTTGACCGAGGTAGTCAACAGATTGAGTGACAGAATAAGTGACTGACGGTTGTTCCATTATTTTTTCTTTATGAAAAATTATTTTGTACAATCAAGAAATTGGTTATGATATTTTGGTAAAAATAAAGTATTTACAAATTTTTTTTGTTTTTGTTCCCTCGAAATATTAAAAAAAGTTGATATTTTATTCGAAGTGAGAATTGAATCAAAATAATTTGGAAAAGAGAAGTGTGCAAAAAAAAAAAATTGAAAAATTTTTGGGTTAACCTCCAAAAAGAGGGCTATTATATAAATTTTTTTTTCTTTTATAATTGAAAGAAAAAAAAAACCAGCTCTGAATTGTAAATATAACATAAAAATAATATATTTTTCACATCAAAAAAAAAACAATGAAATTATAACCTTAGTCGGAAATCATTATCACTTTTTGGATTTCAGTCAGCGATTGCCTTTTAGGGCAGATCCCGTCAAATCTATTTAGAATTACGCAAATTATAAAAAGAGAACAATAGGATCGTCTACATACTATAAATGTATATAATTTGAAAGAATAGGATCAAAAAATCTATACTTTGCGTAAATTATGGGATTAATTAATTTCGATAGCGCTTCTTATATGCTTGCTTTTAGCTAGGTCAAAATAATGATTTATTAATTATTTTAAAAAATATATTACGTTCGAAAACTTAAACGAGTGCATGTGGCGCTTTTCAAGGTTTATTTTCATTTTATTTTTAAAAAAAAAGAATTTTAGAAGCTAAAAATTTTTTAAACTATCCGATCTACATTGCCTGGCCGGATAAGTAATAATAGAATTAACTTACCTATATTATTAAATAATTTTTTAAATAAAGAATTTAGTTAATTTAAATTATATGTAAATATTATATAAATAAATAAGCCGGTACAATTTAATTGCCTTTTTTTAAACCTGTCTTTTATATAGTACTATAAGTAAAGTTGATCCTCAAGTTTGAAAATTATGCCTACTATAAAATTTTTTAACATCAAAATAACTTTTGCTATAATGTACTATAATATAATATTAATATATTATTAAACTAAAGAACAAATTATGTACTTAAAATTTGGTTATAATTAAAAGTAAATAAAGAGTTAAAAACTTTTAATAAAAAAAAAAACAGGACGGAAATAATCTGCAAAATGATTGGCAAGTCAGTCATTTCGCTGATTTTTATAATACTTCGTAATAATATATTTAACGATTATGGTGAACAATTTTTATTTATTTAAAATATAAAGTATAATAAAACAAATTATTTTAATTTCGCAATAATATTTAAAATTTTTTTGTTAAAATCTTTATTATAACGATCAATTTGTGTAACACGCTTAATGAAAAAAAAGTTTTTACAGGGGTACATTTGGCACTAATTGTACGGTAACCGGTAACTTATTACCGGGCGTTGTACATATATCAATTTATATTATTCATATAACTTTCAATGAATCTCAAAATAGTATATTTTTTTTTTTCGCTATAAATTAATAAAATTATATATTTTTATTCTTTTTGTATGCATCCTTTGAAACAATGAAAAGAACTTAGAACGGACTGGAAGGTAAGTATTTTTTTTTAATTGAATTTAAGGAATTGTTTTTAACATTTCATCTCTTGCTTCTTTCTAGGGACTCCAAGTTTCTTAATATATATCCATCCGCACGCATATTATCCGTATATCCGCAGATAAAACTAATAAAATTTTTATACCCACTTTTTTTTTTGATTTAACAATTCAAAAAAAAAACTTTGTTCATTATTAAATTTTGATAGAAGTTAAAGAAAAAAGAATGTTCCAACGTTTTTAGTGTTTAAATATTCACACAACCATATTAGGTATATGATTGGTTCAGTGTAAATTTCCGGTTTATTTTTGGAAAAGTGTTTCTTAAACATGGTTAAAGGTTTGGCAAAATCAATCATAAAAAATGTAAATCTATCACAATATGAAAAAGAAGAAAATCACCATTACGAACTTGTAACGAGTATTCATCCCGGTATGTACGGATTATCATCATCCATACGGATCGTTTCACTACTTTTATGTATACTAAAAATATATTAAATTTAATTAGTATCATAAAAATTTGGTTTGAACAATACTAATGTAACCAACCACAAATGCGTTCTTATTTCAAAGTCTTAATTCAAAAAAATTTTAGTATTTGATTTAATAAGGTTCTTTTAATAAAGTCTATTGGGAATTTTAATTTGAGTCCATTATGAGATTTTTTTTTTTTTTAAAGTATTTAAATGATTATGAAAAAATGATCAACTTTAAGCATTTAACGTCATAATTTGAAATTTCTCTATGTCGGCTGCAAAACTCAATTAAATTTTAATTTTTTTATACTGTATACAAATCCTAATACATAATACCACTTTTTTTTCCTCATTTTACTTTACACTTATTCAATAAAACCCGATTATTACCACATTTCAAAAAATTTACCCATTTCAGATATAAAATGATTTGGTGTTTCTAATAACAATACTTTCATTAAAACGTATAGTCCTTCGTTACACTTCGGTCTAAAATTCCGATTTTTTGTTTTTTATTGTTTTTATTCCAAAACAATTTTTTTGCATTGAAAATGATTTTTTCAGATAAATTATAAAACGCTTTCTTAGATAAATCAAAAAAGCACTTTCTTAGATTGAATCAAAAAGCGCTTTTTAGTTAACGTTAAATCAAAAACGCTCTTTTAGGTAAATTAAAAAAAACGCTTTTTTAGGTAAATTAATGAAAACGCTTTTTTTAGAACTCTTAGATAAATCAGCGATGCTTTTTTAGGTATGATAAATTAAAATGCTTTAGGTAAAAAAACTCCGATTTTGTTAATCCAAAAATTATTTATCAAAATAATAATTTATTAATTATGTTAAAAAAATACACTACGTTTGGAAACCCCCAACAAATGCATGTTGACGTTCTTTTAAGGATTGGTCATCTGTCATCTTTTGTCATCAAAGAAATGACCAATATGAACAAATTTATACAATTTTTTTTTCTATCTCTCAAGAAAACACTTAATATTTATTTATTTTTATTAAAGAAACCTAGAAGCTATATCATGAAATCTAAAAATTCTTTAAAAACTATCCGTTACGATCAAAAGATTTTTATTCAACCACGCTTCAAATAATATTTATCGTGAAATAGAAAACAGTAGTATTGTGGTCGAAAAAATATCATTGAAAAATACAATAGCATAATAATACAGAGCTCTTTATTGATTGGCCACTACGTGGTCCATTTTCATCCAATCATTGACTTATATAACTATCGTTCTGACATGTATTTATTACATCATAAATAAACTTTATATTTAGATTTCTATAAATTCATTGTTATGCTATTTTTAATTCACATTATAAGCTTTATTTAAACTTTTCTTCATTCACACCATTTTTTTTTTACTCCACCTTACTATATATCAATTATATTGTATTATTATTGTATCATTGTTCTTAATAAAAATTTCGGTCTATGAAAATCTGCAACATGCTTGATCATCATATGACTGACATGAGGTTTTCTTATCTTTCCTAACTATTTGGAGTTAGGTGTAAATTTTGTGCTAAAAACTCTTGCATACAGTTATTAGTAAAAAAAAATTTTGTCCCAAACCTCTATATATATTTCGGGGGTCATTTTATGGTATAAGTTGATCCAAACGCCCTACTGAAAAATTTTATTGTATAACTTTTGCTATAATATATAATAATACAGTCAACTCTCTATAAATGCACACCCTTTGGGACCATTATACATAATTTTTGTAATAGTGCATTGGGAGAGGGTGTGCATTTATAAAAAGTGAATAATTAGAGATCATAAATAAGCAGTTAAAATAAAATAAAATAAAAAATTAAGAGCTGCAAAGATCGACAAGCCAGTCAAATATGCATATTTCACTGATTTTTATGATACTTCGTAATAATACATTATTTAAAATATTAAGTATAATAAAAATTTTAGATATTATTGCAACATTAAAATATTTTTTTTTATTAAAGTCTTTATTCTTTAAATTAAACCTTAAATATAACGACCAATTTTTTGTAGGTAAGTGTAAATTAACTTATTCCTTAAAAGACACGCTTAATAAAAAAAAAAAGTTTTTACAGGGGTACACATTTGTAGGTAACCGGTGGCTTATTACTGGACATTGTACATATAATGAAATTTATATATTATCTGTTATCAATAAATCTCGAAATAGTATATTTTTTTTTTCCGCTAGAAACTAATAAATGTATATATTTTTATTCTTTTTGAACGCATCCTATGAAACAATGAAAGCCAACAATAATTCATTTTTAGGGTTGATAAGGATAAGATGATGTTTCACAATAAAAATAATTACAAACGAGTCCATATTGTATGAGAACTCGACGATTATATCTGAAATAGTAAATTGTAAAAAAAAGTGGTATAGGTAAATTTTTGTGATTTTAAAGTGGTATGTTATAAATTGGTTATATTATCTAGAGTAAAAAAATTATTGAGTATTTTGAGTTACGACTGGCACAGAGCAAATTAAGACGTTAAATGATAATCATAAAAAAAAAAAGAAAATCTCATAATGACTCAAATTAAATAGGTTTTAAAATTCCAACAGGCTTTATTAAAAATAAAACCTTATTAAAAATTATTTCCAGATAGAGTTTGAAATAAAAGAATGTGATTAGTTATACTATTATTATTCAAATCAATTTTTTACTCATCTTTTCCCGCATTTTATATGATTGTCCGACCCTACTGTACTACTGTATGTATGGTACATCAAATTTTATATCATAACTGGATAAAAGACGACTTGCAAATTTACCGTTTGTTTAACGTTCAGATTTTCTAAATAACATAATAAAACTTTGGAAATTCCGGGAAATTTCAGAAAAATTCAGAAACTCCATTTAAATTTAAAGGGAGCATGTGTTGTTATGGGCGTGCGGCAGTTAAAAGGGGGAAATCTACGTTTTCATCATTTTGAGAAAATGAAATTAACTTATTTGCAAGAAAAAATATTTTACTTTCGTGCGTCAGTTAAAAGGGGGAAAATTTGGACTAAACTTTTATCTTTATCATGTGATCATTTACGTCATGCTATCGCTAAATAAGTCAAATGTTGTAGCGCTTAAGCCCGTGTTAAAACACGTTGCTACAAAAATAATTCCTTTATTTAATAAAATCAAATATTAACGTATTAACATATCCCGAATTCACTCTCATATAATGTTTGATTAAATATAAAAATATCCCAAATATCCTAATATAATATCCCAAATTAATAACGATACTCCACCCTAGTATTTATTATTCACGATTTTCCAAATCAATATATTTCCAATAACATAAATCCGTAAATATTAACATCATATTTAAGTAAAATAAATAGGGTTATGTTATTAAACTCCAAAATAATCCCAGAATAATCTCCTTATATATATGAATTCTAAAAAGTGTTAATGATGTAATTTATCTATTACTCAATTTACTCTATAATCATCCTAAATAAGTAATAAAATCAAATAAAATCAAATAAAATGAAATAATTATGGTAGTTTAACGTCATTCCGGACCTCAGTAAATAAAATACTTCAAAAATTCATACACCTAACCTAAATGTAATACTGCGCCCCACAATTAATAAATTCATTGGATATTATAATGTTTCAGTTTTTTCGACAATTTATTATGCTTATCGGTATACGATATTAAGTGAAAATAGTGCACACATAACACATAATATAAGCTAAAAATCTCAAATTTGGTTTTGAGGTAGATTTTCTTAGTATTTATCGTTATCAACTTTTTTATGAATTATAATATACACTGATACTTAACAACTTTTTTATGAGCCATAATTATAGAAGAATAGAAAATAAAGAATGTCAAAAAATCACCGCCGGTGATTTTCACCGACCCCATCATCAAAAAATGTTTATTTATTTATTATTTCTAGTACTTTCAGTGTACTTTTCAAACTTTAGACCCTTCGCTCAGCTGGTATGTTTTTCTTTTTTTTTCTTTTATTTGTTTTTTATATTTTATTTCTTGCTAATTCTCCTTAAGTTCTTACTCTTTTGCTCTTTGCAATTAAGGTGTGTTCAGTATAACATAGCCACGATTTTTTGAAGTTTTTATTTTTTTTTATTTTGTCCCTTACACTTCATTTCTTATATTTTGTTCCTTACATTTCCTTCCTAACTTTATTTTGTTTTTAGGTCCTTAGTTCTTCTCGGTATGTTCTTTTTTTTTATTATCTTTTTTTTTATTTTTTTTCTGTTATATTTCGTTTCTTACTAACTTATTTTATGGTTTTTACTTGGTCGGTTGGTTGATTTTTTATTCCCTACAGTTCTTTTATCTTTTGTTTCCATTGTTACTTTCATTTCCTTATTTTTTATTTTTTTTTCACTCCACTTTATTTTTTTTCGTTCCTTTTCACCCGTCCTTCATTTCTTTCACTCCTTTTCACTCCCCACTGTCCAGTCCTCATTCCACGATACCAAGAAGTAAAAAAGAACATGAGGAATTAGATGATTTAAACAATAAGTTTAGTGAACGTTTGGAAAAAATAGAGAAAAGAAAAGAAGAACAGATAGTAGAAACGTCGAGATAAAGAAAAAGAGAAAGCAACAATTAATGAAAACAAAAAACGTATAGTGAAAGTACAAGGACGAAGGGAAGATTCTGATAGCGAATAAACAAATTTGTTCTGATTAACGAAAACAAGTTAAAATCAAGATCTTCGGATTTATGCTTAGATTTGGATGAAGAAAACACGTCGACGATAAGAAACTTCGACCGTTTTTGAGATACTTTTCTTTCAGGGTGTAGATTTGGAGAAATTTTTATTAATGATTCATATTAATCTTATTTTGTTTTTTTTTTAAATATAACAATTTTTACTTTTTATTTCTCTTTTTATTAATGTTTTAGAGAGAATGCCTTTCTTGCAATTTTAGAAAATTTATGAGAAACTTAAAAACATAGGAAAATGTTAGAAAAATTAGAAAAAAATTTTAAAATAATTTAAATTAGTTAGATTTTAAAATAACAATTTTTTTTTTGTATTTTCGTCTATGTGTTTGTATAATTATGTGACCCATAAAAAATTAATAAACGCGTTACAATTTAAAAAAATAATAATAATAATACAAATAAAAATAAGCAAACTAACTAATTTTATATAAAAACTAGTGTACTTTAGGTACAGTGAGTTTTTAATATATAAATAAATATACATATATGTATGGGTATGATTAGAATATTAAAAGGATTAATTATTATTATTTTTTGTAAAATATCAATTTATAAATAAAATTGATAATACATGATTTAAATTGTTAAAAGTCTCATGCATATGGTTTAATTGTTTTAAATATAGATATTACATTTAAAATCAAAAAAAAAATCAAAATTATTTATAAAAAATTGTATATTAAATTAAAAGTAAATTTTAAGAATCATGCATGCACGTACATCATAAATTTAATTATATTCATATGTAATGAAAATTTAATACAAATCTAACACAAATTTATTTATGTCATGTCCAATTGTCCATATTGTTTAATATAATGAAATTAATTATTAATTGGGTAATATTTATAATTTCCATTTATTCATTTATTATAATATAAAAAAATGTTAAAAATGATATATGTAAAATAAGCTTTAATGTTTATCAAATAAAAATAAAAAAATTTTGTTTTCAATGGTTATACTTTACAAATGGAGTCCAATAGACCACTGGACTTACAAAAAAGAGGACCAAATATTAGTAAACACTTTACTTAAGTAAAAATAAAAAGAAAATTCATGAAAATTGCCAAGTACTCACTTACATTCATGAAAATTAATATTCAAGTAGTTTCAACCCGCCTGAACAACTTTCAATTAATAAAAGGAAGGATTTCATTTGGTCAAAATGGAGATATTATATTCTAAATTAGAAAACAGAGAAGAGAGTTAATATCATCAAGAAAAATGCAATTTTCTCCAAGTACTATACCTACATTTATGAAAATTAATATTCAAGTAGTTTCAACCCGCCTGAACAACTTTCAATTAATAAAGGAAGTTGATTTCATTTGACTAAAGTGGAGATATTACGCTCTAAATTAAAAAATAAAGAAAAGGGTTAATATCGTTAAGAAAAATGCAACTTTTTCTCAAGTATTACACCTATATTCATGATAATTAATATTCAAGTAGTTTCAACATGCCTAAACAACTTTTAATTAATAAAGAAAGTTGATTTCATTTGACTAAAGTGGTGATAATACGCTCTAAATTAGAAAACAGAGAAGAGTTAATATCATCAAGAAAAATGCAATTTCATCAAGTACTATACCTACATTTATGAAAATTAATATTCAAGTAGTTTCAACCCGCCTGAACAACATTCAATTAATAAAGAAAGTTGATTTCATTTGACTAAAGTGGAGATATTACGTTCTAAATTAAAAAACAGAAAAGAGAGTTAATATCATCAAGAAAAATGCAATTTTCTTTAAACACTATACCTACATTCATGAAAATTAATATTCAAGTGGTTTCAACCTGCCTGAACAACTTTCAATTAATAAAGAAAGTTGATTTCATTTGACTAAAGTGGTGATATTACGCTCTAAATTAGAAAACAGAGAAGAGAGTTAATATCATCAAGAAAAATGCAATTTTCTCCAAGTACTATACCTACATTTATGAAAATTAATATTCAAGTAGTTTCAACCCGCCTGAACAACTTTCAATTAATAAAGGAAGTTGATTTCATTTGACTAAAGTGGAGATATTACGCTCTAAATTAAAAAATAAAGAAAAGGGTTAATATCGTTAAGAAAAATGCAACTTTTTCTCAAGTATTACACCTATATTCATGATAATTAATATTCAAGTAGTTTCAACATGCCTGAACAACTTTCAATTAATAAAGAAAGTTGATTTCATTTGACTAAAGTGGTGATATTACGCTCTAAATTAGAAAACAGAGAAGAGAGTTAATATCATCAAGAAAAATGCAATTTCATCAAGTACTATACCTACATTTATGAAAATTAATATTCAAGTAGTTTCAACCCGCCTGAACAACTTTCAATTAATAAAGAAAGTTGATTTCATTTGACTAAAGTGGAGATATTACGTTCTAAATTAAAAAACAGAAAAGAGAGTTAATATCATCAAGAAAAATGCAATTTTCTTTAAACACTACACCTACATTCATGAAAATTAATATTCAAGTGGTTTCAACCTGCCTGAACAACTTTCAATTAATAAAGAAAGTTGATTTCATTTGACTAAAGTGGTGATATTACGCTTTAAATTAGAAAACAGAGAAGAGTTAATATCATCAAGAAAAATGCAATTTCATCAAGTACTATACCTACATTTATGAAAATTAATATTCAAGTAGTTTCAACCCGCCTGAACAACTTTCAATTAATAAAGGAAGTTGATTTCATTTGACTAAAGTGGAGATATTACGTTCTAAATTAAAAAACAGAAAAGAGAGTTAATATCATCAAGAAAAATGCAATTTTCTTTAAACACTACACCTACATTCATGAAAATTAATATTCAAGTGGTTTCAACCTGCCTGAACAACTTTCAATTAATAAAGAAAGTTGATTTCATTGACTAAAGTGGTGATATTACGCTCTAAATTAGAAAACAGAGAAGAGAGTTAATATCATCAAGAAAAATGCAATTTCATCAAGTACTAAACCTACATTTATGAAAATTAATATTCAAGTGGTTTCAACCTGCCTGAACAACTTTCAATTAATAAAGGAAGTTGATTTCATTTGACTAAAGTGGAGATATTACGTTCTAAATTAAAAAACAGAAAAGAGAGTTAATATCATCAAGAAAAATGCAATTTTCTTTAAACACTACACCTACATTCATGAAAATTAATATTCAAGTGGTATCAACCTGCCTGAACAACTTTCAATTAATAAATAAAGTCGATTTCATTTGTCCAAAATGGAAATAATACGCTCTAAATTAAAAAACAGAAAAGAGAGTTAATATCATCAAGAAAAATGCAACTTTTTCTCAAGTATTACACCTATATACATGATAGTTAATATTCAAGTAGTTTCAATCCTGCAGAAAGTTGATTTTATTTGGCTAAAATGATGAAATTATAACCTGAAGTTAAAAAATCAATATGTGAAAGTAAAAAAAATTTAAAAACTTGTGTACTATTAACTGTACAAAATACCTGTAACTTTACAAGTTGAAATACTTATAATATATTATATAAAATGGTAAAAATGTTTTTTAAAATAAAAGTTTCGAATTTTTTTAGAAAAAAAATTAGAGTTTCGTAATAAAATATTACGAGACTCACCATTTTACTTCATCAAAGTAAAAAAAGATTATCTGATCTGATTATCTGATCTAAATTTTTCCAGCATTACAGCTAAGATTCCACATAGATCGGATTGGATTAAGATTTGTTCTGATTCGAACCGGTGTCCGATCTGATAGGTCCGAATCAGATTATATTAATAAAAAAATAAAAAAATCGTTCTATCATGGTTTTTAATAAAAATCAGTATATAGTTTTTTTTAATAAAAAAACTGATTTTATTAAAAAATCGGACTACTGATTTTTTTTTAATGAAAGTAAAACCGATTTTATTAAAAAATCGGTAATATAAGTTTTTTTTTTAGTAAAAAAACTGATTCTATTAAAAAATCGGACTACCGATTTTTTTAATGAAAATAATACTGATTTTATTAAGAAAAATCAGTATATCAGTTTTTATTTATAAAAAAACTATTAAAAAATTGGACTACCAATTTTTTTTTAATGAAAGTAAAACTGATTTTATTAAAAAAAATTGGAATATCCATTTTTTGCAGAAAATATGCGAATGATTATCTGTGTTAATGAACCAATTTTATTAAAAAAAATTGGTATATCAGTTTTTTTTATGAAAAAATAGACTGATTTTTTTTTAATACATAAAAATGAACCAATTTTTATTGAAAAAAATCGGTATATCAGTTTTTTTAATGAAAAATAGACGAATTTTTTTTAATAAAAAATGAACTGATTTTAAAAAAATCGGTCATAGTTTTTTTTTAATAAAAATGAACCAATTTTTTATTAAAAAATCTAATGATCCATTTTTTAATAAAAAATGAACCGATTTTATTAAAAAAAATTGGTATTTCAGTTTTTTTCAATGAAAAAAACTGATTTTTATTAAAAAATCTGATGATTTTTTCATTTTTTAATAAAAAATGAACAAAAAAAATTGGTATATCAGTTTTTTTTAATGAAAAAATAGACTACCGATTTTTTTTTAATAAAACTGATTTTTTTTTAATAAATGAAACGATTTTTGTTAAAAAAATCGGTATGTTGATGTTTTTTTTTAACAAAAAAAACTGATTTTTTTTTAATAAAAATGAACCAATTTTTCTATTAAAAAATCTGATGATCCGTTTTTTTTAATAAAAAATTAGTGCATTTGGATCTGTGAGTTTTATGCTGAAAATAAAATTTATGCTAAAAATTAGAGGTTGATTCAATAATAATATTAATAATCTTACTGATCATAGCTGATTAATTAATTTGTTAATATAAAAAAAAAAATATTAAAATTTTTTTACTTATATGTTTAGTATAGGAAAGTGGTATTTATTAATTCAAATAAACAACAAAAAAATATTAATTTAATTTTTTAAAAAAAGCTCAAAGCACTTTTTTGCTTTGAAACTTATTGATAAAGTTTTGAAATCATTTTTTAATAAGAATAGATCAGTGTATACAATAGATAGATATAAAAAAATTTTTCTAGGATTTTTTTTATATTAGATTGGTATAGTAAAATGAATAGATATAAAAAATTTTTTGGAATTTTTTTAATAATAGATTGGTATAAATATATTTTGAGATTTTTTTTAACAATAGAGTCAATAGAATAATGGATAGATATAAAAAGTTTGCTGGAATTTTTTTAATACAATAAGTTGGTAAAAAAATAATTTCTGAGATTTATGACAAATTAATTGGTATAGCATAATAGAGAGAAAATTCTTTGTGTTTTTTTTTTAGTAAAAATAGATGAGTATAGTAGAATAGATAGGTATAAATGATTTTTTGGAATCTTTTCTTAATAACAATAGATTAGGATAATACAATAGATAGATATAAAAAATTTCCTGGGATTTTTTTTAATAATAGATTGGTATAGTATATATAATAGATAGATATAAAGAAATTTTCTGAATTTTTTTTTCTACTTTTGATCGTGATTTTTGATCAGTTACACTAAAAATTATGACCAACTGACCGTTCAACGTGAACCACCAAAAACGTAGATCGTTTTGATCAAGTAGATAATACTGACAGAAATAAACAAAAACAACAAAATACTAATTAATTGGTTGGTTAATAGTTTATCACGATCAATAAATCATCTGCTCAAAATTGAACTTTAATCGCAAATTTTTGTTAGTTTTTAGTTTTTTGTGATCAAAATGCCAATCAATTAATTCTGAAGTAGACTAGAGTCAATAGATCAATATAGTATAATGGATACAAAAAAAATTTCTGGGATTTTTTTTAATACAATAGATCAGTATGGTATAAAAAAGAATTTTCTGGAATTTTTTAATATAATAGGTTGGTAAAAAAAAAATAATTTGGTAAAATAAGTTTTCTATCAGAATATAATAGATGGAAAATTCTTTGTTCTGATATTTTTTTTAGTAACAATACTGTAACAATAAGTATAAAAAATTTTTGGAATCATTTTTTAATAACAATAGATCAGTATAATACAATAGATAGATATAAAAAAATTTTCTGGGGTTTTATAGTATAATATATAGATATAGAATTTTCTGTGATTTTTTTTTTATTTAATAACAATAGATATGATAAAAGTTTTGGTAATTTTTTTTTAATACCAGTAGACAATAAATAGATATAATAAAAATTCTTGAGACTCTTTTTTAATAACAGTAGATTGGTAATAGACTATTATTAACTTATTAAGTTAATGATTGTTTTTTAGTAGTGGTGCAGACTTTTGAACCTTAGGTAGTTATGTCATTTTTTTCAACATCCCGACCATCCTGTCACATTGTTGTATGGTGCCATAAATGACTTTTGCCATATGGAATTTTTAGACTTTTAGACTTAAACTTTTTATGTAATTACTTTTATATTTTTTAGACTTTATATAATTGTAACTACTTTTAAACTTAATATACTTAACATTAATATAAACTTTTTTTTTTTATTTGAAAACTGCTTTTAAATTTTTTAAATTCGAAATTTAACACATCACCATATACTACTACTAAGATTTTATAGATTTACAAAATCCAATCTTTCAGGATGGAGAAAATGGATTGTGTGAAGAACTAAATATACCTAATACTATAAAGAAATATAGAATTTAATCCTATTGACATAGTTGATGATATTTTAAATACTAGATTAGAGTAAATTGTTTACATGCCATCATTATGAATTTATATCCTTAGTTGTTTAAATACTAGTAATTGTAAAATTGCATATAGAAAAATGTTAAATAATGGTATTATTTAAAAGAAGGAGTAATTGTTATTATTTTTAATTATATATAAATAATAAAAAATATGCTAATTTATTTAATATTTTTATTTGTTTTAATTATTTAGAGATTTTTTTAATAACAATAAATTGGTATAATATAATGGATCTAAAAAAATTCCCTGGGACTTTTTCTAATAACAATAGATTCAATAGATTAGTATAAAAAAATTTCTGAGATCTTTTTAATGACAAATTTATTGGTAGTAAAATAGACAGATATAATAAATTTATTTGAGATTTTTTTTAATAATAATTGATTGATATTGCTAATAGATGCATATAAAAAAATCTTTGGATTTTTTTTAGTAATAGATCATTATGAAAAATATTTTCCAAGATTTTTTTCTATTTAATTAATGATAGATTGATAATAGATAATTAATGTTTTAGTAAGATTCTTTTTAGTTACCATTAATAAAAATTTTTTATAACTATAGATTATATTTAATGAGATTTGTAAAAAAGTTTCTTTTTTTTTTAATAACAATCCTATAAAAAATTTTTAGAAAATTGATCACATATTGGAGTTCTTTTGGAATGAAAACTAGAAAAATGATCATTTATTGGAATTTACCCAGAAAATTTTTTATAGGACAATAGATATGATAAAATTTTTTGGTGATTTTTTTTAATAATAATATATTGGTATATGGTGCTAATTAACAGTAAGTAGCTGCTAGTTTTTTTATGATAAAAAATTGGGCAATTTTTTTTATAAAAATTGAAAAAAAAATTTATTTTTCAATAGAAAATTGGCCAATTTCTTTTTCTAAATTAAAAAAATTTTTATTATTTTAATAAAAATTGCTCAATTTATTCTATTATTAAAAAATTATAAAAAGTGACCTATTTAAGAAAAGTAGGTAAATGTTTTTTAATTGTTTTAACAAAAATGTTGTAAAAACGTTTTTTATTAATAATTTTTATAAAAAAAATGCGAAAACGTAAATCAATTAATTGCCTGTGTTACCACGTTAAATTAAAATTAAAAATGTTCATATTTTTTTATCCCGTAAAATAAAAAATTTTTTTTTAATTTATTGCTAAAATAAATAATATCTTTGCTTAAAATTAAATAGTTCCCATTTTTTTTTTGATTTTTTTTCTAATAAAATAATTAATTAATTTCACTAGAAAATATTAGAAATTTTTTTTGTTCGTGTAAAAAAATTTTTTGATGATCAACATAAAAGTAAGAAATGTAAATTTCTTCATGATCTATCAAGTCAATAATGATTTTTAGTAGCACAGAAGAACTCAGCGCAAAAAGTTTCCATAATGATTGTTCAATGTACTGTACTGTACTAAGTACTTAGTACTAAGTACTAAGTACTAAGAACTAAGTACTAAGTACTAAGTACTAAGTACTAAGTACTAAGTACTAAGTACTTAAAGATTAAATGAACCTTTTTTTACCAAAATGGCTAGATCAATAGTAAATTAGGGAATGATTGGCAACAGAGAATTTCTTGAAATTCAAAAAATTTCTTGCCGGAGTTAAAATTTTTGACAATGATCAACAAATGATCAACATAAAAAATATCCACAATTGTTGTAAATTTATGACAAATGATTATCTGGGTGTTAATGAATGATAATCATTGATCGACATCAGGTGGTTTGTAGATCTTTTCTTTTGAGAGAGTTGGGTGTAATTTAAGGAGGGTGCAGATCTTGGTGATCAGTTTTTGGTCAGGTGAGGTCAAGGTGGCACATGTTTGGACTATCATGAGTTTTTACTGCGGTTTAGTTTAGATTGGAGGGATCGTTCGAAATGAGGTGGGTGTCCTTTCGGGGATTGCATGACACTAAAAAGTTCCCCTTTAGTTTACTCTTAGGTAGTTTGTTAACTCTGGTAATATAGTCACTTGGAGAATTTATTTTTATCGACCAGTGTGGGGGGATTTTTCCAACCAGGGGCTGGCGGTTCAGTTTGATAATCTGCGGGGTACGGGCTTCAACTTACCAAAACTTAGGTTTACCTAGGCGAGAGTATGGGAGGCAGTGGCGTTATCTGGGTTTTTGTGTCGTGGGGTCTAATTTTAGTATCTCACATTATACCTTCTTCCTGTTAATTGCCCACCGGTTTGAGTAGATTATTTTTGCGTGTAGTTTAGTTAGTATTTTTGTCAATTTTGACTTATATGTAATTTTCTACTTATAATCGCGTCCATGTTAGGTTTCTAACTGGAACCCATTAATAAAAATAAAAATAAAAATGAATGATAATCATTGAGAAAATAAGAACTCTCTCTCCTTTCTCTCACTTTTCTTAATGGAAATAATATTTCACTCATTTTAAAATACTCGTATTTAAAGAAGTTGCCCTAAATACCTGGTTAAAATACCAACTTGGTTTCCGCTACTTGTCTCTATTGGGTCCAGCGGCACTTGTTCATATGTTTTGAACGACTTTGGTTATAAGGTTGAAGATTCCAAGCTGGAAGGAAGAAATTTCCATTTCGCTCAGTGGTGAAAGTTCGCTTTCTTAATAATAAGGGGTTGTTCCTGGTGATAGTTTGGTGAAATTTCCCTCTTTACCTAGGTTTTTACTCCTTTGGGTTGGTTTTCCTAGGGTTATGAATTTTTCTTATTTTTTTGGTGAATTTTTCTCGTCTTTCTTTTTTGCCTTCTGCTTTTTGGAGTTTTTCTGGGGGGTAGGGGGGTATCCCAAAATTGATCGACATCAGGTGGTTTGTAGATCTTTTCTTTTGAGAGAGTTGGGTGTAATTTAAGGAGGGTGCAGATCTTGGTGATCAGTTTTTGGTCAGGTGAGGTCAAGGTGGCACATGTTTGGACTATCATGAGTTTTTACTGCGGTTTAGTTTAGATTGGAGGGATCGTTCGAAATGAGGTGGGTGTCCTTTCGGGGATTGCATGACACTAAAAAGTTCCCCTTTAGTTTACTCTTAGGTAGTTTGTTAACTCTGGTAATATAGTCACTTGGAGAATTTATTTTTATCGACCAGTGTGGGGGGATTTTTCCAACCAGGGGCTGGCGGTTCAGTTTGATAATCTGCGGGGTACGGGCTTCAACTTACCAAAACTTAGGTTTACCTAGGCGAGAGTATGGGAGGCAGTGGCGTTATCTGGGTTTTTGTGTCGTGGGGTCTAATTTTAGTATCTCACATTATACCTTCTTCCTGTTAATTGCCCACCGGTTTGAGTAGATTATTTTTGCGTGTAGTTTAGTTAGTATTTTTGTCAATTTTGACTTATATGTAATTTTCTACTTATAATCGCGTCCATGTTAGGTTTCTAACTGGAACCCATTAATAAAAATAAAAATAAAAATGAATGATAATCATTTCTGGGTTTTTGTGTCGTGGGGTCTAATTTTAGTATCTCACATTATACCTTCTTCCTGTTAATTGCCCACCGGTTTGAGTAGATTATTTTCGCGTGTAGTTTAGTTAGTATTTTTGTCAATTTTGACTTATATGTAATTTTCTACTTATAATCGCGTCCATGTTAGGTTTCTAACTGGAACCCATTAATAAAAATAAAAATAAAAATGAATGATAATCATTTCATTGGTACTTAATAATTACCTAAGACAAAATGATTAACCAGTTGCTGCGATTTTGTAATAATTGATATACATTCCGTCATTCCGGTTGTGCAAAATTTGTCATGTGCAATAATGCAATGCTTGTACTTGTGATTAATGCTTTTGCACATAATGTATTTTGCATAAATATTATTACCATATTTATTCATACTAATAAAGGTATTTAAAAGACGTTTAAAAAATTAAAAAAAGATATTTACTTTATCTTTTCCAATTTTGATATAGTAATGGACCAACGTGTTGGTAAAGGTAAAACATATAACATGAATAATAATATAAATTAGAATTATTCAAATTATTAAACCAAATTTGCAATATAACAAAACTAGTTTTCAGTAATATAGAAGAACTTGAAGAAAGTGGCACTGGAGAATTTGAGGGAAGTGACACTGAAGAATCTGAAAGTAGTATTGAGGAATTTGAAGGAAGAGACGCCAAGGAATCTAAAGGTATATCAAACAAGCTGAAGTATTAAGTTTTTATTTATAGACAATTCAAATACTATCTATAATTATACCTCATATAATATGAAATATAATTTAGGCTAACTATATTATATAAAAATTATATTAAATATTTATTAGCTTGTAAGTTATATAATGAATTACTCATTACCTTTATTGTATTCCATATAACTAAATAATTTATTTAATGATTAATAATACTGTAGTTAGTAAGTTATTAATTATTTAAATCTTTAGTCCTTTACTTTATTTTTTCTATATAACATTCAAATAACTAAATTCTTTGTTTAAATAACTATTAATAATTAATTATATTATTACAGATGGTAAGTTACAATGTATACTGTATATTATATTTATTTTGTTCATAATTCAACTAATTATATTCTTAATTTAAATAACTAGATTGTGAGTAATATATATAATCATTATATCATTATATCTAACTAATAATACTACAGGGTGTGAGTTATATCTATATTTATATTATTTATATACTAATTTCTTTATTTAAAAAAATTATTAAATAATATAGGGTGTAAGTTATTTATTTAATTCTATTATTGCTTATTGTTATAATATTTACATATAATTTAAACTAACTAATTTCTTTATTAAAAAATTATTAAATAGGGAGTAAGTTATTTATTTAATTCTATCTATTATTACTTATTGTTATAATATTTACAAAAAATTTAAACTAACTAATTTCTTTACTATTTAAAAATTATTATATAATATAGGGAGTAAGTTATTTATTTAATTCTATTATTACTTATTGTTATAATATTTATATAATTTAAACTAACTAATTTCTTTATTTAAAAAATTATTAAATAATATAGGGTGTAAGTTATTTATTTTAATTCTATTATTACTTATTGTTATAATATTTACATATAATTTAAACTAACTAATTTAATAATTTAATTTAGTTGGTAAGTCATAATTTGTTTATTTAATTCTATTATTACTTATTGTTATAATATTTACATATAATTTAAACTAACTAATTTAAAATTATTTTATAATTTAATTTAGTTGGTAAGTCATAATTTGTTTATTTAATTCTATTATTACTTATTGTTATAATATTTACATATAATTTAAACTAACTAACTTCTTTATTTAAAAAATTATTTCATAGCTGGTAAGTTATTTATATAATTCTATTATTACTTATTGTTATAATAGTTACATATAATTTAAACTAACTAACTTCTTTATTTAAAAAATTATTTCATAGATGGTAAGTTATTTATATAATTCTATTATTATTATTGTTATAATATTTACATATAATTTAAACTAACTAATTTAAAATTATTTTATAATTTAATTTAGTTGGTAAGTCATAATTTGTTTATTTAATTCTATTATTACTTATAATTATAATATTTATATAATTTAAACTAACTAATTTCTTTATTAAAAAATTATTAAATAGTTCGTAAGTTGTTTATTTATTACTTATTGTTATGATATTTACATATAATTTAAACTAACTAATTTCTTTATTTAAAAAATTATTAAATAATATAGGGAGTAAGTTATTTATATAATTCTATTATTACTTATTGTTATAATATTTACATATAATTTAAACTAACTAATTTCTTTATTTAAAAAATTATTAAATAATATAGGGTGTAAGTTATTTATTTAATTCTATTATTACTTATTGTTATAATATTTACATATAATTTAAACTAACTAATTTAAAATTATTTTATAATTTAATTTAGTTGGTAAGTCATAATTTGTTTATTTAATTCTATTATTACTTATTGTTATAATATTTACATATAATTTAAACTAACTAACTTCTTTATTTAAAAAATTATTTCATAGATGGTAAGTTATTTATATAATTCTATTATTACTTATTGTTATAATATTTACATATAATTTAACTAATTTCTTTATTTAATAGATCGTAAGTTATAAGTTATTTATTTAATTCTATTATTACTTATTGTTATAATATTTACATATAATTTAAACTAACTAATTTCTTTATTTAAAAAATTATTAAATAATATAGGGTGTAAGTTATTTATTTAATTCTATTATTACTTATTGTTATAATATTTACATATAATTTAAACTAACTAACTTCTTTATTTAAAAAATTATTTCATAGATGGTAAGTTATTTATATAATTCTATTATTACTTATTGTTATAATATCTACATATAATTTAACTAATTTCTTTATTTAATAGATCGTAAGTTATAAGTTATTTATTTAATTCTATTATTACTTATTGTTATAATATTTACATATAATTTAAACTAACTAATTTCTTTATTTAAAAAATTATTAAATAATATAGGGTGTAAGTTATTTATTTAATTCTATTATTACTTATTGTTATAATATTTACATATAATTTAAACTAACTAATTTAAAATTATTTTATAATTTAATTTAGTTGGTAAGTCATAATTTGTTTATTTAATTCTATTATTACTTATTGTTATAATATTTACATATAATTTAAACTAACTAATTTCTTCATTTAAAAAATTATTTCATAGATGGTAAGTTATTTATATAATTCTATTATCTTATTGTTATAATATTTACATATAATTTAAACTAACTAATTTCTTTATTTAATAGATCGTAAGTTATAAGTTGTTTATTTAATTCTATTATTACTTATTGTTATAATATTTACATATAATTTAAACTAACTAATTTCTTCATTTAAAAAATTATTAATAAATAGGGAGTAAGTTATTTATTTATTTCTATTATTACTTATTGTTATAATATTTACATATAATTTAAACTAACTAATTTCTTCATTTAAAAAATTATTAATAAATAGGGAGTAAGTTATTTATTTATTTCTATTATTACTTATTGTTATAATATTTACATATAATTTAAACTAACTAATTTCTTCATTTAAAAAATTATTAATAAATAGGGAGTAAGTTATTTATTTATTTCTATTATTACTTATTGTTATAATATTTACATATAATTTAAACTAACTAATTTCTTCATTTAAAAAATTATGATCTAGATTGTAAGGATCTATTCTTATATATATTATATAATATTAATTTGTTAACTGAATTCTTTCATTTGAAAAATATCTGTTACTTTAGTCGGTAAGTTGTAAATCATAGGTTATTATAGTATGTATTTATCCAAAAATTAAGGCTTATATTACATTTAATTCTTATTTAAAATTTTAGAGTAAGTAATAATTTATTTTGTGTAAATTATAATATAATCTATCATATAATTTTAATTATTTAAATTTATAGATTTGGAAAAAGTGGAAATATGATTATAGATGATTTTATTCTTAAAAATGGATTAAAATGGATTCCTTATAACAAATTTAAAAATATTAAATATCTTAATGAAGGAGGATTTGGTACTATATACAGAGCTATTTGGTTAAAGAATAATGGAAATGAAGATGATGAAGAAGTAATTCTTAAATGTCCCAAGAATTTAAATGAAAATTTAAATGAGTTTTTAAAAGAAGTATAATAGTATATTATTTTCTATTTTTAATTTCAATTTTAATTTATTTGTATTAATAATTATTATTATTTTTTATAGTGGGAATATCATACAAGTGTTTTAAGTTCATATGATATTATAAATATTTATGGATTCACAGAAGATCCAAATACTTCAAAGTATATAATAGTAATGTATTATGCAAATAAAGGTAATTTAAGAGAAAATTTAACAAGATTAGTCAAAAGTAATTGGAATCAAAAATTATTTATGTTGTACGAAATTATTTCTGGACTTAGTAAGATACATAAAAAAAAACTTATTCATTGTGATTTTCATGATGGTAATATTTTAAATAATATTGAAAAGAATAAGGATAAAATTTATATTAGTGATTTAGGATTATGTCAACCTATAAAATCGTTTTTGAAAAAATATGATATTTATGGTGTTATTCCATTTATGGCACCTGAAGTTTTAAGAGGCAAATCTTATACTCCAGCTAGTGATATATATAGTTTTTCTATGATTATGTGGGAGTTTACATCTGGAACACCACCATTTAATAATAGAGCACATGATCTTCAACTTAGTTTAAGTATTTGTAAAGGTGAACGTCCTGAAATTATTGAAAATACTCCACAATGTTATGTGAATTTAATGAAAAAATGTTGGAATGAAGATCCATTAAAAAGGCCATCATCTGAAGAAGTGTGTAATATTATTAAAGAATGGATCATTCCTCCTGATAAAATTGAAAATATTAATGAAGAATTAAAATGCAATATTGCGGAATTTATAAATGCACCAATTGGGCATAATAATCTTGTTACTGAATCTCATCCTAAAGCATGTTATACTAGTCGCTTACTTGATTTTACTAGTAAAAAATTGAATGAAATTCTTGAAAGTGAAAATTTGGATGATTGTATAATTAATGATGATATGAAGTCATTAGGTATGTTAATATAATAGGTAAAAAATCAATCTTGCAAATTATTTATATGAAATTAATTTAATTAAAACAGATGAGAATACTAGTAAAAAGTTGAATGAAATTCATGAAAAAGCAAATGAAATGCTAGTAAATGATGAAGATTTGAATGATTATATATATAATTAAGGATTTGGGGTCATTAGGTATGTACTATGATATATAAAAGAACTAATATTGCAAATTATTTTTATGTGAAATTAATTTTATTTAATATTTAATTATTTAGATATTAAAACAGATGAAAATTAACTAATCATTGTTTGTTTTAAAAAAATTTATAGTTTTTTTAAGTGATATTTGATATTACATACACATACAAAAGAAATTGTTTTTTATTTTATTCTTTTTAGATTTATTTAAACACTAAGGCTAGAGTAGTAAATATTTTACAAGTTTCTTAGTTTGTAATTTAAATAATTCTTTTTTTTTTTTAGCTTATGTACTGTATCTATATTCACTTTTTTTTATTATATTTAGAATTATTTAAACACTAAGACTAGAGTAGTAAATATTTTACAAGTTTCATTTAAATAAATCTTTTTTTTATAACTTTTCTAATTATGAGATATAAATTATCAAACCACTACTATTTAACACAAATTCAGAAGGAATTTTTGAGATTGTACCATTTGTTGCCCCGAAATTTTTAAAAGAAATGAACTAACTTAAGTTTCTGAATTTATAGTTTTGGTATAATAATATGGATATTATCGGTTTGTGATCTTTCTTTTTATGATAGACAACATGGCCGTTCATTTAATATTTCTAAACCCGCTGAGGAAATTCTCCCTCTTTATCTCAATTTAATGGAAAAATGTTTAGGTGCAGATCCACTCAAGAGACCATCAGCATTCGAATTACTATATATTTTACTTTGAAAATTAATTCCATTATTATATAGCGATTCAGTCTAGTATAATAGAAATTTAAACTTAATCTGATTCAAAATGTTAATAAAACAATATGATTACAGTACGATTTCTTGAATGCTATTTTTCTGAATATAACTTTTTCCGAAGTCAATTACCTGAATGCTAATTTCCTGAACTAGACATTTTCCTGAAATATACAATTCCCGAATCCTTATTTCCCGAACTCTGAAATCCTAATCCTGAATCTCAATATCCTTAACGGGAAATTTCCTGAAACATAATTTATTGCATATTAGTTTATAAATATTGCATCATAATTATCATAATTCAATATATCTATTTATTCAATGATAATATCATTATTAAAAAATTTTAAAAGTACCATAACATTTATTAGAAATTGAAGTTAGTTATTATTAGACATTTGTTAATTTCACAATATACAGTACATAGAAGCAAGGGTTACTAACAAAACACTTTATCAATCTATTATTTACCCTCACAAAGTTCACGGGAATTAAAAAATAGAAAAATACGAATAAAAGTACGTAAATATTCGTAGATGAATCTATAAAAGTTGTTACACGAATAATGATTACATCAAAATATTTTTCACGTGATAAAAAGTTTTCGTATTATTTATTATTAGGAAAATAATTTTAATAAAGTTCATACAAATTTTTATTATAAAAAAAAAATCAAATAGATTTTTAACAAAGTTATAAATAATAATAATTAAAAGCAAATAAATTTCAATGTCATATATCATGTTTTCATTATTATTAAATTTGTAACTATACATAAAGAGCAAACATAATATAAATTCTCATCAATTCTCATCAAGACATATTTACTGAAAAATATTAATGAGCGTGACTAACTTAGTTTTTATTTGATTCAACAAATATAATTTGTTTTACGATAAACACTTTCTTTATGATACTTTTTTTTTCTAAATGATAATTATTTGACTTTTTTTCAGCAATTATTATTTGATAATACATACAGTATATACATATATGTATCATAATATTTTTCATAATAGACTTTTTTTTTCTAAGTAAAAAAAAAATACAATTAAAATACTATCTAATTTACATAAAAAAAAATAAAATAAAAATCAAACAACTAAATAAATTTATGAAAATCGCGACACTGATTATTAATTAGTACAAAATGATTAACCGGTCACTGGGCGACTTCGCAATACTATTTATACAATATAGTGAAGTTGAATTTTTCTAGATGCTTTCATGGAGAAAAAAAAATAAAAGAATTTTTCTTTACAAAAAAAAGGGTTAAAAAAAATATATTTGTCAATAATTTAATCCGAATTAATAATGTTCGTGCATTTTGACCATTTATTGGCTGACGATCATGGAGAAGCCCGTGCTGATCACACATATAACAATCATCCTTAATAAAAATCAGCCCCATTAAATATTTGATCTGCAAATGGGTTGTTTGTGACTTGTCTTGGTAACTGTATAAGATAATTCAATGTGTTCGCATTTTTCGCATGTCTTATTTTTCGTTGTATTTTACGATTTTGAAGAGAACGATTATATCGAGGCACATATGATGATCGAGTTTGGGTTACATTTGTGAGACATTGTTCTTGTTGTTCGGAGTATATGTCCGTTTCCTGATACTGAGAAGAACTATGAAAACAGTAGAAAAAAATTGAATAAAATTAAAAAGAGAAATAATTTATTAAAATAAAAAGTAAAATTCCTTTTTAAACTAAATCCTATTAAGAGGATGGAGATGTACGCTTTTTACCTCAAAATTTTTGAGGTCAAATATTATAAGAGGGTTTTGACACACGCATATAAACCTTATAATGTCGCACCACCCCTTACAATATTTCCACCAAAAATAGAAGAAAAAGGAGAAAAAAAATATTTTTTCTTTCCTTCTTTCTTAAAAACTTACCAATTTAAAGTTTCCGGATCGGCCCGGTTATGAGTTTGACCGAAGTAGTCAATAGATAGAGTAGCAGAATAAGTGACTGATGGTTGTTCCATTTTTTTTTCCTTTATAAAGAATTATAATTTTTGTACAACCAAGAATTTTTCTTTAAATGTTTGCTAATAAAAAATTTTTGATAAACAATTTTTTTTTGAAATGAGTTTGTTTTTGTTTTCTTTGAAGTGAGAATTGGATCAAAAAAAAAAAAAATTTTGCGGTTCCTTTTTTTCTGATATAAATATGCGTATTTAAATATTTTTTTCCTATTAGAAAATATTTGATTCAACCGGTCAACCGCCAAAAGGAGAGCTATTTATTTTTTTTTCCTATCCTTTCATGCTTTTATAATTGGAAGAAAGAGAGAAAGAAAGAGAAACAGCTAATAATTATTCCGATTCGTAAATATGATATAATATACAATATTAATATAAGGAATATATTTTTACATCAATAAAAAAAAAAAATATTCTTATTTGACGCATTTTTAGATGCTTCTAATACAACCTTAATAGGAACATAAGCCATTACTTTTTGGATTCCGTCCATAAATCTGATAATGCCCTAATGCAGGCTGGAATTTTTTAAATCGCGATTTACCTTTTGGGTCTTTAATAAAGAGATTCCGCGATTCCGCAAGTTTTGTTCTAGGCGACTAATAAGGATCACGCAAACTATAAAGAGAACAATAGGAACATCTAAGTTATATTATATACAATTTGAAAGAATAATAAAGCCTAAAAAAATAAACAAGGATAAGGATTCTATATATTTATGTCGGTATCATTAAAATATATGATATATTTTAATTTTTTTTTTAAATCAAATTATGAAATTAATTAATTTTAATGGTACAAAAATTTGTGAAACATTTCATACATAGTCAAATGATTTTAGCTAGGTCAAATAATAATTTATTAAGTATATTACGTTCGAAAAACCCCAACGTATATGCAAGTTGGCGTTTTTTTCAAGGATGGTCTTTTTGTTTAGGAGTTATGCACTTGCACGTGATAGCGTTAACGTTAACCCCGGCCAGTTCGTACACTGCAAATTAAGGAACCCCTTTTTTGTTGAATAAATGAGCTTTTTTTTATTTAAAAAAAAAAATTATCGCTAATATCGACCAATATAATATTTTATTATTTTATGAATTTTAGAGGCTATCTCATGCATCATGAAATTTAAAAATTCTTTAAACTATCCGTTACGATTAAAAGGTTGCCACGTTTTTGTCGCACAGACCGGTCACCATTACGCCATGTAAACTTTAATTAAGTAAACCCTAGTTAAATTATACCTACTTTAAAATTTATGAAAAATAAAGATTTTAATAGAAAAATTTCAGTTATTATTATCAAAATAATTTATTTCAATATATTTTATTTTTTTAAACAAAATTATTTGTTATAATGTATAATTATATTATTATAAGTTATCTTTTTATTACCATAAGTTAAGAAAAATATTTGTCATATTTTTAATTGTAAATAAATTATTAAACTAAATTAAAGTTAGATTAAAACTTCAAACGTTTTGTTTTTTTTAAAAAAAAAAAAAAATTAGGATCGGAGATAATTTGCAAATGATTGACAAACCATTTCAATTTTTATGATGTGTAATGATGCCTAAACCTTAAATATTTTTTGTGTAACTTTACACCTTATTCCATAAAAGGGTGACTTAATGAAGTTGTACAGTAAGTACTACAGTTACATTTGCGCAAAAGGACCGGGGGCACTGTAAATATAATAAATTATATTATTCCACGCCAATTGTTAGTTGATTAGTTTGAAACATTGTGCTTTATTCTATATACGTATTTATTAATTATAATGAATATTAATAAAGAAAAAAAAAATATTGCGCCGCCAATATTTTAATCTGCATGTGAGCATATCATAAATAAGGATTTGTTAAGATACACTAAAATAATTAATTTTCAATAAATTTCAATATTTATATTTTTATTCTTTTTGATGCATCTTTGAAACAAACCCAAAACGAAAGGTTTTTAACGTTTCATGATAAGATATGAAAAAAATACGCAAATCACATACTTCACATAAACAAATAGTTCCAATCAAGTGTAAGTACTGTATGAGAACCTCGGAAATCTTACATGTACAAAATGGGGGTTGTAAAATTTTTTTGAAAGGTGTTAGGTAAAAACCGGATTTTTTGAAAAAATGAGGTAAAATGAGGTAAATAGAAAAAGTGAGTAGTAGGATTTTTTATAAATAAATTTTATGATTTTTAAAGTTGTATGTTATAATTAGGTAAATTATCAGGATTTGTATAGAGTAATATATATTCAGTACAAAAAATTAAAAAATTAATTGAGTTTGCAACCGCCGGCATAGAGAATTCATAATAAAAGTTCTTATATAGATTTTAAAATTCCCAATAAACTTTATTAAAAAAAATCCCTTTCAAAATATATTTATATTTGAACTGAGAATTTGAAAAAAAAAAGTTGTTATAGAGTCAATAGTAAATGCATGCATGTAGAGGTACAATCCGGATAGCCGTTGATAATCCGTCATGGACATTAAACACAAAAATTTTCCGATGTCCGTATTGGCTCACCTAGAAAAAATTCGATAAAATCCGCAGTATAGAATTGCGCTACATTACATGGTTAAGAGGACCCGAAATATATAGAGGTCAGGGGACATTAAAATTTTTTTTAATTAATAAGCAAATTAATACCTAACCTCAAATAGTTAAAAAAAAACAACCCCTGATTTTATCATCATGTGATTTTCCATTGTTCAGTCTGTTACACGGAGGCGAATATTAGAAAGCCATGATCTGTGCGCCCACAGTAAAAATTAAACTTATATAATTATACTTTATATAACATATACTAAAATTACTATGCTTGGAGAGAAATATAAAAGAAAGGAGCGAACAAGGGGAAATAGACAGAGGTTTTTGTTATAACTTTATTATAGTTTGGTTTTGATTTTTGCTATTGGTAATATATTGCTGATCGCCGGCTGAGGCAGCAATTTGTGACGGATTATTCTATTCATTTCTAACATTTCTAACGTATAAACCTTATAATTACTGATTGAAGCATCCGTTTATTCATATATACCTTCATTCTTTTCTGTTATCATCACGTGACTGCGTAGCGAAGTGGTGGTAACCAACATTAATTATATAGTTAATTTTATTAATGAAATGTAAAAAAAAAACATTATTGTATTGTTTCAATTATATCTTTTAACAAAAATAACCATAATAATACTGTTTTTCATTTCCTTATATTTTCTTTGACTGATACATTAGTTGGTCCAATATGATAAATGATATTAGAATCGGTATATTGCACCCTTCACTAGTTAAATCTCTAAATACATGATATATCTTGCAGATTATTAAGTATATTTAAATCACCTATTACGTGTACATAATATAGTATATATTTCTCTCTGGCATTTTCTTTCTAAGCAAGTCAATCTAGGATTCCATGTTCGAAAACACTTTTATACGCTATGTTCAAAATAAAAAAAAAAAGAGTGAAGTAATTAACGCCATGACCCCGAAATATATACATAGAGGTATATGGTTAGATTTTGATTTGCGTATAATCTATAAATTTTTTAACCAGCTCATGTTATCAATTTGCGTATTATTAATAGATTTTTTTAAAAGTAAGAGGCTTGATTTGCCTATTTTTAATACAAATTTGGCTCGAGGAGCTAAAGCAAAAAAATACGGAGCTTGAGACCGGACTCGCGACAGTGGAATAGGGTTGTTCAGTAATTTGGTTATGTCATTATTAGATTGTATATATTTATGTTCGTCCATATGTCTATATCAGGTTTATGCACGAATTAAGAATAAAGACACACATATATCCGTTATTATCCGCACGATAATTAGTAATAAACACGAATCGGTCGAATCACGAGCTGACATATACTGTACATATTGAAAATCTTTAATTTACACAAGAAAAATTATCAAGGGCATTTATTATTTACTATGTACTGTATTAAAAAATTATTCTAATACATATTTATCATATAACAGCTTAAAAATAAAAGAACAATAATTTATGTTTATAACAAAGACCACACGATGTCGTGATATCAATGCATATTATCTAAATATTATTCTAATTTTTTTATTCGTTATTATTTTAAAATTAATAAATTAATAAAAAAAAATTAATATTTTTGAATATAAAAATGTATTCTGATAAGATAAACCTTGCTAAAAGTTAAAACATTTTCCAGTTGGATTAGGAGGCGCAAATGTACAACCTCGGGCGTCATTAAGGCCAGGACAGCAGGCAGTTGCAAAGTCTTCAATAGTACAATCAGAGCCATCAGCCCTACATTTGGCAATGGAGGTTGAAGTGGAGATGGAAGTAGAAGTAGAATTGGAGGTTGAGGTGAAGGTGGAGGTTCCGGTAATGGTTTTTGTTACGGTTTTATCTTTAGGACATGGTTTATAAATGGTTGAGAACAATAGATGATTTCTGTGTATCTGCCATGTTTATGAGTATAATGTTTATGTTTATCAGAAACGCAGGTAAATGTTTTATGACTATTTTGTTGATACCTCTTATTTAATTCCGGTGGAGGAGTGGCGGCTGGAGTGGTGGTGCTAGTGCTAGTGGTAGTTGTGGTGGTAGTTGTAGTAGTAGTGGTGGTTGTGATGGTAGTGGTGGTGGTGGTGGTGGAAGCGCAGATGTGATATGATGAAAAGAATGAAAAGTGCTCGATTAATTTAATTAAAGGGAAAGGGAAAATGAAAGAATTAGAGATAGCAATAACGATAGAATTCGTCTAAACTTAAAATAGATACAAAATATATTACTATATGAATGTGCTATTGGATATTAGTACAACATAGATTAAAAAATATTAAGCTCTAATACACCAATTTTATTGACATATTTGTAATACAAATAATTTTATTAATAAAAATTTTGAAAAGGTATAAAAAACAAATAAATGAGCAGAATGTAGATCGGGAAAGTTACTCGGCAAATTTCATTGGTAAGTTACAACAGATAATTGGTACAGGTACGAAGTAAATTAGGGTGTCACACAGACAGGACCCAGAAATAATATAATATATAGGGTCAGGTGATGAAAAAAATTTTTTACTATGAGCTGTACGCATTTTTTCAGGGCCGGAATTAAGTCGGTTACTATAATAGGAAATAAAATCTGACTAGCATCATAAAAATTATCTAAAATTTCATGATTTTTTTTTTAGTTCAAAAATCACAAAATCACGCAAACTCATTCTGGGTCCTACACAGACTAATTATTCAAAAATATGTTACATTGAATATTTTATTATGATCAGATTTTATACTATATAAAGTTATAAAGTTTAATTAAATAATCTATTGATAATTTTTAATAATAAATATAATATAAGTTTCTAAAAGTTTCTCACTAATCTTGCGTTTGTTTTCAACCTCCTTCATATGGAAAGTGTTCTTAAGAACTATCACAAAATAGGTACATTCATTTTTTTTTTTACAAAGCTTTTAAAAATGGTTCAATAGAAAGAATTTACATTAATCACAATATCACATATCTAAAATTTTATATGTTAAATAGAAATATTTGAACGTAACTTTGTTCTTGAGCTATTTATAGACTTTCTGTAAAATTTGAAGGTAAATTGATGGTTCAATAATGCGGTGAAACATTTATTTTATTTTTATTTTTATTTTTAAAAATTGAGACAATGACGGAAGCTATACAAAAGTGACAATCACACACACGCTACATTCGCTACAAGTATAAACCCAACCTTCGCAAAGATCGCACTGCCTAATATGTATAAATCAATACTAGGCATTTCCTGCATTGAACAAAAGAGAAGAAGAGAAAGAATCGAGACCAAAATGAAAAGAAAGACGGTGAAACAATTTTAATCATGTCAATTATTTTAATAAAGAAAAGCACAGTTACGTGAAGCAAACCAAATTTCTGCAATATATTAGTAATCAATGTCGACCAAAATTTCTAATTATAAAAAACATCATTATTCATTATTCATATTTAATTCGTACCGCATGCCAAGTGAGGGCCGCAAATTTGTTAATAATGTGAATATCTCCTTCTGTAGCATTTTTTATAATTATTTCTGCACTTACGATTTCTAGCTGCTGTTGTTGTGACAATAAAACAACATTTGTATTGTATAATATTTTATAATATTAGATTCTTTTATGGATTTCATTTGATAATTTTATGAATTTTTTTTATTTTTTTTATTTTTATTGCATTATTTACATGTATACGATTATATCTAAATATTTAGTTTAATAATTATTATATCATTCATAATAAACTATTATGCATTTTAAAATTTTTCAAAAACTGGGGTAAATTTTTTAACTTTAAATTTCTTAGTTTATCAGAAAAGATAATAAGTTCAAAAAATGAAGAGCTTTATTTGAATTAACACATGCTATATTTTAAGGAGCATAATAAAATTATTTGGAAAATAAATGTTAAAGAAATATCAAATAAATATTGCTTTATAAAATTTATAATTAAAAGTATTGTAAGTTTTATTAATTCCTAAATTCTCTTTTTTCACTATTAAAAATATTATTTTTAATTAATGTATGGATTTATTATAGGATTCTAAACTATATGAACATGTGTTAAAATATGAAGATATGTTAAAACTTGAGGGATTAGGTTGGAATGAATATCAACTTCCAAAAAATGTAAATGAATATTATGTACAACTTTCAATTGAAATAAATGGTTCTATTAATATGGTATATTTCTATTTTACTTGAAACTTTTTATTTTAAAAGAAAATTGATTTATTATTTATTCAAATAGCAAGTAGATTATTTTCGACTTTGGTGTAATGATGAAGAGATAATTTATAGTTTTAACATAGGTGATTTATTACTAAATTTTCATAAAATTTGTCCAAATGTTTCAGTAACTTTTAAAGATAAATATTTTTCAAAAAAAGAAATGGAAAACTTACTTGAGCAATTAACCACCTATGATTATTTTTTTTGTTTTTCTTATAAGTTCAAAAGGTTTAATAATTAGGAACGTTAAAGTTTAAAATGGTAAGTTTCTTTGTGAAATTTTACCATTTATGTTCATTTGTTAATAGAGTTGTTTACTAATTTATTTGTAGATTTTTGCTCTGAAGTAATTGGACTAATATAGATTTTAGTATATTTAGGATTATTTTTGGCATAATATTTTAATAAAAGCTAGTTTAACATGATTTAACAATTAAAATATATCACTAAGCAAAAATAAAACAATTTAATGTTAAATAACTATAAAAAAAATAATCATCACTATTTAACTTATTGGATATATTTTGCCATTTACCCACATCAACGAGTTCAATTATTTTTGATATATCACGTGATATTTCCATCATATATCCCTAAAAAATTTTTCAGTGTATCAGTGAGTTAAATATAATAGATCTTATTGGTTAATTTATTTTATTTTCAACTGAATAACTTTTGTATAATTTTTAAATAACATATTCCACACAAAAATTGTTAATTTAAACATACTATTCTTTAACGTTAATAAATGTATATAAAAACTTAAAATATACATCACTTCAAATTCTGTATATATTTGTATGAAAATGTATAAAACCTCAAATCAAGAGATTATAAGGCTAAAATAAATAACTTATATATAATTTTATAACATTTATTGCATTAAAAAATGATCCAGATAATTATTTATGTCTTAAGAATAATACATATATATCATAACTATGAAAAGAGTTATGAATAAAAAAAAAAAAGAATAGAATAATTTTTTTTATTTTTATTGTTTTTTTTCTGTTTTTTCCAATTGGCTTTTTTTCCAATCCAAAATTTTTTTTCCCCTCTTCCTAATCTATTGGATAAATGGTTTACCCTTATAACCAAAATTGGGCTAAACATTTATCTATAGAAATCAGGCTAAAATGTAAATAATACGCGTGTTATTCACTTATAAATAACGCAACAAATAAAAATCATAACAGAATTTAAATAATTTAAATCATAAATTCATCCAAACATTTAGAATCTTCTTCAGCTAAAATTTCAGTAATTTTAGTAAACTTGCGACTTGTATAATTTGCTTGTAAATAAGATTGCATAACAAAAATATTGGGTTTTTCTTGTTTATTTTCTTCTTGATTATTTGCTTTTGCAAATTCAAGCATATCATTTGTTAATTCAATATCAACATCAGGTACTGCAACCTTATAATTCCCATCTTTGTTATATATATAATATTCACTAATACATCTAATCCATTCAGATATTTTATATTCAAGCTCAGTTATAGTTGGTCTATTGGAAGGATTTGAATCCCAACATTTTTTCATTAAATTTACATAACATTCTGGAGCATCTCTCATAATTTGAGGGCGTTCACCTTCACAAATATCCAAGATAAGATGATGATCATATGTTCTATTATTAAATGGAGGAATACCTGATGTAAATTCCCACATTATCATTGACAAACTGTAAATATCACTTGCAGGGGTATAAGGTGTGTACCTTAATATTTCAGGTGCCATATAAGGCAAAACTCCATAAACTTCATTATCCTTTTTATCATCATCTACAGGTTTACATAATCCTAAGTCAATGATAAATAATTCACCATAATCATCTGATATCAAAATATTACCATCATGAAAATCACCATGAGTTAAATTTGAATCATGAATTACTTTAAGTCCTAATATAATTTTTTTTAATAATTGTAACTTGTCTTGCCACTTAAACTTAATTATATCAGATAAACATTTTCTCAAATTTCCTTTTTTTGCACAACTCATTATTATTACATAATTCAAGTTATATGGATCTTGAGTAATTCCAAAGAATTGAATAAATTTTGAAAATGATCTTTTCTGACAGTTATAGTGATGTTTCCACTAAATAAATTATAAAAAATTAATAATTTTGCCATAAAAAAAAAAATAATAATTCACTATTAAAAATAAATACTATACCTCATTCAAAAATTTATCATCTATTTTTGACGAATTATATAGTGTTTTAAGAACAACTTCATATCCTGTTTGAAAGTTACATCTATTCCATTGTTGTTCATTAAAATTCCAACTATCAATAGGTCCATCTAACCAGATAGCTTTATAAATTTTACTGAATCCTCCTTTATCATAATAATGAATATTTGACAGTTTATTGTAAGGTATCCATTCCAAAACTTCATAACTATTTTTAGCATTTAGTTGAGCATCTTGAATAAATTTATCAATAAATTCATTTTTACTAGTCCACTTTGAAAAATTTTGTTGAAATTGTTCAGGATTACATTGCTGACACCATTGATAATCAGTATATGGTAGCTTGCATCCATTACATAATCCAATGAATTTTATTTCCTTAATTGCTGGTATTTTTTGATACCAATAAAAATCCTTCTCTGTTCCATCCCAATTTATATCAACTGAGTTATTTATTACCTTTTCACCTTCTGCTGTTTTTTGATACCAATAAAAAGCCTTCTCCAAATTTTTTTCTATTCCCTCCCCATTTTTATAATGATTAACTAATTTATTCATTGCCTTTTCATTACCGCTTTCTGCTGCTTTTTTATACCAGTGAAAGGCTTTCTCCAAATTTTTTTCTGTTCCCTCCCCATTGTTATAGCAAAATGCCACATTAAACATTGCATCTTTATCTCCATTTTCTGCTGTTTTTTGATACCAGTAAAAGGCTTTCTCCAAATCCTTTTCAGCTCCCTCCCTACTATAATAATGGCCGGCCAAATTAAACATTGCTCTTTCATGTCCATTTTCAGCTGCTTTTTGATACCAGTGAAAAGCCTTCTCCAAATCCTTTTCCACTCCCTTCCCTTTGTTATAATAAAGGGCTACATTAAACATTGCATCAACATGATCTCTTTCAGCTGCTTTTTGATACCAGTGAAAGGACTTCTCCAAATCCTTTTCCATTTCCTCCCCACTGTCATAATGATTGGCCAAACAAAACATTGCTTTAACATGATCTCTTTCTGCTGCTTTTTGATACCAGTGAAGGGCCTTCTCCAAATCTTTTTTCACCCCCTTCCCATTGTCATAACAAAAGGCTACACTAAACATTGCATCTTCATCTCCACCTTCTGCTGCTTTTTGATGCCAGTAAAAAGACTTCTCTAAATCCTTTTCCACTCCCTCCCCATCATTATAACAAAAGGCCACAAATAACATTGCCTTTTCATCTCCACTTTCAGCCGCTTTTTGAAACCAGTAAAAGGCTTTCCCCGAATCCTTCTCTGTCTCCTCTCCAATATAATAATGACTGGCCAGACTAAACATTGCATCACCATGATCATTTTCTGCTGCTTTTTGATACCAGTAAAGGGCCTTCTCCAAATCCTTTTCCACTCCCTTCCCATTGTTATAACAAAGGGCTACACAAAACATTGCATTAACATGGTTTCTTTCAGCTGCTTTTTGATAATAGTAAAAGGCTTTCTCCAAATCCTTTTTTGATCCCTTTTCACTGTAATAATGACGGGCCAAATTAAACATTGCATCGATATGATCATTTTCTGCTGCTTTTTGATACCAGTAAAAGGCTTTCTCCAAGTTCTTTTCTGTCCCCTTTCCATTGTAATAATGACAGGCAAAAATATACATTGCATCAACATGATCTCTTTCTGCTGCTTTTTGATACCAATGAAAAGCCTTTTCCAAATCCTTTTCTATTTCTTTTCCACTATAATAATGACAGGCCAAAATAAACATTGCGTTAACATGATCATTTTCTGCTGCTTTTTGATACCAATGAAAAGCCTTTTCCAAATCCTTTTCTACTTCCTCTCCACTGTAATAGTAACCAGCTAAAATAAACATTGCGTCAACATGATCACTTTCTGCTGCTTTTTGATACCAGTGAAAGGCTTTCTCCAAATCCTCCTCTATTTCCTTCCTAATGTAATAATTACAGGCTAAAAAATACATTGCATCAACAAGATCTCTTTCTGCTGCTTTTTGACACCAATGAAAAGCCTTTTTCAAATCCTTTTCTATTTCCTTTCCACTGAAATAATGACAGGCCAAAATAAACATTGCGTCAACATGATCATTTTCTGCTGCTTTTTGATACCAATGAAAAGCCTTTTCCAAATCCTTTTCTATTTCCTCTCCACTGTAATAATAACCAGCTAAAATAAACATTGCGTCAACATGATCATTTTCTGCTGCTTTTTGATACCAATAAAAAGCCTTACCCAAATCCTTTTCTATTTCCTTTCCACTGTAATAATTATTAGCTAAAATGAACATTGCTTGAACATGATCATTTTCTGCTGCTTTTTGCCACCAGTGAAAGGCTTTCTCCAAATCCTTCTCTATCTCATCCCCAATGTAATAATGACAGGCTAAAAAAAACATTGCGTCAACATGATCACTTTCAGCTGCTTTTTGATAATAGTAAAAGGCCATCTCCAAATCCTTTTCTACTATAAATCCATAGTAGTAATGGTTGGCCAAATTAAATATTGTACACATTTTAACTTCTTTTCCTAAGTAGTATAAATAAGCTAAAAAACGGAAAAGCATTATGAAGTCTAGAGTGCAAAAATTTTTGTAACAAGAGACAAAAAATTTTCATAATTCATAATGATTGACATTTTGATTTATGTTCAAAAATAATTTTAAATTAACTTAATTTGGTTAATAATAAAATCTGTATCACCAAGCCAAATGATCGACTTACTATTTTTTAAAGCGATCTTAACTGCGCCTATCACGTGATCATACTATTTTGGTTCAAAATGGACATATTAATTAAAATAAAGATTTGCGTGTTAACAAATTGTCCACTTGGCAACATTGGTAACATTCACCATCATAAATAAATATTTTTTGCAATTTTTAAAATTCATTTTTTTTTTTTATAAAACTTTAAATTTTACGTTAAAAAATGAAGCGGACAGCCTAATATTATACAAAATTTATAATTTATATCAACAAGCTTCTTTTAAGCTGTTTGCTAACGGAAATTCAGGAAAATGATTACGAGTAAATGCACATGCGAAAAAAAAAATATTATTTTTTTCTGATAGAGTCTGTCCGGGCTCGTCAAAATTGCTCCTCCTTCAGTTGTTCTTCGAATTGTGGTGTGAAGATAAAAAAAAATTTAGAATAATTTTGGCAGGGGCCCGGGCTGAAATTTCAGTCACGAGATTTTCAGATTCATGATTGAAGCCATCAGATGATCTGGAGATAAGTTATAAAAAAAATATCATCCCGAGGTTATTTATACTAACGAGGGAGAGATCAAGGGAGGAGTTTTTTATTCACATGCATTGTAGATTAATTTACATGCACAGCGCCTTTGACCAGCATTGATATCAATTTCGCAGATGTAGTTAAAAAAGGACAAAGTTCACTATGCGAACAAACTAATACTTTTTATTTATGCATAACTACTCAAAAAGGAAAATCCGGACACCCGTGTCCACTAATTGCGCAGTAATGTGGTGCAGTAAACCCGTGCACCCGGTAAAAAATATTTTCGATTATCATGTATTCTGTCCTAAAATCATTACCTTATAAATAATCTATGATTAAGAGAAGAAACGCGTGAATAGCCTTCACAGAATCATGTGATAAATATGAAAATAGCATCGGCACTATGAGATTTATCCCATTAATTCCAGTTTAAACATTATTTTATTTCGGTCAACGCAAATGCTAAAACTAATTACATATGATTCAGTATCGAAAAATCAATTTTATGTAACACGTACAGTATAGTAATTGATGCAGTTATTTCTGGCTATCCTTCACAACTCTTGCTTTTTTAGAATTGCCAATGTTAGTATTATCCAGATGGTGCTTCATTAATTGTGAGCTTGCATCATGATAATCATCATAACTATGCTTATTGATCCGGTGATATTCTCTGACAATTACAGTATCCTAGAAGTAGAATATTCAGAAGGTAAGTTTAGTGTACCACCACCAAAAAAAGGAAAAAATAAAAAATTTCACCTGGGCAATTTCCAACTCTTTATTTATAATCTTTCTTGGCATGTAATTTGATTGCTTTGGTAATCCTTCTTTTACAAACCTTCTTGACAATTCGTGGAATTTGTTGCATCTGATGGGAGGAAATATTAGTTTGTAAAAATGGTTATTATACTAAACATGTCAAGTTATTCCTAGGTTCAAGTCAGTGAAATAGCCCGAGATGTTACACTCTTAGCAGGATAAGGATGCGCCCACCCTACGAAGATGCACTTCGCCCTCAAGCATGCAAGTATTTGAACTAAAGTACAACGAGATACGAAATCTCTCCGGAAGTATGATCTGACCATAGACGAGAACACATCCCGCCAAAACATACAGTTCGCCAACAACTCAACAAGCACACAGCTCGTGTAGATAATCGATCCTCGGACTGCTTTCTTTTTCTACTTAATGCTAAATAATATTACCTTTAATTATTCCTCCATTTCTGTTAGACGAAATTGAGCTGGGAGCTCCTTCGCAAATAACTTTCGTAAAACTCTGATCTCTAACTTAAATGAGGGATGTACATGGTCTTTTTCATAAATATTATAAACTTTGTGTAGATTATCTGAGTGGTCCGCCGAGAAGGTTATATGGAGCTCAAATTAACGAAGACTTGACTAGCGACCTTATTTTTCTCAATTATCTTTATATCTTCGTCGTCTAGATCCAGCTCTCAAGAACGTCTATTTGTTTAACGACCTCAGCTGACTGATTTCATTGTTAAGCAGTAAAAAGACTTTCAGAGAAAGAAGTATTTTTGAGAGAGAGAAGTTTTGAGAAAGTTTGAGGATATACTGTATATATAATTGTAAAAACTTTTCCGAATTCATATATATATATATATAAGAATTTATAGTGATAATTTTGGAGGTATTAATCAGTTACACAAATGAAATATTTACGTCATTTTTACACAGATCACTCAGAACGTGACTATGATATACCATTAATTGTAACTTATCTTTTCATAACTAAATTTCATTTCTCAATTACTATAATCGTATAAGCTACTCATCGGAAACATTTGCAGGTCGAGTGGTATTTGTGTATTTATACGTAATTTAAAAGCTCGCTGCTCCTCTTGAGAGTAAATTTGCAAAAAAAAAAAATAATAATTGTGCAAAGCGCAAAATGCTATATCCTATTAATATATAATTTAATACGGTAACTTTTTCAGAAAATTATCAGTTGAAAAAGTATGCGATAATAACATTTTATTATTTTTCACTATTACAATATTTTCGAAAAATTTTAAATGATTCGCATTTTCTTTAATGTGTTTATTGATAAAATTATGTTACTCAAATTTTCGATCAACTGAATCAATTTCTACCTCGCTTCGACTTAATGAACTCAAAGATTTTTTAGACATGAAAATAAATTCTATTATAAATAAATATACAAAAAAAAATATATGGATCAACTTTACATTATTATAATCTTGATAGTATTTATTTTAATTTAACATTTTTATTTCTCATAATACATAAATAAATATTTTATTAAATATAAATTAGAATCAAATTAAAATGATTACATAAAAAAAAATGCATTAATTATTTTGTCTTTAAATTTGCTAAACATTTATTTTTACTTATAAAAAACTAATATATTGATGATTCTTGGATATGTTTTTTTTATTAGTATTATCATGATTTTTCTATAAAAAAAAAATACGTTACGTTAGATTACATTAATACCTTACCAGTTACTTATTAGTTTTAAAAAATATTAAAACACTTACTCAAGATCACACTTGTAATATAATTCATAATTAAATTTAGTATTGTTATTAAATTTTAATAGTTGTGGCGTTGTAATTGATGTATCGTTTGTTCTTTCTCTCTCCTTAAAAATGTTCAATATAACTTCAAATAAAAAAAAGAAAAATTTAACATAATAATTTTGATAATTATCTCATAAATCAAATAATATTAACGAATTACTTACAGCTCTGGTTACAATTATAATCACCAAAAGATCCCGCATTGGTGGTGATTGTATTATTTCCATTTTCAACCCACACTGTTTTCAAAGGTAAAAATTTTAGAACGTTAGAACGTTTACGAGTAAGGATTAAACATAAATATTAAAAGACTCGTACGTAATTCAACAAATGTTCCATCCTTGGCAGTAAGACAATTTGGTTCAGGATAAAAATTATTACCCGTTGTATGTGCGACGATGGTAAATGTGGTTAAGTATTTTCCTTGTGCTCGCATGATAAAAAATGTTAGAATAGAGAATAAGATCAAAATAGCCTTTATCATAATTTTATGAATAATTGTCATTTTTTGTTTTTTTTTTTCTACAATCGTATCAATAGTAAGTCTAAGTCTATGAGAATGTGTATTTATAAGAAATTTTTGGATTATTCCATTCTCAACTCTTGTATGAATATTAATCGTTTATTTTTAATATGGGCTTATGATGGCAATTCATGCTATGCATCTTTCTAATCGGAAATTTAATAAATTTAATAATAATCATATGAAGTTAATTAAAGCGAAACAAACTTTATAATTACTAATATTTTTACTAAGCCATCTCGTTCAACAAAAAACATAACGCAAGGCTTATAATCTTTTGATTAGCCTCAATATGGCTATTTTAGTACAAGTACACATATATAGCCAATCAATCTATTACACGTGACCAATTAATCGTGCGTGGTCCAAGATTTGATCGATAAATTCTATTTTCAAAAGGTTTAAAATATTACTTAATTTACTTAATTTTCAAATTAAATATATTTGAATTTTACCTATATTCTCATGAATACGAGAAGTTATCAAATTATCAATACAGAATTCAATTGATTAAGAGAAAAAATTTTATCTTTTAAGGCTTATAGTAATTAACCAAGCCACGTAATAACATTAACCCTCATGGCTTTTTTTATAAGAATAGTTAATTATTTAATTATGGCTAATTTCTATTTTAATAAACTATTGATGATTTCATTGAAATGACATTGAAAAACTGATTTATTTAAAATAAAATTAATCAATTAACAGTATTTAATTATTATCAATTAGACACCGTCTTTATACTTTTTGATGACCATCTTAAATTGTATTTATATTATAAACATGCTGCGAGCGAATTAAATCAATCGATTAGTTAATGTAAAATTGTCAGCCACATTTGTTGGGCTTCAAATGAAAATGTTGCCAATTTTAGTATAAATGGCTTGCATTGTTTAAATGTTCGATCATTTCCCAAGAAAATGTTCATACGCCTCAACAAAGCTTTCAAAATAATTTTTTATTCGAAATTTTTATGTTCGTAAATAAAAATTATTAATTGCGTGTATTAGTGTATTATCGATCATTTTATAGATTAAATACCAATTTGATTATAAATATAATTAATAACTATTATTTATTCTATACGAAACGTAATTTTTAAATAGGAATCGATGATTTGATATATTTCCGTAAAATTTTATTCATAAAGTTATTAATATAATCGTTAAGATTTAATTTAAAAAAAAATTACTTACGATTACAATAAAATTGGGTTGTGTTACCTCAAATTTGGCTGCTGACTCGGTTATGAATTTATTAATACATATTGACTGCGCTACGTACTGTGCCACGCAGTAAACATAAGGAGATCAGAAATGTCAGATGATCTGTTGGATAGGATTAATTACTTGTAGGTCAAAAAACAAGAGGTAAAAATATATTGTTGCTAAAACACTACAAACTATAATCAATTAAAATCGCTCGTAGCCCACCCTTCGTCAAAAAGAAGCTAACTAAACAAAAAAACATTAACTAATAAAAAAGAAAACGTTAAATGTTTATACCGGGACGTATTGACCTTTCATCATTGGTACCATGCGTAAATACTGTCAGGCATGGAATGGTCCTACTGAATTAAAAAAACTGTGGTATTTTTTTTTAAGATTGAAAAGTAGACGGTGTTAAAGGTGAATCTGGACCAATCTGTCGAGATTTGTTCGGTGTTTGTGGATTTAAAGAGGAAGAAGGAGATTCGTCATCGAAAGACGGAGGAGTTCTGCGTTTCATAAATACTACATTTGGATGCGTAAGTACTGTATCCGCTTGATTGGACCACGAAAGTGTATAGTTTCTTGGAATATAAGGAGTCAAATCTTCAACAATCGCTGGAGGAGGAGGAACAGTATTGTGATGCATAATGAAATATGGCTCGTGGTGACGTAAATTATTCGTTCTGTAGACGCCAGTCCTACGATGTGTTATGTCGTTTGCGTTCAAATTTGAGACTACGTTCTCCGAATCCAATAGAACTTGCTTAACTTAAGCTTCACACAATCGAGATAAATGTTGAATTTGTTTGATGACCTTACCCTTGATGGGTAAACTTTTGGTGCACCTCGAGTGGAATTCATTGGCTTGATCGTCAGATAGTGTAGCTTGTCGTAAATAGTTTTAGCTAACTACAATAGCGTAGTATTTACAACCGATTACAGCTTACGTTTACAATATTACAACCCACCTAGGTTGTACTAATTCGAAATATAATAATTATTATTTACGGCAGGCTACCTTATCATCAGAGACAAAGTTATGCGGATCCAACGTTCTATTTGTTTTTTACTACGGATAATGTCTACTCCTACGATAAGTCTCTTTTTCATGTGGACTGAATTTCTTGTAATTAGGAGGATCTGTGTATCGTCTGATAGTGCGGGTGTATTTAATTCCAAGGCGTTTGTTATGGACTTTAGGTTTATTGAGCGTAAAATTTGTGATCACGTGGAATGTGATCGGTCGCACGTGATATTATTGTGTTTTGTGCAACGCCAGCTGGCTGAGAACATTTCCAAGAACACTGAAAGTTAAAAACCCGAAATATGATATATTTTTTGTATGAACATTTGATGAGTCTTCGTTTTTCGATTTTTATCTGATGTTTAATATCAGATATATCTATCCTGTTACGTAAAGCTACTATTTTATCTTTTAATAATCTTTGTACAATAGTTCGTCGGAAATATTTATCTGCCTAAAATTTTTAAAAATTAAACAGTACGAAATAATATGATCTGTAAAATAAGCCGACTACTTCATAATTTCTTGTGAGCATTACGTTACTTTCTGAATCAAATAATTAACCATTTTTCTCATAAATCGGAAAATTCTCTAGATTAATGTTCCGATAATTGATCTGCAAGCTGCAATTTGGCGTTAAATAATGCTAGGTTGGCGTAGATCGTGCACGCAATTTTTGAATTGATATCTAAATATACTCCATATAAAAAAATTAATATATTCAAAACAGGATTTCTCTTTGCAAAAGTATTCGTCATTTTTTATTTCTAATATTAAGATATGAAAACTAGTCAATTTTTTTTTCTTAATTTTGTATATTTTTATTATCTTTTTTTATATCTTTATCTTAAGTAAATTAACTTATTTTCATAGAAAATGTATATTTTATATATTATTACATTACGGGACACAGGCTATGCCAACAAAATTATTTAAGACAAAATTTTATTAATTGGACAAGTGGAAATGAAAAAATTGATAACTTTATTCAAGAAAAACAAATAGAAATTAATGGCCCATTTGATATTGTATTTAAGTGGATTCCATACAATCAGTTTACTAACATTAAAGAAATGAATGAAGATAGTCTTTCAGCAATATGGATGGATGGACCATTATATTGGGAAATTTGGAATAAAAAATATATAAGATTATCAGATTTTAAAGTTGGTTTAAAATATTCATATAGTATACAAAGTATTGATGAATTTCTAAACAACGTATGAAATTTCTTTATAAATTAATTTTTGAACTTTTTACCGTATAATAATCTTTTTTATTATATAGGTCAAACAATCCTTAATTGTTAATAATAACATGATATTTGGAATATCTCAAGACCCAAACACAAAAGATTATATCATAGTTTTTCAAGATAAATATTGTAAATTTTGTAGTGAAAAATACATTATACCTCGTAAATGGAATAAATGGTATGAATCGTGTAAATCATGTAAAGTTAAGGATTTAACTAATTTGATTAGTAGTGGAAGTGAGAAAATTGATAATTTTATTCAAGTAAAACAATTAAAAATCATTAACAAACGGGATAATATACTTGAGTGGATTCCATACAATCAGTTTACTGACATTAATGAAATGAATGAAGATAGTCTTTCAGCAATATGGATGGACGGACCATTATATTGGGAAACTTCGAATAAAAAATATACAAGAACATCAAATGTTGGGGTTGTGTTGAAATATTTGCATAATATACAAAGTATTGATGAATTTCTAAACAAAGTATGAAATTTCTCTATCATATAAAATATTTTTACCATAATAATAATCTTTTTATTATATTATATAGGTTAAATTCTTAATTAATATTAATATAATATACGGAATATCTCGAAATCCAAATACAATGGATTATATTATAGTTTTTCAAGATGTATACTGTAAAAAATGTAATGAATTATATTCAAGTAATTATCATAGATGGTGCAGAAATTGCTCAATAGATTGTTTAAAAGAAAATTTTACAAATTGGACTAGTAGAAATGAAAAAATTGATAATTATATTCAAAACATGCAACTAAAAATCAGTGATTACAATGATAAAATATTTGAATGGATACCATACAATCAGTTTATTAACATCAAAGAATTGAATAAAGATGACTTTTTTACATTATATTCAGTAAAATGGAAAAATGGTCCTTTATATTGGGATGCTTGGAATAAAAAATGTGTAAGAAGATCAGATATAGAAATTGTTTTGAAATATCCACATAATTTACAAATTATTGATGAATTTTTAAATGAGGTATGTAATTTATACACAAAATTAATGTGTGTTTTTTAATATTAATTTATTTTATATATAATAGGTCAAAAAACATTCAATTAATTTTGAAGTATTTGGAATATCTCAAAATCCAGATACAGGAAAATATATAATAGCTTTTCAAGAAAAAATAGATAAAAAATATTGTATAAAATGTAGTAAAGTTTATACAAATGTAGATAAAAAATGGTGTAAACAATGTTCAATAAATTATTTAAGGAAAAATTTTACTAATTGGACTAGTGAAAATGAAAAAATTGATAACTTTATTCAAGAAAAGCAAATAGAAATTAATTACTCATGGAATAATGTTTTTGAGTGGATTCCATACAATCAGTTTACTAACATTAAAGAAACAAATGAAGATAGTCTTTCAGCAACATGGATAGATGGACCATTATATTGGGAAACTTGGAATAAAGAATATATAAGAAGATCAGATATTGAAGTAATTTTAAAATATTCACATAATATACAACATATTGATGAATTTCTAAGCAAAGTATGAAATTTTTCTATCATATAAATTAATTTAAATCTTTTTTATTATAATAATGATCTTTTTTATTATATAGGTTGAACAATCCTTAATTATTAAAAATAATATGATATACGGAATATCACAAGATCCAAATACAAATTATTATATCATAATTATTCAAGACATACATTGCGAAAAATGTGATAAAGATTATACAAATATATCTTATAAATGGTGTAAAACATGTCAAATTAAAGATTTACTTAATTGGACCAGTGGAAATGAAAAAATCGATCATTTTATTCAAGAAAAACAAATAGAAATTAATGACCCATCTGAAATTGTATTTGAGTGGATACCATACAATCAGTTTAATAATATTAAAGAAGTAAACAAAGATAAATTTTCTACGGTATATTCAGCAAAATGGATAGATGGCCCACTATTTTGGGAAATTAGAAATAAAAAATATTTAAGAGGATCAGATAAAGAACTTGCTTTAAAATATTTACATAATTTGCAAAATATCGAAGAATTTCTGAACAAAGTATGAAATTTCTTTATAATTTAATTTAAATCTTTTTACCGTAATAATTATAATCCTATTTATTATATAGGTTAAACAATCCTTAATTATTAATAATAGTATGATATACGGAGTATCACAAGATCCAAATACGAAAGATTATCTTATAGTTTTTCAAGATGTAAATTGTGAAAAATGTAACGAAAAATATACAAATATGTCTTATAAATGGTGTAAATCATGTCAAATAAAAGGTTTACTTAATTGGATCAGTAGAAATGAAAAAATTGATAATTTTATTCAAAAAATGCAGATGGAAATCAATGATCCATTTGATGTTATAATTGAGTGGATACCATACAATCAGTTTAATGACTTTAAAGAAGTAAGTGAAAATAAATTTTCTACAGTATATTCAGCAAAATGGATAGATGGCCCATTATATTGGGGAATCATTTGGAACAACAAGAAATATATCAGAGAATCAAATAAAGAAGTTGCTTTAAAATGTCCACATAATTTACAAAATATTGATGAGTTTCTAAGCAAGGTACTTCCTCTACAAATTTAATTCAAATTCTTTTATCATTATAGAAATAATTTTTTTTTATTATAGGTTAAACAATTATTAATTAATAAAAATGAAAAAATATATGGAATATCGCAAAATCCAATTACAAGAGGATACATTATAGTTTCTAATGATGTACATTACATGACAAAAAGTCGGATAAGTGGAAATGAAAAAATTGATAATTTAATTCAAGAAATGAAATCAAAAATCAATGAATCCCATGATATTATATTTGACTGGATACCATACAGTCAGTTTTGCAATATTAAAGAAATAGATAAAGGTGGTTTTGCTACGGTATATGCAGCAGTATGGAAAGATGGACCTTCATATTATGATTCAGATAAAAAGCAGGCGAATAAAAAAGTTGCTTTAAAATGTTTACATAACTCACTAAATATTACTAACGAATTTTTAAATGAGGTATAGTAATTTTCTTTATATATTTAATTTATTATTTTTACATTAATAATATTTTTGTTTATGGTTTAACAGATCAAAAAATATTCGGTAAATAATTATGGTAGCAATATTCTTAGAATATATGGATTATCTCAAAATCCGAATACTAAAGAATATATTATGGTTCTTGAATATGCAGAAGGTGGAAACTTTAATAATTGGATGAGCAAAAATTACAGAAATTTTTCTTGGTTGTCTAAAATAAATACATTATATAATATTAGTAATGGACTTAAAGAGATTCATCAAAAAAAGATAGTTCATCGTGATTTACATACAGGAAATATACTATTTTTTATTAATGACATAAGCATGTTTGATTGTAATATGTTGTCTATTTCAGATATGGGATTATGTGGAGAAGTTGATAATATAGATAAAATGAAAATTTATGGGGTTATGCCTTATGTAGCTCCTGAAGTGTTAAGGGGAAAGCCTTATACTCAAGCGGCAGATATATATAGTTTTGGTATGATTATGTATTTTACAGCAACCGGAAGACAACCTTTTGCTAATTTTCCACATGATAAGTTTTTGGTATTAGGCATTTGTAATGGAATTAGACCTGAAATCGATGAACTAGAAGCACCAAAATATTATATTGATCTCATGAAAAAGTGTTGGGACCCAAATCCAGAAAATAGACCAAATTCTTTTGAAATATATGAATCAGTTTTACAATTTCAAAATAATGAGATTGAAGAACAATTCAAAGAAGTAGAAGAATATAGAAAAGCGAATCTTTTATCAAATGAAAATAATCAATCAGCTACTCATCCACAGGCTGTCTATATATCTCGATCACTTAATTCTTTTACTGATTGTTTAGACTGTAGGATTTAAATTAAGCAACAAGATTTATTGTTCGTTAGAATTAAACTACATTAATTCATATACAGTTTTATTTTATATTTTTTGTTAAGAAATATTTTGATATATATATCTTAAATTTTTTCATAAATAAATTGAGCAAATTGAGCAAATTTTAAATTCATAATATCTTGCAAATTGAGGTACCATATTAGACCCGTTCAAATCAAATCATTATAAAGTCGTGTGATCTCGACTGGTGCTTTTCATAAAATACTGACAGTGATAGTCTTTTGACTTTTCGAAACTCTTTGCTATGTAGATCGTAACTGACCATAGAAATAAAGTCATTATTCGAAAGTGTCGTACATTATTAATCCTATTTCATTTAGCCAAAGTACTGAAATTATGTTCGAAGAACGGTTAATTTCATTAAAATTATTTATTTTTCACAAATATTTAGTCTCCATTAATAAAAATAGATACCGTAAATGGATGTTTCCATACTTGTTAAATAATTCCTATTTCCTAGCCACTCAAATCCGGCGATGCAAACTCAAATGTTTTAGTTGTTGCAATTGTTAAAGATGACCAAAGGAAATAAAACTCAAGTAATAAAAATTTTATACAAAGATTAAATAATAGTTTGTTAATTACCTATGTTCAAAGTTAATATTAACTTTTGTATATAATACTGATGACAATTCATTTTTTTTATTTTATTTTTACTTTAGAAAGGCAAGTGCGTCGGCCAAGATCTGTAGATCAACATGATATGGATGTACTGCTGAGATTTGACACGTCTTTTTTTTCTCTTCACTTGTCTTAAGTAATGGTAATTGATTGTTAATTTTCTTTTCCTTTTGTGTCTTTGTTCATTACATTATTATACTTGATTTGATTTATAAGTTAATACATAAAGAAAAAAAAATTTTTTTTACAAGAAAAAATTTGCTTTACTGCGGTTAGTGCCGAATTTTATATTATTTTTAATTCCTTTCACAAAAAAAAAAAATTCTTTTTCATCTTTCAGGTCCAAATCAGCGTTGCGGCACTATGGGCACTATGGTAAGCATTTCTTTTCATTTCGCAAATTATTTTATATAATTTCTTTTACCAATTATTTTTTTTTTAGGTTCAAATCGGTGCTGCGGTACTACGATAAGCTATATTTTGATTTTTTTTTATTAATTTTCATATTTTATGTATTAAAAAAATTTTTTTTCGTCCCTTAGGGTCAGGAGTTCACGGATTGGATAGCACTCTTAATACTGTATTAATCCTGTAGTACCATGGTAAGCGCCAAATTTCGGTTTTCTCATTTCATAATTTTTTTTTTATTTAATTTCTTTTACTAAATTATATTTTTTTTATCTTTTTCTTTAGGTTCAGCTCGGTGCTGCAGTACTATTGTAAGCTTCAATTTTATAACTTTTGATTTTTTTTTTCTATGGTTTTTTTTAAAAAAAAATTTTTTTTTCATCTCTTAGGGTCGGGAGCTCACGAATCGGATGTCACTCTTACTGCTGCAGTACAACAGTAAGCACCAAAATTTTTTTATTTCACTAATTATTTTTTTTCATCTTTTTTTAATAGGACCAAGATCAGGTTCGTCGAATTGCTGTACTATAACAGTAAGAATCGATTTTTATATTTTTCTTTTGTTTCATGATTTTGTTTTATTTAGACATTTTTTACTAATTTTTTTTTCATTTTTTTAGGTTCAGGTCGGGCTTGCCGAGGCACTTGATACTATAGTAAGCACCAATTTTCATATTATTTTTCTTATTTCATAATTTTTTTTATTTAATTTTTTTTTGCTAATTATCATTTTTTTTTAAAAAGGAAAGGATGGTGATAGACATGTAATGACTCCTCCATTACATGATCCATAACAAAAATTGTGCAATATTTTTTTGTTTGATGTTCCCAAGTTTTGAAAAGATGAGGATTTAATAAATAAGTTAAGTAAGTTAAGAGTAGATAAATTGATTTAAAATCAAAAATGATTCAAGTATCAGATAGTTAGAACGGAAATACTAAATAGGTCTATTAGAGGAATTTGCAAATTAGTAGAATTCGGAATAGTTATTGGTAATAATTACGTTTGCTGTTATAATGGTACCAAAATCGAAACGTGCAAAAAGAGATCAATGGCAATTAATAAGAGAGATACAGTACATGAAGAAGTAGACAATATTTTGAGTGCAGAATCAGTAAATGAATTACGAAGATTTAGCTACAGGCATAACTCAAGTTTTATTAAACTATGTATAATAAATAAAGTTAGGAATATGATCCTGTTTTCAAAAATGAAGAAAAATTTAAAGAAGCGTTAGCGAAATCAAGAGTTAAAGAAATGAGAGAAAACAACTTATCTATAAATTTAAAATTATACTCAATGGTTTGAAATAAAACTTATTCTATATGGATGCGGTAAATTGTAATACTAGAGTATATAAATAAGAAGGTAATGAATCGGATATAAATATTATTAAATTAAGGAATATGGATATGTCCCATGATCACCGGATTTAGAAAATGGGGAGGAAAAAAGTTGATAGAGCATATGGATTTGGTTAACCAATCATCTAAAAGTAATAAGATAAAGATGCTATATGTTCAAATAATCTGAAGATTAAATGCATATGTAAAATTCTAATTTGATTAATTTTAATATATAGGTAATTATATTATATACAGTTGTATAAAATGCAAACCATTGTATTGCTATAATATGTGTGTTGTGATGATATAATTTAATAAAGTTAATAAATTAAAAAAGAAAATTTTTATCTTTTTAGATTGTAATGCGTGCTCCCTGTTTTATTAAAAGAGTTTAGTCAAAAAAAAATTTAAAATCTGACTTGATTTTCTTTATTTGTACTTGTAATTACTAAGTAATATTGCCATTATAACTTGTTAGTTATTCTCATAGATGATATGTTTATTTAAAAGATGGGTGAAAAGTCTATCATCATAAGAATAAAAGTCCATCATTATTGGCTAAAAAAATATATTAAAAAAGTTTATGGTCGGTTCCGTGATCAGTTATTTCATGGTAACTTTGAATATCAAGATTTTCACAGCGTAGTCGTGAAAATCAATGATCTTAAGCTAAATGATTTTGATTGGTTAGCGAACCAAAAGTGACAAAATTCCAAAAATCATATTTTGAAAATCCGAATTTTGAAATTCCTATACTTTTAAAAGTTTTATTTTTATTATATTTTTAAAGTTGTCTGCTTTTCTATTTGAAATATGATCTTTAGTTTTAGAGACAAAATGCATATCACTGATCACTCCACTTTGCTTTTATTATTGTATATTAAATTGTAGCCATAAATTTTAATATAATCGTAATCAAATTAGCAATAATTTCCACCAACTTAAATATGAATTTTTGATCATCATCAAAGATTTGATAGATTGAAATGGATTCATTTTTTAAAAAAAATGTGATGGAAAATATTTTAGCTAGACAAACAGAATATTTGGCAGTAATAAATAATTTATTTATTGTATTAAAATAACTTTAACATATTGCTGCAAATTTTGTTAACATAGTGGTTTATTATGGATATATTTTTGCTTATTTAATAAAATTCATCTCTAGGTAGACTTTAATGGAAGTCAATTTTTTCAAAGAATATCACGTGATTTTTATGACACAGTTACATGACTTACATCTTTAATATTCTTGTGCCATTTTTAAATTTTGAATGTTAGATTAAGTATAGTTTATTTAAATTGATTAAAAATTGATGATTTTTTTTTAAAATACTGAATCAGAAGTTCTGAAACTTTGTACTCCATACGATCATTCCCATTCCCATCCCCATCTCTATTCTCATAAATCAAACAAAATCAATATAGCGGCTAAATTATTTGGACCCAGGCGCTTCGCATGACGTGTATTATAAAAATTTGTATTATATGTATTATATGAGATCTCCTCTAGCTTACTAGCATGGCGCCGAGTTGGTTTCTTCAGATCACGAGATGATCGAAAGCCACCATTATTATTTGCGTAATTAATATCACTATCAGAATAACTACGCTGGTGGTGATTCCAAAGGAATTAGGGTGTTTTTCATTATTTTTCATTAAATGTATTACTTTTTTTTTCATATCTGTTAATTCTAAAATATTTCTTCCTGCGAAGAAGCTATGTTAGTAGAATACGAAAGCAAATTAATATCACTTGTAAATACATACATCTTTAAAAAATTCGAAATAAAATCTTTATTATATTTTTGTAAAGTAATACATGAGAAAGGGACGACCGGCTAAAAAAAATGAATAAAAAAAATGACTTCTTAATATTGCGGTTCATCATGAGGGTGCACTTCTTTTGACTTTAATTCATATATTGAATTAATGTTCTATCGCAGGAATACACTAGTAAAAAACTACCCAAATTGCAATTAATTTTTATTTATTATAAATTAATTACGAGTAATCAAAAGTTAAAAATAGTATTTGTACTTTTTCAATATCCTTATATTATTATATTCATGTTGTGGAGGCACGGGTGATGACGTATAAACACCATAGACTTATTTATCATCAACTAATTGTTGATATAATAGCCTTGTTAATATGTTGTTATTTTAGTGTTAGAATCGATTGATATACACTTTTTTGTGTACAAACCTTCCATAGAGTCGCGTTCTTAAAGATGATCATCATATCCTATAGCCTTATCAAGAATTTCTCCAGTTTCATTAACGGCCCAGTACCAATCGTAATTAAGATCTTGATGTAAAACTGTTGTTAAATCTGAATATTCTTCCAGGATTCTGGCCGCAACTAAAGCTTCCCTAGTAAATATACAAATTTAAGTAAAGTAAAAAGACAAAACAAAAAGACGATTGATCTTACTTTATTGGAGATTCTGCAAGTGATAAATCATATTTTTGTTTGAATTTATCTGGCCAGGTATTGGCCTTATATTCCTCGTAGATAAGAGACATCGCATATTGGATGTCTTCGATGACTGAGGTGCCCGGAATAGATAGAACTTTTTGTCGAGCTTCAGCATATCTCTCGGCACATTTGATGAGTTTCTGGCGATGTTCCTATATTACAAAGGATGAAATGTTAGATTAAATACTGATTAAATAGATTAAATACGCGATTTCTTTCGCAACTGGAGAAAAATACTCACTTCATCTTCTTCACTCCACGCTACCTTTTTTATTGGTTTGTTTTCCTTGTGTTTAACTATATATTTAATCAAATAAAATGTCAAAAGAGGTCAGTTAATATATTATGAAGTGTGAATAGTTCATAGTACCTGGCATTTTCTTTAAGAGCGTTAAATCGAGAAAAAGGGATTGTTTTTTATTTTTATTTATTTTATTTTTATTTCTCAAAGTGAACAAAGTAAGTTACAGTAAAAATTACAAGAAACTATATACTAAGAGAAAAAGGGATTACACAATCAGTATAGGCAAAATTCGGCAAAATATTTATATGGGGATAATCACGTGAATATTTGTCAAGGTAGCACGTGATCGTAATAACTTATTAAGTCCAAACCTGATGAGTCAAGAACGATACATTTGCGTCACTGGACATCAATTCCGCCTAGTTTCAAACATATCAAACATACAGTATCAGCCATATTAAACATATTTGATATATTGGATATATGACCTTTGATAGACATATATTTAATACGTCAAGAATGATGGGAAAACTCTGATAAATTTCGAAGAGGTCGCAAGAACAAAAGAGGATATGGACGTCAAAATGTCCAGGCGACTTGAATTTAATATATAAAACCAAGAATAATTGGATAATTGAAGCAATTAAATTATTGAATAATGAAAATATTAATATTTGCGATCACGAATTACATAATAATATTAATAGAAATCATTTAATAGAAGGCGGTGGTCAAGATATTATTGAATTAATTGATGAAAAAAATATTATGAAAAGTGCGCTCTCGAGAAGAAACAAGAAAGTAATGTTCATCGAAGATGTACTAGATATAGATGGAGTAAATATGAAAAAATGGAAACACATGTGCATAGAATTAGGAGTAAGTACAAAAGGTAAAATTCCTAAATGGTTTAAAGAATTAGAAGGAAAATTGATAGACAATACAAATGAGAATACGAGGAAAATTAAAAAAGAATACATGGGAAAATTCGAAAGAAGTAACATTAATATCAACTATTTTGATGAAAGCGAGAAACAAGGAAAAAACACGATAATATCTTGGAATGAAGAAGGCGAATTTCCAGTCTTTGCAGTCGACAAAAAAGGATCCAAAAGTAAGAAATATAAAAGAATAGGTATTCATTATACATACAAAGAAGATACTTTGGACTGGAATAATTCACCTTTACTCATAATGTGTGAAGGATGTGAGAAAAATATTAGTAAGAAAAAAGACAATAATGAAAAATGTTTAATATATATAGAAAATAAAAACAGCAGAATAATAACGACAAGAAAAGAAGAGGGAGTAATAAAACCTTATGAAACAATTAGTACTTTAATTAAGAAAAATGAATGTATAAGAGCAATTAGCGAGGACGAAGAAAATAACGAAGAAATAAATAGAAAGATTGATCAAATTGATAGGTTAATTAAAGCGGAAGATGATTTTATTACAATAATGAAAAATAGCTTATTTGAAAATGAAAACGATAGAAGAGCCAAAAGATATTATTTGATGATAGAGCTAAAGAAAATTAAAAGTCATACAAATAGTAAAGGTAAAAGAGCTTTTTGGTATAATATAATATGGATTTTAAAAGAAAATAACGTGAATAAAGAAGAAGAAATCTTGATGTCAGCTAGCTATGAAATTTTTAACGAAAACGAATTCAAAATCTTAATCAGAAGTATAATTATTGGATTAATACTGATTAATAGTAACAGTGAGATAGTTTTAGGAATAAATAAAAATGTTAAAAAATTAATCAAAGAATTTATTACAAACACAAGTAATAGGAAAAAAATAGATAACGACTATTATATAGAGTTGCTTTATATAGAAGATTTCATGACAAAAAATGATATAAATATAGTCGAAGAAATTAATGAGGAAGAAGTAATAACAATGAAAGGTATCAAAAAGAGAATGGATCAAATTCTAGGAAAAGATCTCAAAGAAAAGAAAATGAGATATAAGATCGAAATAATAGAAAATGCCCTACTAATAAATGAATATAATTTAATATGGAGGAAAAACATAATTACTGGAGGATTCAGAAATTGGAGGAAAAAAGTTTCTATGGCATTATGGAAAAATGAAATCCTAAATAGTAATAAATTAAATGATCTTTTTATATTTAATTTTAAAAAAGAATTCGACTGGAGGACGACATTGGAATTTATTAGTAATCGTACAACATTTACTAAAAGGCAATGTAGTTCTGAAGATACCAATGAAAGGTCGTATCGAATAAAGAACTTATTAAAAGACCTTCCAACGTACGAAACATTATGTAAAAGAGACGTTGATACATTAGAAAATAATAAGTGTATAAGATGCGACGAAAATGAGATAGAGACATGGGATCATATATGGATTTGTAACGATAATGAAGCAACTTTAGATGAAATTTTGAGAGAATCAATAAGTAAATTTGAAGAACATTTAAATAAAAATGGAAGATCAGAAGATATTACAATACTGAGAAATCACAATATTAATATTGTCACAATCCTAGAAGAAAGATCACATATCTTGATTGGAAAAAGTCGAATCTGGGAAATGTTAAGAGGAGTCTTTAATGATAGATTTAACCATTTAACAAAGATCAAAGAAGAACTAATGATTATAAAAGAGTGTTGGAACTTTATATATAAAGAATTTAAAACTAGAATTTGGTTAATTCGTTGTGAAGAAGTAGCAAGATTAGAAAAACTGAAGGGGATACAGAAGCAAGATTTAAGGAAGAAAAAAAGAAGAAGAGAGCAGGATCAACAGGAAGGAGACTCTGAAGAAAACACAGAAAATAAAAAAACAAATAAAAAAGACAAGAAAAAACAAAAAAAAGAATTCGATAAAAAAATTAACATAGTAACGAGAGATAGACTTATAGGTGTGATAACTGACGGAAATAACATTGAATATAACTGGGACTTAATACCAAAGATTACTGATCTAGTATAGATAAATAAATAGTTTAAAATTAGATAGAAATAGGATAGTTTTAGATAGTTAAAACTTAGTTATAGGGTTTGTCATTTTATGACAAGCTCTAAGTATTTTAAACTAATTATGTAAATTTTTATAAATTTTAAATAATTAATAAAATGCGTTACTATTTAAAAAAAAAAAAAAAAAAAATAAATTTCGAAGAAACTTAGACACGTGATCATTTTTCTGAAAACGGAATGGAAGGACATTGCATATTAACATGCGCAGTCCTTCGTTACACTTTCGGACTAATAACTGATAATAAATAATATTAGATTAATATAACTAATTAGTTTTACACTATGTAATATATGTGTTTCACAAATTTAGTTTATAATTTTTATACTACGTGGCAAAATTAGAACCAATCATATACTAAAATTAGTCCCTATACAAAAATATATAAATATTCGCTATATTTTTCATCATTTAACTGATTTTTACAAGTTATCTTTTATATATCTTTTATATATATATATATATATATATATATATATATATATACACATTACTTACTTCCCTCAATTATTACTTATTACTTATTTTAATCCTTGCGCAATTCCCTCAGCCAAAAACGAATCATCCTTGTGTAATTCTCTCAGCCAAAAACGAATCATATTCTTTATCAACAAGAGGTTCTGTGAAAAATGTCGAGACAAGTGACACCCCCTCGTCCTCCACCTCGGTTAAGAGATCTCACATATATTGATTACGATATATATGAACATCCTAATATTCCTGCGGGGCACCCCCACTTTGGGAGAAATGGTGGTATGTGAAATAAAAAATATGAAATATAACTTATTTATATGATTAAAAGTGCATATTTTTCATTTAACTATTTATATTTAATTATAATATTTAAAGCCTGGTGTAGAAGAAACTTGAGAAGAGAACTTCAAATCCTTGGTTGGACACTGGATGACCAATACTCGATGGTCTCAAGATTCGTTAGCAATGATAGAGGCTTACTTCAAGTGCGACAATTACAAACGAATCCAAACCTATATTGGATGCCATTTGGTGTAAGACAAATGTATATTATGAGTGGGATTCACAACAGCCTTTGGTAATTTTATAAATCCTTGTTAACTCTTTGTATATCAAAAATCTTTATATTGTGCACCATTCTATTCATTTCAGCAAAAATTCATATTTGCAATATTAAAAAACATGTATAATTTAAAAATTAATCGAAAACATAATTCATTATTATATCTTTGAGAAGTAATACATGAGAAAATACTGCAATTTATGATGTAATTTAATAATGTACTTAGCAGAAAATAAATAAAATTATCATATTTTAAAATTATTTCTTTGTATGTTAAAACTTATTCTGCTGGTGAAGAAATGTGCATATATCTGAAAACACAAAAGGCTTGCCGGCTAAGTAAAAATGAAAGTAAAAAATAATAGAATAGCAGACTGTTTCAAGAGAGGGAAAGGCATGAAAGAACGCTCCTGCTTGTTAAAGCTAGCCGAGTCCTAACCATATAGTGGCAGTTCCTCCCACTACTCAGCATTGCTATCTAAATTATTAAGTTTGCTATCTAACCGTAAACCAATATCATCTAATGTACAAACGTACCATCCTTCTTCTTAATATTTCTTTCATAAAACTCTGGAACCGTAATCTTAATACTTCCACCTAATGCACGAATTTACATTGCTACATGAAGACACATCTCTTCTAAGTTAAATTTTTTCTCAGCCCTAATTCGATCAAAAATTTCCTTAAATTTAGTCCAGGCAGTTAAGCTGATATCTTTGACCTGAATCTGCAAGAGCAAAGTAAAAATATATCAATAAGATATAGCGGACTATTTATACTCACCAAAAGAACTATTGGAAGAAGAGCTTGCGTCAGTTTCATCCGGCTGGATTCTTCTGGTAATTGCATGACATGCATGACGTTGAATTGAACCGTTTTGGGGAGCTCAATAGCGACATTAATTCTGCTAAAATCATTACGGCAATAGTCTCATAGTCATGTTATTGATCATTGTTAAGATTTTCTGCGCCTCCGTGGCGTAGGCATAATCACGAGCCTTAATTTTGCGGAGAGAATCATGTACGATGATCATATCGGCGAATTTTTTCTTAATATCGCACAAGAACAACCACATGGCCACGATTCCCATGAATACAAAAAATCTTTTGCACTAGAGAAGCAAGAAAAAAAGAAGCGGAAAGAGCAAAAAATGGCATGTTTTCCGAAACATTGATAAAGCGAAAATGGAAATAATATAACGTGTAGTAAATTTATTAAGTGTATGTAGAGTAGAGTATGCTCGTTTTTTTCGTCAAAGTTAACTTAACGCTTTTTAAAAATTGTTATTTTTGCGAAAATGAAGTTAGATAGAGAAATGATCCATTTTTATACTTGATTTGTACTTGCGTAAGAAACGAATACTATGCTTGATTTAGCATAAAGCGCTGATAAAATTACGTTGCTATATTACATATATTTACAATTATTTACATATATTTCGTATAAAAATTTACTTAATTGCGGTTTAAGCGGCTTAACAAAAGTCAAATGAATTACGGTTTTTATACGAAACTGATATGCCATAAATTAATACTAATAGAGCAATTGCGTATCTCAAAATATATCATTTATATCTAGATTCTAAGCCCCTTGAAAAACATAGAAAATCAAATACGTTGAAGACTTGGAGTAACATCTTTGGCGGTTTTTTCAAACATCCCCAAATGGAAAGTCATTAATTCATTATGTGCTATTACTCTATTTCATTGTATTTTGCAAAATAAGGAAAAAAAAAATCAAAATAAAGAATCTACTATTTGTTTATTATGTATCAGTAGATGATAAATCGCCCATGTTGGATTATGTACTGCTAATTCCTATATAAATGGATTAATCTTATCCCAAAAACTGATTAGTCTATACACGTAATTAATCCTAACGGGTTAAATACGATTAGGGGAATTGATTAATCCGTCGTCTAGTAGTTGGGAAAGGAATAGATAAATAATAATCACTTTAAAAATAAAAATATTGAAGATTTTATTGAAGATTTTTTACATGAGGTACAGTGGTACAGTATCTAAAAAAGAAAAATAAATATTTAAATAATTTTTATGATTACTTCTTGTGTTCTCGATCAGACAATCAATTGAACAATTAATCATGTATGTAATTTTATTGTCCTTCAACTAATCATAGTAAAAATGTTTGTATAATATGATTATTACAATTTCAAAAATATGTGAATCACTGTATCAATTGAAATAAAAATGCGAATTTTCCAGAATATTTTTTTCGTGTCTCATATTAAAGTGACGTATATTAAAAGATTTTTTCGCGTTAACAAATCTTAAAACTATAACTTATAAAATAACCTGTTTAGTATATAATTTATTGTGAATTCTTCCCGAATTTCAAATTCCTGAAACAGAATTTCACTAATTTCTGTGTATTACTTTATATGCTCAAATCACTTTTATTTTTTATGTTGATTTCGTATTTCTTGTAATGGCTTTGGTAATAAAGACAGACATCCTCATTTCTTAAGGTTTTTTCTTAAACAATAGATAAATAAATAAATAAATCATGATTTTGTTTACAATTTAAACGTAAAAATAAATAATGGTAACGACTACATCCTGTAAAAAAGTTGATCCGTTTTTTATAATCCATTTTTTTTCCGTAAAAGGCTCATATTTCCGGAATTAATAACCTTATCGCTATATCACGGAATTTATCGACTTATTTACATTTTCCGTGAATGGATCCGTGTAAGGCTCATTTTTACGAAGTTTTTATACAAATAATGGATAAAATTTTTTATAGGGCATTACGAATGCATTTTATTTCATGTTAACAATTGAATAATCTCATCTCATGAATAATAATAAGAAATTAAATAAAACATATAATGTACTGTATGTATGATGAACAATTCAATAAATTTTAATAAAAATAAATAAATTAATTAAAATTGATTCGTAAATTAACGTCAATTGACTGTGCACTTTTTCATGAAATAAAATCCTATGTAAATACATATATTGTTTGCTAACTTAACCAAATCTTTTAAAAAAACTTGTTTAATAAATATATTAAACATAACATAAAAAAAATTTCTACATACCATATTCGTAATAACCTTCTTCTTTACCAAAAATTTTCACTTCAAGCAGTCTGTATTTAATTACTTTCTTCCACTTTAATCTATAAAAAAAATAATAAAATAAATTTAATTTAAAAAATTCGATAACCCGAAATTATTACACAAAAAAACAATAAACAAATACCTTTAGAATTAATATTGCGTTCAATATAATCAATGCTTATAGAATCTATGAAATAAATAATGATATATTATTTACTATTTATTTAATTACTTTAGTAAATTACAATTACCTGAATATTCGGTTTCAAAAAAATTAGCATTTTTAGGCTCTGGAAGATTTCTAAAATCTAGATGTCTACTCGTGTAAAATGCTTCAGGATGTTTTATATATGAGAGAGCTCCATTAAATAATAGAGGAAATGATGTTGCTAGCTTTTCATTGATTTCATCTGCTTCTTTAATTTGTTTTCTGATGATCGCGAAATCTTCATTGTTATTATTCCAAAGTAAATCAGAAAACACGCTATGAAGACGTTCTGCATTAGGTCGTTTTAAAGGATCTTCATCCCAACATTGATTAATTATGTTAAAAATTAGTTGAGGAATCTTATAATCAATCTTTGGTCTCAATCCTTGACAAATTTCTATAGCTAAAAGTGCATTATGAGCCATATCATGATAAGGAGGCAATCCCGTACAAATTTCATATGCAATAATTCCAAATCCGTAAATATCACTTGCTTGAGTATATTTTTTTTCTCTTAAAACTTCTGGAGCTACATAAGGTAATACTCCATACACTTTTTTATTATTATCTTGAGAAATCTTTTCGTTTGCTGGTTGACATAATCCCAAATCGGTGATATAAACTTCCTTATCAAGTTTTTCATTACTCAATAAATTACCACAATGAAAATCTTGATGAATTAATCCACTATTATGGATATCCTTAAGACCATATGAAATAGCTTGTAACATATATAACTTTTTCTCCCAATTTAATGAATTAAAATTATCATTTAAATGTTGTCTTAAATTACATTTTCTCAATTCCATAACCATAATAAAATTATTTGTTTTTGGATCTTTAGAAATGCCAAAACAACGAATTACCCAACCAGATTTATGCGCTAAAATATGCGATTCAATCTAAAAGAGAGAAATAATTAATTTAAGAATCTATAGACGAAAAATAAATAATACTTAAAATACATATTAAAAAAAAAAATTTTATTTTTACATACTTCTTTTAAAAATTCGGTCGTAATGTTTTGGGAATCATACAAACATTTTAAAGCAACTTTTGTTTCTCCATTTCTTATCCATTTATCATTTTTATAATCTCTTTTTATATATCCATCTTTCCAAATTGCTTTATAAGTAACTCCAAATCCTCCTTTGGCCAAATATTCAAAATTTTCAAGTTTATTATATTCAATCCATTCCAAAATTTCTTCAAATTTTTTAGCTTTTAATTGTGCTTTTTGAATAAATTCATCGACAGTACTATTTCCACTAGTCCAATTTTTAAAATTTTTTTGAAAACTTTTAGATTCACATATTTGACACCAAAAATCACTAGTATTAATATGTTTACGTTCTTTACATAAACCATACATCTCATAATTTTCTTTTAATCCTTCGTTTGGTATTAGTTTATTAATTAAGGCATTTTGTTCTTTGGTTAATTCCCGATTGTTAAAATCTTTTATTTGTTCAATTACTTCATCACTAAGATTAACTTCTTCCATTTTAATTAGTTGCTTGTTGAATAAGGAATATTTTATTAATTTATAGGCAAGAATAAATAAAAGAAAATATAGGTAAAAAAAAATAATAATAGTGAAACAAGGAACAAAGAACAAGCTTTTTATTTATATTGAAATAGGATAAAATTTACTCCGATTGTGCGACATGAATAAAAAAGTTTAGCCAAATTTCTGTGATTTGAATTTTTTGTAAAGAAATAAAATTATATTATAAATCATTAAATATCACTAACTTAATGAGTATGATATTTATAAATGAAGTTTCATTCACTAAATCATGTATATGTTTTTTTATGATAACTTTTCACCATGTGACGAATAATCCCAATATGGCTAATTTTACCGGATTTTTTGGCAAATTTCTGATAAATCTGGTAAAATTTGAATTTTTCCGGTCCCACGCTGCAGATTTCCAGAATATTTTGAAATTGACGGAAATTTTATTTATAGTATATTATTGTAACGTTTTAGGCTAACCTGTATAAATATTTTTGTATTGTGTTATCTGTGTTACCTGTTACATAGTGCGGCTTACTAATTATGTCACGCTTTTTTTACATGTAAACAAACGTGTTAACGGCTAGTAACAATATATAACTATTGTGTGAGGATGTAATCTGATGTCACTTGCTATATTTATTATATTTATAATCACATAAATATCACGCATCAACAAAAATAAAGTCTGTTTTCTTTCGTGTGGTTTTTGAAATTGAATATAGTTTGCTTTTCAGGAAAAAGTTATGAGTAAATTTGCAAGCAAACTAAGTACTCGCCATAGAACAAGACGGACCCTTGATGTAAACGAGGTACTAGTTATAATTAAAACACTTTGGTTGTTTTTGTGAGATCGTCTTGCTATGCAAGTTGCTTCCGCAGGATCAACCACCCATTTGGTGGTTGGTTTATGACTTTATGTCCACAAATATGCTTTGTGAGGTCATCTTGATATACCAGCTATGCCAAGGAGTCTTCCGCAGGATCAACTGCCCATTTGGTGGTTGGTTTATGTCCACAAAACATTGCTTTTGTGAGGTCATCTTGGATATGCCGGCCAAGGAGTCTTCCGCAGGATCAACTGCCTACTTGGTGGTTGGTTTATGTCCACAAAACATTTTGTGAGGCACTTATATATGCCATAATGATTCTGCTGGATCAACCACCCATTTAGTGGTTGGTTTAAGTTCACAAGAGCAATTAAAGTTTCTTTAAATAAGGTCTATTGATTCTCGAGGAGGAATCAGTTACGCACCTTCCTTATTGAGAAACTTATGTTTATTTATATACTAGTGAAATATTACTACTTAATGAATTCTGTTATTAATAAAAAATTTTTTTTTTTTTTAATAGGGCAACAAAGAAAATGTTAATGAAGAAATTTTAATAATTTATAAAATCATGGACATCAGAATTGGAATTTCATGCTACAAGATAATATTCTTACCAGAGTAGAATAATCTTGACCTGATCAAATCAAAACTTAGTAGGGAAGAATAGATGAAACTAGAAACAGATTGATGTGAGGTTTGTTTAATTAATTGTATTACTACCAGAGAAACAACAATTCTATCATATAAACTGATATAATTATCAACTTTTTTTATGATTCCATCAAATACTTTTGAATTATTAATATTAATTTATTATGAATTAATTAACAAAATTTTATATTATTTTGTTTCTCAAAATGATTTTATTAATATTATATGGTCATTATTTTATTTTTAGTGTTTTAGGTTGAAAAGGAACTATCTGTACCATTGCTTCTAAAAATGTATGATGACATGGTGAGTGAGGCACCAGGCTCTAGGAATGCATTTGGACACAATATTGTCAATATTTGTATTCAGAATGGCTATTATGATCCAGAAAGTATTAGCATTCGTGGAATTTACAAGAAATGTAACCATGTGTCATTGGAGGAACAGAATCTCTTATTTGTGGATTTCCACTAAGGTACTCCTCAAACACCATTTAAGTACTATAGGTTTGTCGATCTCGTTCCCAGTGTCTGCAAATATTATTCTAATCGATTGTATGACACTAAAAAAGGGACGATAATTAATTAAGATAGCTAGAGTACTTGATGGTGCACTCCTTTGGATGGAATTTTATTTTTTTGAGCATTTTTTCTGCGAATAACATGTTTAGCTCTGGTGCATAAAAAAATTATCAACGTAATCTTATTGTCCAAAATGCAATATGGTGTCTGTCTCACTCCATTATAAAATGACGATAATTTCTGGGGCTACGCAAAAAGTGTTTTGTTTTACATTTGTTTTGCATATTTATAAAATTTCAAATTTTATAATTTAAATACTCATTCATAATTAAATACTCAATTATATTAATTTACGACTAGGCTGTATTTAGGGTGTGTACTACCTTATAGTCTACAGTATATAATTTATTAATCAAAAAAGAATATTTATTATATTATGTAAGATTATTTTTAATAAAAAATTATTAATCATTATGAAAAAAAAAATCAAATAAAAATTCATTATCATTGAAAAAAATAAAAATATACGAATAAAGACAGTTGGCAAATTGCAATATTACAATGTCATTTTCCTGTAGCTTTTACAATTAAACGCATAAATTTTGAAAAGAATATAGTTAGAGAATTTGATTGGTCAGGAGTAACTTCATTTTCTAATATTTAACTATTAGACTATCCTAAAAATTTGAACCAATATTTTCCAGAAAGCAGCATATAAAAAAATTCTTTTTACTATGTGGGGAGGCAGAATTAGGATCTGTCCTGGAAAGAAATTAGCGATGAATATGTTTAATAACATCTATTTACGGGAAATATAGTAAGATGGCAAATATAAATACGCCACTCAATTTTAATTCTGGTTATATTAAAAGAATTATATAATTAATATTGTTATATGTATATATGAAAAATATGTATATTTTATATTTCATGATTATTCCAATTGAAATGATATCGCTCTAGGTTAGGATTGGAATCGATTCTACCAAAATCGAATTAATCGAAAATCGAATCGTATCTGTAGAATCGATTAATCGAATCTAAAAATCGAATCTCAATAAATCAATTTTTTTTATATTATGGCGCAATAAAAGTAATCATGTCATTTCTATAACTACGTTACGGTAAAAAAAATAATATCGGAATTATCAAAATTGCTGAAAAATGATGATCAAACATATATACTACATAAATATCACCATTACTATGCTTTGCCGCCCATTTACTCCATTAAAATCTTAATTTATTAATTCTGGCCGGAATTAAATGATCGTCATAAAATTTCCATTTTTGGAAATCTGTGTAACCAAAATTTCGTGATTTTCCGAAATTTCCGGGGAGCCAAAATTTCCTTTTTGGAAATTTGTGTAACTTCACGTGACTCCGACGCAAATGGGATTCGGTTTAGATTCGATTAATCGAAATCGAAAATCGAATCGTCAAATCGAATCTTTAATCGATTCTCAAGATTCGATTTTCGATTGAATCGATTCTAATCCCTACTCTAGGTTGATGTAGTTAATTTTTCCTTATCAGTACACTCACTTTTTTTCATCACTTTTTTATTTTGTTTCATAATCACGTAAATAAAATTAAGTTTTTCTTGTAATAAATTACGTTAAATTTCAAAATTTCTTAAAAACGAAATTATTCGTCTATAAGAAAATTAAAAAGATGATGATAAATCTTTCCCGATTGTGGATGTCGTACACGGTCAAGAAGGTAATTTTTTTCCGTGATAGATTAAGAAATTGGTTTAACCAAGATTATCGTCAATTGTATCACAATCATGGAAAAATGATCCGAAATATTATCTGTTATATAAAATCATATAAAATCGTATTATTTCATTAAAGAAATTCTTAATAGAAATCTTTTACTTCATAAGAACTTTTATTTTTTTATACTTTACTAAAATTCTTAAGAAAAATATTTTATTTCATTAATGAAATTCTTAAAAGAAAAATTTCGGATCAGAATAGGTTCATTCATTTTATTCATATATCTTATTTTACTAAAACTTCTTCAAAAATTGATTAATGTTATTGAAACAGTTAATAAAATTAATCTTTTAAACTTAAATGATGAATCAAATAACTTTTATAATTTAATTATTAAATCACTGATCAAAAAATTAAGGAAATTTTATGAAAACTATAATCATAATCATGAACAATTTTAGTACAATTAGCATATTATCAGATGTTTGGTTTATGTTTTGAATGTAATAGGATAAATACTTATTTAAATTGGTATAAGGAATGTTATTCCAAAAAATTTCATCAAAATTTTGATAATTGGACTAGTGGAAATAAGCAAATAGATAAGTTCATTCAAGAATCACAATTAAATGCAAGAGGTTGGTTTGAATTACTTGAATGGATTCCTTATAATCGATTGAGAAATATTAAATTCTTAGCTCGAGGTGGATTTAGTACAGTTTACAAGGCAATTTGGTTAGATGATAGGATATCACGTTGGAATTATGAGAAACAAGATTGGGAACGTAATGTTAGAAAACTTGATCAACAGGATTATAAAGATGCAAATAATTCTCAAATTAAAATTCCTCTCAAAATTAATGAAAAAAAATGGACGTCCAATAGTACTTAAAAGTTTATTGCCGTTTTCAGAAATGTTGACAATCTGAAATTTTGACCATTTTATACCGAACACACCGAACACACTGTGAACACATACAAAAAATTATGCAAACTTGAAGTATTCATGCATAACTTTATATAAAAACTATTTTTGTCATTTTTTAGATATGAATACAATTGAAAATATGAAAATTTGTACCGAACACACACCGAACACAAACGAACACACCGAACACACCGAACATTGGCAAATACAAGCAAATACAAGTGAATACATATATGTAAATAATATAATTTTTATACATTTTTTTATGCACACTACCTAAAAATATATTAATTTTGTTTTTTTTAAAGGAAAATTTGTTTTTTTTTAATTTTAATTGCTGTGTTCGGTGTGTGTTCGGTGTGTGTTCGGTGTGTTCGATTTATAGAAATGATCGACATTCTAATGTCAACATTTCTGAAAACGGCAATAAATGATTCGTCAAATATCAATGAGGATTTCTTAAACGAGGTAAGCAGCTATTGTACATTATTAGACAATATAAAATATTATTTATAACAATAATTAATATTTATTTTAAATACAGTGGAAATTACATTTACAATGTCAGCATGAAGCATTTTTAAATTATGCTGTACTTATTCCAATAATTGGAATAACACAGGATCCAGATACATTAAATTATATGATTGTAATGGATTATGCATTTGATAGTAGTTTAAGAGATAATTTATTGATGAAAAAATATAATCCAAACGATAAATTTAAAAATTTATTTGATATATCAAAACAGCTAAAAGCTATTCACAAATTAAATCTAGTTCATGGAGATTTTCATAATGGAAATATACTTCAAAGTAAATCTTCCTTATTTATTAGTGATCTTGGATTATGTAGACCAGTTAATCAACCTATGACTAAAGACGAAATATATGGAGTTCTTCCTTACATAGCACCAGAAGTATTGCGTGGTAAACCTTACACAAAGGCTGCTGACATATATAGTTTTGGAATAATTATGTGGGAAATGACATCAGGAGTTCCAGCATTTCATGATATTCCTCATGATTTAAATCTTTCTTTAAATATTTGCAGAGGTATTAGACCAGAAATTATAAAAGGGACCATGCCTGAATATGTTGAGGTAATGAAAAGATGTTGGGATAATAATCCTAAAAAAAGGCCAACCGCTAGTGAATTAGAAATTATTTTTTGTAAATGGCTTCTAGAATATCCAATTGAACAAGATGAAAAAAAAAGAATACCTGTTCCTGGTAATTACAAATTAAAGTTATGAAGTATTTATTTGTTATATTATATTTAATGTTTTTTATTATTAATTTTATAGAGAATGAACCAGAAATTAAATATCATTCAAAATCTTGTTATACAAGTAGGATATTTAATTGTGTGGCTAAATTGAATGAAATTTTATTACAGGATGAATTAAGTAATAAAATTATCATCATGGATGACGAAAATGATAATCATGATGGGATCAATAAAAATTTTGGTAACGTGTAAAAACTAATTTTATCATAATTTGAGTCATAATTTTATTCATAGTAATTTTTTATTATTATATAACTAGAATATGCGATTTGCTGGGGGACTTTGTCCCCCAAATATAACATTTATAATTAAAAAAATTCTTTGATATAAATAAATTGAATTGTTACTGAATAATAAAATTTTATTATAATTAGACCCTATAAAAAATCATGTTTTAATAAGATTTATACAATTTTTTCTTAAAAATAATGTATCTAAACTATATATAAGGATATAGGAAATGCACAATTCCATATCACAAAAATGCACCATTTGTATGATTGACCATAATTTATACTGAATTTATATTGATTTGATCAAAGAAATTACATAATTTGAGCATAGAATTTACAAGAATTGGTCAATGAATTTACTGCTTAAATTATAATTATTAATATTAGTTGCATTTATATGAATTTAATTTTAAATAATAATATTTTATTAAATTATTAAATCAAATAGTATCATGTGATTATAATTAGCCAATAATATAAATTAATTTTTATAATTTAAAATAATGACATAAGCTGTAATAAGTGTTCTAAAGTTAATACAGCTACAAAAAAATGAAATCCTATGAAAACTAATATTCAAGTAGTTTCAACTTGCCTGAACAACTTTCAATTAATAAATAAAGTTGATTTCATTTGCCCAAAGTGGAAATATTATGCTCTAAGTTAAAAAACAGAAAAGAGAGTTAATATCATCAAGAAAAATGCAATTTTCTCTAAGCACTACATCTACATTCATGAAAATTAATATTCAAATGGTTTCAATCTACCTGAACAACTTTCAATTAATAAATAAAGTTGATTTCATTTGCCCAAAGTGGAAATATTACACTCTAAATTAAAAAACAGAAAAGAGAGTTAATATCATCAAGAAAAATGCAATTTTCTCTGAGCACTACACCTACATTCATGAAATTAATATTCAAGTAGTTTCAACCTGCCTGAACAACTTTCATTTAATAAATAAAGTTGATTTCATTTGTCCAAAGTGGAAATATTATGCTATAAATTAAAAAACAGAAAAGAGAGTTAATATCATAAAGGAAAATGCAATTTTCTCTAAGCACTACACCTACATTCATGAAAATTAATATTCAAGTAGTTTCAACCTGCCTGAACAACTTTAGAAAAGAGAGTTAATATCATCAAGAAAAATGAAATTTTCTCTAAGCACTACATCTATATTCATGAAAATTAATATTGAAGTGGTTTCAATCTACCTGAACAACTTTCAATTAATAAATAAAGTTGATTTCATTTGCCCAAAGTGGAAATATTACGCTATAAATTAAAAAACAGAAAAGAGAGTTAATATCATCAAGAAAAATGCAATTTTCTCTGAGCACTACACCTACATTCATGAAAATTAATATTCAAGTGGTTTCAACCTGCCTGAACAACTTTCATTTAATAAATAAAGTTGATTTAATTTGCCCAAAGTGGAAATATTACGCTCTAAATTAAAAAACAGAAAAGAGAGTTAATATCATCAAGAAAAATGCAATTTTCTCTGAGCACTACACCTACATTCATGAAATTAATATTCAAGTAGTTTCAACCTGCCTGAACAACTTTCATTTAATAAATAAAGTTGATTTCATTTGTCCAAAGTGGAAATATTATGCTATAAATTAAAAAACAGAAAAGAGAGTTAATATCATAAAGGAAAATGCAATTTTCTCTAAGCACTACACCTACATTCATGAAAATTAATATTCAAGTAGTTTCAACCTGCCTGAACAACTTTAGAAAAGAGAGTTAATATCATCAAGAAAAATGAAATTTTCTCTAAGCACTACATCTATATTCATGAAAATTAATATTGAAGTGGTTTCAATCTACCTGAACAACTTTCAATTAATAAATAAAGTTGATTTCATTTGCCCAAAGTGGAAATATTACGCTATAAATTAAAAAACAGAAAAGAGAGTTAATATCATCAAGAAAAATGCAATTTTCTCTGAGCACTACACCTACATTCATGAAAATTAATATTCAAGTGGTTTCAACCTGCCTGAACAACTTTCATTTAATAAATAAAGTTGATTTAATTTGCCCAAAGTGGAAATATTACGCTCTAAATTAAAAAACAGAAAAGAGAGTTAATATCATCAAGAAAAATGCAATTTTCTATGAGCACTACACCTACATTCATGAAAATTAATAATCAAGTAGTTTCAACCTGCCTGAACAACTTTCAATTAATAAATAAAGTTGATTTCATTTGTCTAAAGTGGAAATATTACGCTCTAAATTAAAAAAACAGAAAAGAGAGTTAATATCATCAAGAAAAATGCAATTTTCTCTAAGCACTACACCTACATTCATGAAAATTAATGTTCAAGTTGTTTCAACCTGCCTGAACAACTTTCAATTAATAAATAAAGTTGATTTCATTTGTCTAGAGTGGAAATATTACGCTCTAAATTAAAACACAAAAAAGAGAGTTAATATCATCAAGAAAAATGCAATTTTCTCTAAGCACTACATCTACATTCATGAAAATTAATATTCAAATGGTTTCAACCTGCCTGAACAACTTTCAATTAATAAATAAAGTTGATTTCATTTGTCTAAAGTGGAAATATTACGCTCTAAGTTAAAAAACAGAAAAGAGAGTTAATATCATCAAGAAAAATGCAATTTTCTATGAGCACTACACCTACATTCATGAAAATTAATATTCAGGTAGTTTCAACCTGCCTGAACAACTTTCAATTAATAAATAAAGTTGATTTCATTTGTCTAAAGTGGAAATATTACGCTCTAAATTAAAAAAAAACAGAAAAGAGAGTTAATATCATCAAGAAAAATGCAATTTTCTCTAAGCACTACACCTACATTCATGAAAATTAATGTTCAAGTTGATTCAACCTGCCTGAACAACTTTCAATTAATAAATAAAGTTGATTTCATTTGTCTAGAGTGGAAATATTACGCTCTAAATTAAAACACAAAAAAGAGAGTTAATATCATCAAGAAAAATGCAATTTTCTCTAAGCACTACATCTACATTCATGAAAATTAATATTCAAATGGTTTCAACCTGCCTGAACAACTTTCAATTAATAAATAAAGTTGATTTCATTTGTCTAAAGTGGAAATATTACGCTCTAAGTTAAAAAACAGAAAAGAGAGTTAATATCATCAAGAAAAATGCAATTTTCTATGAGCACTACACCTACATTCATGAAAATTAATATTCAAGTAGTTTCAACCTGCCTGAACAACTTTCATTTAATAAATAAAGTTGATTTCATTTGCCCGAAGTGGAAATATTACGCTCTAAATTAAAAAACAGAAAAGAGAATTAATATCATCAAGAAATGCAATTTTCTCTAAGCACTATACCTATATTCATGAAAATTAATATTCAAGTGGTTTCAACATGCCTGAACAACTTTTAATTAATAAATGAAGTTGATTTCATTTGGCCAAAGTGGAAATTATAGTATATTTGGAAAAAGAAGTTTAATTTAAAAAAATTTTATATAAAAAATAAATGTAATATAAAAATTAAGAACTGAGATGATAAAAATTTGAAAATGACCTGACATAAATTTTTAATTAATTTTTTTATTAATTATAAATTCAAGTAGTTTAAAAATAAAAATAGTAAGAAAAAATATTTTTTATGAAATATCACATTATTTTCTAAAAGAAATACACTTAAATACACTTATAAATTTAATTTGTGATTATGTAATATCCAAATATTTAATCTTACAAATAGAAAAAAATGTAAAAAAATTTATAAAAAAAGAAAAATTTTTGAAAAAAATTTTCGTCTAACACTTTTTTATTTTGATTATCACAAGATCTACATGATCATCTACACGTTAATTTTTTTAACGAAAAAGAAATATATTTGAATCTATTTTTATTGAAAATCAATAAAGATCAACAAAATCAAATACAAATATAAAACTTATTGTTTGATGCCTCAAGTTAATATGTAGCGAAAGTGGCACAAAAATGAATATTTTGTAATTTTATTCTAATGATATCAAAGAAGCAATATTGCAATAACAACGTCTATAGCTATATAGCTATTGCAATTGCAATTGCAATTGCAATTAGCAATATATATAGCTATATAAAATTGAATCAAAAAAGTTCACATTGAGCATTTCCGAAATTATGAAAAAATGCATGTAGATCGTATGACAAACTACAAATTAAGCGAAAAAGTGAATAAATTTGGAAGATGATCGTCAGAAATTTATCATCCAAAAGCATACTATCGCTAATTAGATTAATTAAATGAATTAGATGACTTTATGATTAAAGATTGAATAGGTGTCACGGTATATCTATTACTTATTTAATACTATTACATTAAAGGGTATTACATAATTCAAATATAGGGTATTTCAAGTATTGAAGCAAATTTAAATGCAACAAAAGCAATTAAATGAAAATTCAAAAATGTGTCATTTCGATATGCGTTGTTTATCTTTTAAAATGATTTGTTATATAATTGTACGTTATTATTGCTGTTTTCTAATTACTGTGATCTAGCATTATTTAATAAAAAAAAAATTTTTTGAGAAAATATGTGAAAATAAAAATTTTATTGTATTTTCAAATAAAGGAGGTATGATTATAAGCTGAAAATTACAATTTTAAGAAAAAATTTTCAATTTTTAAATAAGTTTACTTATAAGTAACTTTTAAAATTTTGTGTAACAAATCGTTTTTTAAAAAGTTATTTATAAGCAAACTTATTTAAAGATTGAAAATTTTTTCTTAAAATTATAATTTTAGCTTATAATCAAACCTCCTTTATTTGAAAATGCAATAAAATTTTTATTTTCACATATTTTCTCAAAAATTTTTTTTTTTTATTAAATAATGTTAGATCACAGTAATTAGAAAACAGCAATAACAATAAATTGCAGTTTATTTATTGATTGAAATTTTCAATATAAAAAATAAGCTTTTATAAACTATTGAGAAACCATTTTTACATTCTATCATATTAATGCAAGAAAACTATTTACATATAAATATATATATTAATTATTAATATCTAATATTACTTTTCAAAAGCTAAATAACAATATGTATATGTAAATTAAACATTTTTAATTGCACCTTACAAAATTTGGGAAAAAATCATAAAATTATAATCATCCTAATATCAATTTAAACAATATGCTTGATAAAGTACAGTATTTCAATTAAAATCTACATAATACGATAATCATATTTCTGAAAAGATGTATCTCACCTTCTCACGCACTAACCCATTTCTCATTTAAATTTCGACCGACCAAATTGGAATTCCGTATGCAACGTTAGAATTACAGTAAAAAATAAAATAAAATAAAAATTACGATTGAATTTAACTTCAATAACATCATTCTGGTAAGTGTTAATTAAACATTCTCACTATATAAGTAAATTTAAAATTTAAATTTTGTTATATTATTTTAAAATTGTTTCAAATAATTTGTTGTTGCAGATTAATTAAATACCGTTTACTCAATCATTTCAATTCCTAAGTTTTGTAATAGTAATTTAATTATTTAATTTCTGATACTTCATCCATTAATAAAGTTTTCATTCAATTTATGTGGTATCGTAACGACGTAACGTTAATCAATTAATAAAAAGAAATTGAACCTAAAAAGTAAAAACATCCAATTGATTAAATCCGTCCTGTAAAATGAAGATATTTTACTATGTAATGATGTAATTGTGGTTAAAGTATTTAACAATTAATGATAATAATAAATGTGAAAGTTTCTCATAAAAAAATTTCAATTAATGAGTTTGATCCTTAAGTAATTGATATATCATCACGTGGTCATCGAATAATTTAATTAGATTTTCGTTCTGGTCACTTTTCCCTAGTAATTAGAATATATTAAAAAGTTACTGTATATATTTATATTGTATTTCAATAATTAGGATAATAGAATAATGCATTGGAAAACAAATTATTATTAAATTTTTCACGCTAAATAGGAATTGACTAAATGATATTATGATTATCATCAAGAAATTTTTTTCACTTAAAATTCACATGAAAATCCACATCGAATATTGTGGAAATATGTGGAAATCTGAATAGTTCTAATACTTTTCCAAATTAAGCAAAGAAAGTGAAGTAACGTGAAGTAACTCCGTTTGTTGCACATAAATAATGTGAAACTACATTTTAATTTTATGGTACTTGAAATTAAATATTTCAGTGATAAAAATCATTCATGTTCGAATTTACGATTTAGACAAATCTTTTCTGAAACATAATAGTGCCAATTCTGTTTTTTTATCGTTACAAAATCTATTCTTATATACTGCCATTTACCATATTGGTAGACCCACCCTCCAATAATAGAAGAAGTTATAAATCCAAAATCTGATAGTAACCGACGAAAAATTAATGGGGAAAAATAGAAGAAAAATGTGCCAATTTTAGTCCAAAGTATAAGTACAGTACATAAAATGTCCCAACACGTGATAATGTATGAATAATACAATTTGTATAGCACTTTGGGCTTTCTTCGTAAAGATCCGCAGTAAGAAATTATGCACCATTAAAGCGAGTTTAATATTCTCTTTTAAGAATAAGGATAATACTGAAAATATTTTAATTACAGTAAAATAAAATTCTATTGTTAGATTTGGAGCACTGATCCGAATACAATAGCAATCTTAAAGTTAGCAGATCTTAAATATACAGGGCCTAAATGGATATCCGGATAGATTTTTTTTTTTGTTTACGGGTATCCGGATTAGTATCACGTGATCATGATACACTCCGTTTACCAAGGATTACATTAATTTGTGACTAGTTAATTCTTACTTATACTCAAACTTTATTAAACTCGTGTTTAAGTCCGTGACTGATTACTTTTTTTTATTTTATTTAACTCTTACTAAAAAATAAGTATTAGTTATTCGGATGATGACCCATTTATATACTACTAGATCAGTAAATAACTTTTTTATCATCCTAGATATACTAATTGGTCCGCCAGTTTATAACTGGCGGAAAAAATCCTAAATACCAATTAGTAGCCAGGTGATAATGCTAATTAAACTACTTGGCTTTAAAATTTATACAATTGATACATGATATTGACGGATTATTTTTAGATATCTGCTAAGAAACCCATTAAAAAATCCTTTAGCTATCCGCGAAATTAGCGGATTTATCCGGATGCTATCCGGTTTATTTAAAACAGATATCTGGATATGAAAATTCTTAACGGTGACGGATTTTTTTATCCGATACTTACCGGATACAATAAGTCTGAGTTTAACCAAGTTACTTTTAGCAAGAAACAATAATGCTGAGTGTCCTAATTTATAAAGATTAAACTCAACGCAGATCAGCGCACCGGAAAAAATATGGCCCGAAAAAAATTTTTTTTTTTATTGTAATTTCTACTTTTGGTTAAGATATTCCTTTTTAGTAACTCATTCATGAATAAAGAAAAACCTTCGTCTAAAAAATAAATTTTTTTTCAGTAAAATAAATTTCTAAGATAACTAAATAATGGAAACTAAATTGAGCAATTTAAATATCTCAGACAAAGATACTGATACAGTAAACAACGAAAATTGTTTATATTGCAAAAAACCTTTTACTGATGAATTATGGTGTAAAGAATGTATTAGTTCTTTGGAAAAATTAATAGAAAATGGTGATGAAGTAGCGATGTTTAATTTAGCTAATAAATATAGGGATGGAGAAGGAACAGAAAAGAATTTAGAAAAAGCCTTTTATTGGTATAAAAAAGCAGCAGAAGAAAATCATATTGAAGCAATATTTAATTTAGCCAAAAGTTATTATAATGGAGAAGGAACAGAAAAGAATTTAGAAAAAGCCTTTTATTGGTATCAAAAAGCAGTAGAAAATGGTAGTAAAATAGATATGATTAATTTAGCCATGTGTTATAAATATGGTAGAGGAACAGAAAAGAATTTAGAAAAAGCATTTTATTGGTATCAAAAAGCAGCAGAAAATGGTTATGAAAAAGCAATGAATGATTTAGCTATATGTTATTATAATGGAGAAGGAACAGAAAAGAATTTAGAAAAAGCCTTTCATTGGTATCAAAAAGCAGCAGAAAATGGTGATGAAAGTGCAATGGATAATTTAGCCAACAGGTATTATAATGGAGAAGGAACAGAAAAGAATTTAGAAAAAGCATTTTATTGGTATCAAAAAGCAGCAGAAAATGGTTATGAAAGTGCAATGGATAATTTAGCCAACAGGTATTATAATGGAGAAGGAACAGAAAAGAATTTAGAAAAAGCTTTTTATTGGTATCAAAAAGCAGCAGAAAATGGTAATGAAATAGCAATAAATAATTTAGCTATATGTTATTATAATGGAGAAGGAACAGAAAAGAATTTAGAAAAAGCTTTTTATTTATATCAAAAAGCAGCAGAAAATGGTAATGAAATAGCAATGAATAATTTAGCCGTATGTTATTATAATGGAGGAGGAACAGAAAAGAATTTAGAAAAAGCTTTTTATTGGTATCAAAAAGCAGCAGAAAATGGTAATGAAATAGCAATGAATAATTTAGCCATATGTTATGAAGTTGGGAAAGGAACAGAGAAAAATTTAGAAAGATCCTTTTATTGGTACCAAAAAGCAGCAGAAAATGGTAATAAAAAAGCAATTAATAATTTAGCCACATGTTATTATAATGGAAAAGGAACAGAAAAAAAATTAGAAAAAGCCTTTTATTTGTATCAAAAAGCAGCTGAAAATGGTTGCATTGTTGCAATGTTTAATATTGCCACATGTTATAAAGATGGGAAAGGAATAGAAATGAATTTAGAAAAAGCCTTTTATTGGTATCAAAAAGCAGCAGAAAATGGTAATGAAAAAGCAATGAATAATTTAGCAAAATGTTATGAACATGCAAAAGGTACAGAAAAGAATTTAGAAAAAGCCTTTCATTGGTATCAAAAAGCAGCAGAAAATGGTGATGAAAGTGCAATAGATAATTTAGCCAACAGGTATTATAATGGAGAAGGAACAGAAAAGAATTTAGAAAAAGCCTTTTATTGGTATCAAAAAGCAGCAGAAAATAGTTATGAAATAGCAATGAATAATTTAGCCATATGTTATTATAATGGAGAAGGAACAGAAAAGAATTTAGAAAAAACCTTTTATTGGTATCAAAAAGCAGCAGAAAATGGTAGTGAAAAAGCAATGAATAATTTAGCCATATGTTATGAATGTGGGAAAGGAACAGAAAAGAATTTAGAAAAAACCTTTTATTGGTATCAAAAAGCAGCAGAAAATGGTAGTGAAAAAGCAATGATTAATATTGCTATATGTTATGAAAATGGAAAAGGAACAGAAAAGAATTTAGAAAAAACCTTTTATTGGTATCAAAAAGCAGCAGAAAATGGTAGTGAAAAAGCAATGAATAATTTAGCCATATGTTATGAATGTGGGAAAGGAACAGAAAAGAATTTAGAAAAAACCTTTTATTGGTATCAAAAAGCAGCAGAAAATGGTAGTGAAAAAGCAATGATTAATTTAGCCATATGTTATGAAAATGGAAAAGGAATAGAGAAGAATTTAGAAAAAACCCTTTATTGGTATCAAAAAGCAGCAGAAAATGGTAATGAAATAGCAATGAATAATTTAGCCATATGTTATGAAAATGGAGAAGGAATGGAAAAGAATTTAGAAAAAGCCTTTTATTGGTTTCAAAAAGCAGCAGAAAATGGTAATGGAATAGCAATGAATAATTTAGCCATATGTCATAAAAATGGGAAAGGAATAGAGAAGAATTTAGAAAAAGCCTTTTATTGGTATCAAAAAGCAGCAGAAAATGGTAATGGAATAGCAATGAATAATTTAGCCACATGTTATTATAATGGAGAAGGAATAGAAAAGAATTTAGAAAAAGCCTTTTATTGGTATCAAAAAGCAGCAGAAAATGGTAATAAAAAAGCAATGAATAATTTAGCCATATGTTATGAATGTGGGAAAGGAACAGAAAAGAATTTAGAAAAAACCTTTTATTGGTATCAAAAAGCAGCAGAAAATGGTAATGAAAAAGCAATGAATAATTTAGCCACATGTTATTATAATGGAGAAGGAATAGAAAAGAATTTAGAAAAAGCCTTTTATTGGTATAAAAAATCAGCAGAAAATGGTAATGAAAAAGCAATGAATAATTTAGCCATATGTTATTGTGAAAAATGTACTGAAAATTATACAGATATCGGATATAAATGGTGTAGACCATGTCAAATAGATCATTTGAAAAAAATATTTACAAATTGGACAAGTGGAAACGAAAAAATTGATGAATTTATTCAAGAAATGCAATTAAAAGTTAATAACCCGAAAGATATAATATTTGAATGGATACCATATAATCAATTTAATGATATTAAAGAAAAATGTAAAACTGTATATTCAGCATCATGGAAACATGGTCCATTGGAATATGATTCGAATAATAAAATGTTGGCAAGAGTGCAAGCTAGAGAAGTTACTTTGAAACTATGTAACTCACAAAATATGATTGATGAATTTCTTAATAAGGTAAGAAAGTTTCAAGTATAATTTGAATAAACATTGTTTAGGTATTAATTTAGTTACTATTAAAACAGGCTAAAGCATATTATAAGATTTCACAAATATATGGAATATCTCAAGAATCTATTACAAAAGATTATATTATGGTTCTTCAAGAGAAATGTGATGAAAGGTATTGTGAAAATTGTATTAAAAATTACACAGATATTGAGTATAAATGGTGTAAACAATGTCAAATAGATCATTTGAAAAAAATATTTACAAATTGGACAAGTGGAAACGAAAAAATTGATGAATTTATTCAAGAAATACAATTAAAAATTAATAACCCAAAAGATATATTTGAATGGATACCATATAATCAATTTAATAATATTAAAGAAAAATGTAAAACTGTATATTCAGCATCATGGAAAGATGGTCCATTGGAATATGATTCGAATAATAAAATGTTGGCAAGAGTGCAAGCCAGAGAAGTTACTTTGAAACTATGTAAATCACAAAATATGATAAACGATTTTCTGAATAAGGTATGATTGTACAAAAATTTTAAATTTCTATAAATTAATTTAAATTATATTACCTAATATCATAAATTTTTAGGTAGAAGTATATGTTAAGATATTTAATGTATATGGAATAACTCAATATCCAGATTCAAAAGATTATGTAATGGTTCTTCATCAAGAAGAATATGTCAAAGGTTATTGTAAGACATGTATTGAAGAATATACAGACATGAAACATAAACGATGTAAACCATGCCAAATATATTTTTTGAAAAAAATTTTTACAAATTGGAGTGGGAATGAAAAAATTGATGAGTTTATTCAAGAAATGCAATTAAAAGTTAATAACCCAACTGATATGTTATTTGAATGGATATCATTTAATCAATTTGAAAATATTAAGAAAATAGGCGAAGGTGGATTTGCTAAAGTATATTCAGCAGAATGGAAAAATGGACCATTGCATTATGATAAAGAATGGAAAAGGGGTTCATGTAAACAAGTTGCATTAAAATGTTTAATTCGTGATCCGCATATAAAGTAGAGAATATCGATATTCCGATGTGGGGTGCCGATCATATATAAATATAGTAAATTAGCCATAATTCAGCTATTTTGGACCGAGCTAGCACCACCATCTTGTACGACCTAAACGTCATATTTTATATGCTAATAATAGAATACTATATGAATAAATTTCTTGCATTTTCGTACTGAATTTGTAAACAAAAAAAAAACTTTTACTAGCCGGGTCGTCAGATTCCTGGCTATAAATATAGTAAGTAAATTCGCAATTTCAATAATTTTTATAAAATTTATGGCAAAAAAACTTAAAAAAATGTTGTTTTAACGTCAAAAATTTTCAAAAATTTACAAAATTTTATTCATTTGTCAAATTCTTTATTTACTAAGATCTGTCAACTAGCGCTAAAGCTTGTTGGGCTTTCAATTTACGATGAGTTTGTGCATATCGAGAAATCCAATTACTAATTGTAGAAATTTTTGGAATTTCCTCTTCTTCTAAAACTCCTTCTTCTACTAAACCTTTCAGTTCATTATGCATCTCTTGAGCTGTATACTTTTCACTTTTATTTATATCTCCGGCCAAGAAATATGCCTCAAGGTATGGAATAACATTTTTGCTTATTCGTTTACCTCCTCCTTTTTTACCAAATTTCTGATTTTCTTTTAAGGCCCATCCACTTGATAATGCAAAATTCGATGTGTGATTCAAAACTTGCCTTGAACCCAAATCAGTATCAATAATTTCAGTATTCAAAACGTCTATTATTCGTTCAGAAAAAAAGAAAATTAGTTTTGAGATAATATAATCACAATTTTACGGTAAGAATGATTTACCTATATTTTGTGGTGATATTTCATCGTTCAATTTATTTTGTAAAATTTCTGCTAATATAACTCTATTATTGCTTACATCTGTGTCAACGCCATATTCCTTCAATTGTTTTTTCAATTCTTCAATAGTAAGACGATTTGTATTGATTTCTAATATAAAAAAAAATCAATGTAAAACAATTGCAAAAAAAGAAAAAAAAATCAATTTATTACATACTTGATCTATGAGGTAATGGAATATTCCAATCGGAAGTTGGAATTGAGTGATCTGAAACTTGTGGATTAGGTTTTTCAAGAGGTCTTTTTTCAAATTGTGCTATTTTAGCCGGCTCAAAATTTTTCCAAGTTCCAATATTAGGCATTGCACGAGCCTGAATAAATCCTGCATATTCACCTTCTGTCGGCCAGGACCACTCATACCAATTGGAATTTCCTGGTATTGAATTTTTCTTTTTTCATCCTGATTCTATAAATCATAGTAATTGCTTTCAGTAATAAGTATTACATAACTTCAAAATTGTATTCTCACATATACCCTTTTTCCGTTCTGGTTCCAAATGTGCTACTGAAGTACCACAAATCCCTTGAATAGCATTCTCTATGTCTACACCTTCATTGATATCAAACCCCAATCGAACATAACGATTTATCGCATGTGAAATCTGTAACCAATGATTCAATAAATAATAATGGTGATTTCCTAAATTATTTGAACAATCAATACACACTTGGGCATGGTGAGAATCAATTGATGTTTTAGCCTCTCCAGCTTCTAAAAAAACCCATTTTTTTACTGAAATATTGTACCATTCATTCCAATGCCCTAGAATTAACATTAGGTCCGCATTGTGATAATGTGGACCATTATCAGAAAGAAAAGTAACCCAATCTGGTTTGACTTCAAGCGATTCAATAACTGCATGTAGTGAAGAAGCTGTGAACCATGCATCTTGGCATGTATCGGCCGACCAGTGATCAAATACTTGAATATCCAATTGATGACTTTCAGATTTTCGTGTATAGACAAGAATTGAATGCAAAGCCCATCCTTTTTTCCCAAAAAAAGCACTTTTTGTTTCTCTTGCGCTCTTGGGTAAGATTTTCATCTTATAATCAACTATTATTATAGCTCCTTTTTCATCTAAATCTAATAGATTTGCGTTAAATTGAGAATTTAGAAATACCTTTCGCGTCTGATGACTCAAATAATAGAAAATTTGATCTCGTAATTCATAAATTTCCTCATGAATATTATTTGGAGTGTTTTTTTCAATATCAATGAAGAATTGAAAAAGTGCATCACAATCTGAACATGTGTGAGTATGTTGTTCATTACATATACCAAAAGCAAAAGGAAGGCAATGGTTTATACATTGGTTATGTGCTGTTGTACCATCAGAATTTACAGTCAAATGTGACTCATATTCCCTTTTCAGATATCGTTTTAACTTCTCTCCTTGATCTAATAATTGATTCTAAATGAAATTATTAGAAATTAATATTATATAATTATTTTTTATCAATTATAGGAATAAAAATATTACCTGGATATGAAGATTACTAACGTGATTTTGAATGAGTTTGGTAAGTTCATCAAATGTTTCATAGCCATATGTGTTGCATATTGAACACAAACCACCAAGATTCTCACGATAAATATATCTATTGCCCTGCAAATGCTTATAAAAAGTTGTTCGTTTTACTCCACTTGGATATTTTTCATGAAACTTTTCCCACAGATCTTGTTTTGTATTTTTGAGGTAATGAACTGGTTCTTGCGTAATGGTGTCTGTTTTGTATGAACTCATTATTACATTAGCCTTATCAGAAAAGAATTGTTCTAAATTTTCTTTTTTTTCCCGTCCTAATTTGTCTTTGACAATAATAGGTTTTTGTGCTTGAGGTGCACCTGGTCCATTAATACGCGCATATTGGCGGGCTCTTGATACTGTATTTGCAGCTACCTGTAAGTTTATATTTTTATTAGTTCAATTATTTTGATAACATGCATTGTAGTAGTATACACTAACAGTACACTTACCCCTAATTTTGATCTGAGTTCTTGATAGGTAAATTTTGTAGCAATAATTGAAAGAATTCGTCTTTGACCATTTGGACCTCTATTTGTATTTTCCAATGCGTTACGAAATGCTTGCCAAAATGTAAGAGATTGATTTTCTTGATAATATGGATTTTGTTGGAGGAATCCTGATTCATAAAGTATTTGTAATGTTGTACTATCTTTTTGAACGTTATCTGATTTCGTCCAAAATTCAAACTAAATTAAAAAAATTATTTGTCAATAATAAATAAAAAAGTCAACTCATTTTTTTGCATAATTACTAACTTTAGATTCTCCATTTTTGAAGGGGGTGATATTAGTACATCCTGCATTTCGAACAAATGCTCTCCAAGCACGCCATTCTCGTTCATTAATTTCATAACCAGATGGATATAAATCTAAAATAGCTTTCCGTAATTCTAAAATATCACTTTTCTGATTTAACCATTTATTAAATAAATCATGCCATTTGATCTCACGTGAAATTCTTCTTTTCAAATGATATTTATAAAGATTTTCTAACACTCCCTCTAAAGTCCAGTCCAATACCGTGCAAGAAGGAATTTGTGCTTGTTGAATACAAATTTGCGTATACGGATTTTCTAACCCAAAAATTTTTTTTCCAGAATAATTTGAAAGTCTGCCAATACATAACCAAACTTCATTAGGATCAATAGCATTATACGTTTTTATCAAAGTATCATTAGTATATATTTGAACTACACACTCTTCATCTTCTATTTCTTGAATAAAAGCTGATTTTATACCATTGTAATGGGATTGAAAGACGGATTTATATCCTTCTCCTGCATAATTCCATTCTGGTTTTTTTGATTTTCCCATTCCCAGCACAATTACGTTCAATTTTCCAAGACTAATCATATATGGACGAAATATAATATCATCAAGTAATTGTTGTATAATATTTGAATTGTCAAAACCCATAACTTGTGGACCAGGGAACTTTGCATTTGAACGAAAAACTTTTTCATAGCAGGTGTTAATAGCTTCTGTTGGTGAACTGCACACACCTGACTTATATTCTTCAGAAAAACACAAAAATCCAGGAGAATTTGGATGTTGAGTATCTTTTACAACGGTAATTATGAAGTCACATTTTTTTAAAACTGTATGAGTTTTCATTCCTAAACGAATCGGAAGGAGAGGAGTATGCGTAGGATTCTTATTTATTGGTCGCGCAAGCCACCAGTTATGACAAAATGGACCAAAATGTAAATTTTCTACAATTTTGCCTGGGGAAATAAGTGTTGTAATGTATTCTTTACTTTTACTCATATGTTTTGACTTTAAAAAAGAAGTTGGGTATGTAAAAAACGCGAGATTCTAAAAGACGCGAAATCGCATATGCGTATTATCCCCGGATTTTATATATGTCGATCACTACTTTATATACGGATCACGAATTAAATGAATCACAAAATAAGACTGAAGAATTTCTAAATGAAGTATGTGATGTATAGAATTTATAAAATTGTAATTAAATATCATACATTCTTTAATATATTAACAGGTTTTTTTATTCTTAACAGATTAAGGCATATTCTATGAATAAGTATGGTAGTAATATTATCAGAATATATGGAATATCTCAAGACCCAAAAACAAAAAATTACATAATAGTTCTTCAATATGCAGAAGGTGGAAATTTTAATGATTGGATAAATAAATGTTATAAAGATTTTGATTGGAACAATAAATTACGGACATTATATAATATTATTATTGGTTTAAATGAAATTCATCAAAAAGAGATGGTTCATCGTGATTTTCACACAGGAAATATATTATTTGAATACGAATATGTTAATCAATATAATGATACATATATTACAGATATGGGATTATGTGGAGAAATTGGTAATGTAGACAAATCCAAAATTTATGGAATTATGTCTTATGTAGCCCCAGAAGTGTTAAGAGGAAAACCTTACACCAAAGCAGCAGATATATATAGCTTTGGTATGATTATGTATTTTGTAGCAACTGGAAGACAACCTTTTTCTGATCGTGCTCATGATAAGTTATTAGCATTAGATATATGTAATGGAATTAGACCTAAATTATATGAATTAAAAGCACCAAAATGTTATGCTGAATTAATGAAAAGGTGTTGGGCCTCGGTTCCAGACAATAGACCAGATGCTATTGAAGTAGAAAATATTATTTATTCGTATTATTTTAGTTTAAATGATGAAATTAAAAAGCAATTTACAGAAGCAGAAGAATACAGAAAAATAAATATTTCATCTATTGAAATTAATCAAACAACACATCCACAAGCTAGTAATATATCTCGATTACTAAATCCTTTTACGGAAGACCTTCCTTCCGAATGTTTAGACTGTTTAATTGCTGATTAAACCATATATTATGTTATTAGTATAGTACTAAGTTATAGATTATATTTATTTAAATTTGCTCCACATTCTCCCAATTCATCTTTTTTTTTTAGTAAAGTTCTTGCTTCTTATATTGTTTTATTAGTGTTCCGTTGTAATGATTTTGTTCAAGAGTATATGTAAAATTTGTTCTTTACATCAATAAAAATCAGTCTGTAATTGAACAATATTATCAAAAATCATCAATTGCTCTTTCGAAATGTTGACGTACTGTAGATCCATTAACATACTGTACGTACGTAAAAAATCACAAATCACATTTTCTTTATACAAATGAGTGTTAGTTAAAAAGTTGTCAATAAAAAATGGCAAGGGATATTGATTATTGAATACATTTTTTAGTTATATTCAAATACATGTAATAGAATGAAGAAAGAGAAGGGTGAGTTAAGAAAATGGCGAAATAAATATTTTGATAGATTTAACAAAAGATCGGAAGACAAATGCATTTTTATTTAATTTAAAAAAAGTGAGTGTGCAAATTGAATTTAATTAACCTTTAAATGTAACATTTAAACCTAATAAATAGCATGCTTAAACTGGGAACAATGAATAACTATATATCTTAAATTTTACATTAACATTACTAAAGCAAAAAAATATATACATTGTAATTTCAAAAAATATATTCTTTTTGAATATCATATAAAATTGTGACCTGGAAGAATATTTTATTCCTTTTTGATAAATTAGAAAATGGGAATCGCTAGAAAGTCCAATTCGTTAATTCATGATCAGAAGTAATACAAGCTATGACAGTCACGTGTAATATAAACAGAAATCACGCCTTCGAGCAAATTTGATCATACTGATTACACATATTTTAAAGTTGAAAAGTAATAAATAAAATAAATAATTTATTTAATATTTAGCCATTAACAAGAAAATATCAGTCCATCTATTTATTGCTATTGTGAGTGAAAAATAAGTATTGATTAAAATTTACTATATTAAAATAAATTACTGTATAATAAATGATGAATAATATAAAAAGACAATATTAAATAAGTATTAATTATACCAACTATTTAAAAAATTATGTAATTTTTTTTTTTTTTTGGCTGGATATTTTTAAAAATCATATTTATTCCAACTAAAAAAATTAAATAAAATATATTATTTCAAATAAAAAACCAAATATTTATTTCAATTACACGCAGCACTTGAAACCTAAAAGGCAAAAGAACGAAAAAAAAATAAGGAAAAGAAAGTATTAATAAATTATTAAAAGGGGGAAAGGTGCTTACTGTAGCATCGCAGTATCGATATCCAAACCTAAAAGGTGAAAGAACGAAAAAAAATTAAATGCCGAAAAAAAAATATTAAAAAAAAAATCGGCTTAAAGAAAAAAAAACTGAAAATAAATTTGAAAAAAAAATTCTTAGAAAAAAAGGCCAAAATAATAAAAAAAAAGATTAAAATCAATAAGAAACTAAATTTTTTTCGTTAGTATTATCTGACATTAACCGGAACTGGATTAGCCTACAAAAATCTGCACGGAACGGAATTTATTTTAACTATAAATAACCTTATGAAAAAGGAATATCCAGAAAATGATTTACTTTGTTGTCCAGAATTTTTTCATGTCCAGTTTTTTTGTATATGAAGAATTCTATTTCTTCACTTTCTTTTTTTGATTATTTGGATTTATATCAAATACTAATGATCTCGTTATTCCCACCTTTCAATTTTACCATAAAATGGAAATCTGAAAAAACATTTAATGACCCATAATATAAACTTTGAAGAAATCCTAAAAAAAGTAGTCTATTAAGATTGTTTGTTAATTTTTTGGTCAACTTACTCTTTATATTTGAGCTATTTACATTTAGGTGTGGGATACGAAATGAGGATGGAAAAATTAATAATGAATTGACAAAATTGGATTCTTTATCGTAATCACTTATTACATATCAAAATATTGATTAAAATAGCACATGCATTAACTTTTTTTTATTTGAAAAACGTTAACAATGAAATTTATTTGATTATATTAGAAAATAATGAGTATAATTAATATTTAATTCCTTTTCTTTTCATATGAAAACTTCCATTACTTCTAATGATATCAATATGTTTCGTACAATGGAAAATATTAAAAAAGTAGAGTATCGAAAATTTGAATATAAAAAATTTAATCTGCTCACTTTTGTCTTAATTTGACAAAATGTATATTATATTTATTTTTATTCATGTATATAATCGTAACAGATGATATTTTTTTCATTACTTTTTTTTAAAAAAAATATATCGTTAAAAATTTAAATTTATAGGAGATCGGCAAGATAAAGAATGTCGGTCCAACTAATTGACATCATCTTTGCTTTAAACAAAATTTCCGATGATAATTTAATCAAAACAATATAAGCCTTAGTTGAACGATGAAAACATGATTTGAGTTTTTAATGCATGTTATGTATCATATGATCATATCAAAACTGTAAATCAATGATTATCACATGGAATACATAGACTTGCATCATCATATGAATTTGTGTGGAAAAGAAATCTTAAAATGCTTTATTTTTCGTGAAATAATTATCTTACATGTAAAAAAAAAGAAAAAAATAAATAATTTTCTTTTTTATTTTTTTTTTTCGTAATATATAATAGATAAAAATGTCGAATTCACTTCTGGCCGCAGCATTGAGCGCTGTTACGAATAATACAATTATTACTTATGATGATTATGTTGGAAAAAAAATTGGTGAGAATGTTTTATATTCAGTATTGGATCAAAAATCACTTCATCAATCTCATTTAGTTGGCGGTAAAGTACCAACATTACCTCCTAAAGAACCTGAAGTATATTATGGTGCTCAAATATTCGTTCAAACATTAACTGGTAAAAGTATTACAATATGCGTTGATTTTAGTGATACAATTTATTACGTAAAAGAAAAAATTCAGGATAAAGAAGGGATACCTCTAGGTCAACAAAAATTAATTTATGCTGGAATGTTACTTGAAGATGATTGTACGTTATCGGATTACAAGATAAAAAATGAATCCACATTAAATCTTATATTGAGATTACGTGGTGGTGGTGGACCTAGTAGTACTACGGCTTTATATATTCAACCTGATCAACTTGCTCCAAATTTTGATTATGATTTTACAAAAGTAAATGATAATGGGAGAACTTTTATGCGAGGAAATTTTGAGTACAAACGACCTTGCGGTTGGAAAAGAGTGGCTCTCAATGTATTTGATAATATGAAAATAACATTTGGCTTGGTCTCCGTGAAAATAAAAAACCATCAATGGATCCAGTAAATGACGAGTGGCCAGGTATTTATGTTAAATCTATTTTATTTATTTTTATTGTATATCGAATAAATATTTTAAATGTTTTATAATTATTAGTCTCTTATCATGGGACTGCTAGACGTAACTGTAAATCAATTGCCGAAGATGGGTATCTCTTATGTAAGAGTAAAAGATTTTGCATTTGGACATGGAATTTATTCTACTCCAGATATTGATGTCGCGTCTGAGTATGCTGCTAAATTTACTCATGAAGGGGATAGGTATCAAATTGTATTCCAAAATAGAATTAACCCAACCACCTTAGTTAGAGTTTCAAAAGAAGAAACCGGATTTGGTGAATATTGGATTTCACCTAATGGAAAAGATTTGCGTCCTCATGGTATTTGTATTAAGAAAATTAGTTTTCGTAAAATTTTATTTTATTTTATTTTTTTTTTTTTGGAAGCCGGTCATAGAAATCGTAAGAATCGAAATCCACCAATTTATATACTGCTAGTGAAAACACGAAACAAACGGTAGCATTGCGTAGATCAAATAACATTTATAGTTTATATACACACATGATCATTTTTCGTAAAAATTCGATAGCAAAACTAATTATATTAAAAAAAAAAAATTTATTAAAATGAATTGATGATAGTTATGAGAAAAAAGAATAACACGTAACTATGATAACAAGTAATTAACTTTTTTTGACTTTGACCAAATGATGTGTTTGCTTTAATTAAAAAATAATTATACTCGATATGGTATTTAGTGATGTCAACTTAAATGTTAAAATTGTTTTTTATTATTTCAGTATTAATTAGTTATTACAATTGTTAAAGCTATTTTTTTTAAAAAAAGTTTAAATGACCTATGTTTAATTAAAGTTAAAATTAACTTTTGTATACGATACGTATTTGTCTCATTTGAATTTAATCTTAATAAATTTTAGATCTACTAATTTATAATCTTTGGTAATACATTTGCGAAAATTAAAAATTGAATAATCAAAATAATAATTATAGATGAGAAATTAAATAAAAATTTTATTTTTAATTTATGGTTTTAAATATATTTAAAAAGAGTGAACAAATCGTTAATATTTGCTTCTGACTCAGCCAAGTCTTTTAAAAAACTTCTTGTCACCTGATCGGCCAATGTTGAGCAGTTGAGGTGCAAACAACAGATCAGAGAGGGAAAAGGAAGGAAAAGTGAGAGAAGGAAAGGGTTTCAAGCGAGGGAATAGAGGAAAGGGAAAGGGAAAGGAAAGGGGAAGGGAAGAGGAAAGGCCGATAAATGATCATTTTTTTAGTTTTCAAGAAACTAAGAATGTGATCATTTTTCTGAAAATTTTTTCATAAGGAAAGAGCGAGGGAATAAGGAAATGGAAATGGAAAGAGCACTTCCAGCCTACATACCTACAAGATGTAAAAAAAGGGAACCAAAGAGAAGACCTAATAAAAAAAGACCTAAAGAAAAGAAAAGATTTATCGGGTGAAAATATTCTTGGTTTATTAGTTTTATCTGATGAACCATGTTCAAGATTATTTAATCGAAAAACCAAAGAAGACCTAAAGAGCAATTTTTTTTACTTTTATTCATATGACTGATTTAAGTAATATATTTGTCTCCGATAAACTTATAACAGCCTATATATCAAATGAACAATTTTTAAATTTTATAGATTTATATTTTTATTTTATATTCAGACTAGTTGTAACCCGTCGCGCTGCGCCGGGGATAAAACTTCTTAGTATTTTGATAATAAATATTTACAATATGGTAAGGTTAGACTAATAAATTTATATAATTTATATAATTTACATATTTAATTCTATTTCATCATTTTTAGGTCCTTTAGTTCTTCCAGTAAGGTTCAGTTGTTTTTCACTTTACATTTCGTTTCTTACTCATTTTTTTATTTTTTATTTTGTTTCTGTTTCATATTTCGTTTTTCACTAATTTATTTTATTTTTTTTCAGATATTTTAGTTCTTTCAGTTCTACAATTAATAAAGGTATTTTTTTTATTTTTCTTTATTTTTTTTTATTTCGTTTTTATCTTATATTTCATTTCTTACTAACTTCATTTTTTGTTTACTTTATGGTTTATTTTTTACTTTGTTTCCTCATGATCACTTTTTTATTTTTGTCTCTCATCATTTTTCACTTTATACTACTTCTCATAATTTGTCTCCCATTATTTTCTATTACATCTTCATTTTCCATTATTTCATTTTCTTTCCTATTTACTTCCCATCATTTCTTTTGTCTCTCAATCACTTCTTTTCATTTCCATTACTCCTTTTCGTCTCTCATCACTCCTCTTTATCTTTTATCATTCCTTTTCGTCTCCCATCACTCCTCTTCATCAACATCACTCCTCTTCGTCCCTCATCACTCCATTTTGTCTCTAATCACTCCTTTTTATCTCCCATCACTCCTCTTCGTCATCCATCACTCCTTTACATCACCCATCACTCCTCTTCGTCTTCCATCACTCCTTTTCGTCTCCCGTCACTCCTTTTCGTCTCCCATCATTCCTTTTCGTCTCCCATCACTCCTCTTCGTCCTCATCACTCCATTTTGTCTCTAATCACTCCTTTTTGTCTCCCATCACTCCTCTTCGTCCTCTTCGTCTCCCATCACTTCTTTTCGTCTCCCATCACTCTTTTCGTTACTCATCACTCCTCTTCGTCTCCCATCACTCCTTTTCACTTCTCTTCGTCAACAATCACTCCTTTTAGTCTCCCATAACCCCTCTTCATCTTCCCATCACTCCTTTTCGTCTCCCATCACTCCTCTTCATCTTCCCATTACTCCTTTTCGTCTCCCATCACTCTTTTTCATCATCCATCATGTCCTATTTTTCCTTTTTATTTCCTATCACTTCTCATTACTCTTTTTTACTCCCTTTCTTCTTCTATTACTTTCCATTACTCCATTGTTATTTCATTTTTTTTATTAGTATCTTTCTTTTTGATCATTGTCATTTACTTATCTTTTTTATTTATTGTTATTGTTTTTTTTATTGTATCACTTTATTAAAAATAAATACAGTGATTTTTTTCTTTAAAATCGAAAATGTGGGACTTAGATTTTAAAAAATTTCATTTAATAAGATTATTTTGAATAAATATGTTTGCAAAAAAAAATTTTTAAAAAATATCTTCGCAATAAAATTTTGTTTAACCGATAAAAATTAGCTAAGTTAAAAAAATCTAGTCGTTTGCCGATCAAATAAATGGCCTTAACTTTTAAGTTTAAATCAGGCACTGAATCATGCTACACAATTCAAGATTATTTATACAGACTTAATCTAAACGTTAGAAGATCGACATGTATTTTTTTATTATATTACTAAGCGTAAACCCGTCGCGTTGCGGCGGGAATGATACTTGCCCATCAAGTAAGAGAGTAATAAAGAGAGTAATAATAACACACGTCTCCCATCACTCCTCTTCATCTTCTCATCTCCTTTTCGTCTCCCATCACTTCTTTTTGTTTCCCATCACTACTTTTCATCTCTCATCATGTCCTATTTCTCCTTTTTGTTTCCTATCACTTCTCATTACTCTTTTTTTCTCTTTCGTCTTCTATTACTTTCCATTACTCCATTGTTATTTCATTTTTTTTATTAGAATCTTTCTCCTTGGTCATTATAATTTATTTATCTTTTTATTTATTGTTATTGTTTAAATACGGTGATTTTTTTCTTTAAAATCGTAAATGTGTGGCTTAAATTTTAATATTTGCAAATAAAACTTCATTAAATAAGATTATTTTGAATAAATATGCAAAAAATTTTTTTTAAAAAATATCTTCGCAATAAAATTTTAAGTTTAACCGATCAAAATAGTTAAGTTAAAAAATCAGCCATCAGCCGACTAATAAATTTGTACATCATGTGACATATTTGAAAAAAACCCAGGCGGTGATCGGTTAGCAATCCTCCCAAAAAAATATCTCACAATCCCCCAAAAATCAATTATAACAATCTATTGCTATGAAAAAAAAATTTCCCCAATTATAACAATCTATTGTCATGAAAAAAACAATTTCCCATAGAATTTACTAAACCGATCTATTGTTACAAAAAATAAATAAGTAAATTACATGTTAGTCTATTTATATTGAGCCTAAAAATTAATTAGGGAAAATATTATTACTAATAATAATAATAATAGGAATCGGGAAAAAGGCAATTACCGTAGTGCCACAGCGTCAATCCGATCACCGATCCAAATCTAAATGGTTTAAGAATGTGGTTTGGGAAAAAAAAATAACAATGAAGAAAATTGAAAAAAAAAGCGAAAAATAAAATTTGGGGGAAAAGAAAAAGGATAAGGAAAGAAAAAAAGGAATCCGTAAAAAAAATAAGTACTGAAAAAAATTCTGAAAAAAAAGAACAATAAATCTGGTTCAAAAAGACTGAAAAAAAAATTAAAATTTTAAAATAAATTAATAATTCGGTCTAAAAAAAAGACCGAAAAAAATAATAATATAAAAAAAATGGTCATAAAAGACCAATAAAAAAAAATTTTTCAGTTTGGGAAAAAAAACCAATGAAATTCTCGGGTTGGAAAAAAACCAAACCGAAAAAGAAAAAAAAGAAAATTTTTTTTTTAAAAAAAAAGGAAAAGAAAAAGGAGAAAGGTTCGAAAGAGAAAAGAGGAAATTTAAATAAAAGAAAGAACTGAAAGTAAAAGATCGATTCAAGGAAAAAAAAAGAAAATTAAAAAAAAGGGAACTGAAAGAATTCAATTCGGTTCGAAAGAAAAGATAAAATTTTTTTAAAAAAATGAATATAAATCAGTCTAATAATCCGATTAAAATTTCATACAATATGACTTGCTGATCAAGCGGGTCTTAGCTATAAAGAATACAGATCAGCAATTCAAAATTAATTTTAGAGTTTTTAATTATCATTAACATCTTAATAATAATATAGGATTCCCTATAATAAATTTATTCCGTGATTTTTATTCTGTTATTTCCGTAAATGTATTATATTCACGGAATTTATAGCCTCAAAATGTATAGATTGTTAGTTATTTTTCCGTAATATAGAAATTCCGGATAAATCTTTTACAGAAATGATATCTTCTAACAAAAATGTTAATTTATCGTTACTTATAAAGATGATCAACCGGTCCTAATAAATATTGTGTATTTGCATCAAAAAAGATTTTTTTTTCTTATTACGTGATCAGCATAGAGAATTTTCTGTGTACACTATTAGAAAATTAGTTATGGTTTAGACAACTTTTAAGGCAACCTCAAACTTGCCAAAATTATTAGAATTTAGAACATTTTAAATAATGAATTTTATTTTTGTAATTTTTAGAATACACAAACGATAAAATACAGATAGGTATGGCACGTAATTTAAAATAACATGTTCTAAAACAGTTTTCGTTTTATTATATATAAATTGATTTTTTAACCTAAATTTAAGATTTAAAGCATTAAGCTTATAATATCGAAGTGTTTTAAAACATTTTTTAACACATGTTTTAAAACACCGAAATCGTTTTAAAACATGTCCCTAAATACAGAATACAAGACAAAATATGTAATAGTGATTCGAATATTAAGTAATTTGATAATATAATAATAACAAAATATATATATATAAAGTACAAATGTACAATGTATTATTACAAATAAATAGATAAACTATAGACAAATGATTATTTAACAATACATAAATGTTTAATTTCCAATCAGATCTGACGATAAAATTCGTAAATGTAAAGAATTTTATTTTATTACATAATTGTACAGCCACCAGATTCACCCGGTTTTTCAGTGGCTTCAGCAGTTGCGATAGATGGAATGGATAGTTTAATGGTAACTTCAGTTTGATTCATTTTGTTGGGAAATTTAAAGAATTTAATTGATTTTAAGAGTTTGAATTATGCGAAAAAAACTATCAAAGTATTTTTTCTTTTTCTTTTTTTTTTTTTTGATTGAATTTTAATTTTTTGTCTTCTTAAGAAAATTTTTTGCTAATTTATACTTTTTCATACTTTTGGATTGAAAAATGTTTAATATTGTGTGCATTTACGCATGTCTCCGTGTTTGAAAAAACAATTAGTAATTGATCTACAATACGTTAAATTTTTAGTTACACTTTTTAGGAGCTGAAACATCACAACATACAAAAGAATTTCATACAGACAATATTTTTACCATATTTGTGTGTTAACAATATTTTATTAAAATTCAGTATAAGTATTGTCCTAAAATACTATATTATTATATATATATATATTTTTTTTTTATATTGTTGTATTATCTTTATCTATTATTTGAAATCATTGCAATCATGTGGTGTCACGTTAAGACTCCTTTGAATTGTGTAATTGTGTAGCTTTTCTCCCACTCGTCAGTTATATTACAAAACAAAAAATGAATAGTATTCCTAAGGAAAATTTTTGGTTACATTATTTCCAAAAAGGAAATATCGTCTCACGTCGCTTTTCAGCAACAGGGATGTTCCGCCTTTTTTTTATTTTGTAGGTACCTATCTGGACAATTCAACGGTAAATGTTGATCTGTAGAATTTATATAAAATAGTCACCTTTTCTTAGGTGACAATGTCAATAAATGATCGGCAAATTCGTGATGATGAAATTAAAAATTAAAAATGTAAAATTTTTTTAAAAGAAAAGGATCTTTTTTTCGTCATGTGGGAAAATCCAAAAAAACTGAAAAATATTTTTTTTTAAAAAAAAAAGAAAATTTGTCATATGGGAAAATTCAAAAAACTGAAATTTGTTTTTTTAAAAAAAACAATGACGATTTCTAATGATTTATATGTGAAGAATTCATTGTACGATTAAATTATTTTTATAGCCTTAACAAATTTTTTATTGGTTTAGTTTAATTTCGTTGCTATAAATCTGTCCTACGCCAATCATTTAATTCAAAATTGTATTAGGATTAGGGCTGCCCAATTAAGCTAATAAATGGCAAATGATGCGCCACTCTGAATCCTATATAAGAATCTGTAGCACAGGGCGCAGGCACATGATGCTGGACGATCCAATTTAAATCCACCTTTTTATGCGGGGTAGTCTAACAGTTACGGGCGCACAGGGATTTTTTTATAGATATAGATATAGATAGATATAGATTTGCCATCGAGCTACGTTAGATTTAGATTCACTACATTTTATGTTTTGTTAATTTAAATACATTCATTACTCAGATCTAGTGATTTAACAAGTTAAAACATTAGGCATAGCAATGTCAGTGATCCCAGAAATGATAATGGAGAGTTGCTTTCGTGATGTGAGATTTTCCAATTTACAATAAAGAACTCTACCTTTTCTGAAAGTAATGTTGATAACACATTATCCAAATTTTCTAATTTAGTCCACATAAGCTTTAAATATTTAGTAAACCCTGGAATAAGTCTTTTTCTAGATCTTCGACTCGAGTCAACTTGAGCAATACGAGTCAAGAATAGTGCGGACTAAAATTGACTATAATTTTGGCCAACCCCGCAGTACGCACCTCATGATCGATCACGTGCACCTGAGTCAAGAATTGGATACGAGTGCGAGTCCAAGCTCATTTGAACTTCCAAAATGGACAGTGTGTTAGATCAAATAATCCTCATCATATACATTTGCATTGGACGATTTTTTTGATAAAAGCTTAACTTTTAAAGTTTTATATGAAACCGAGGACATATTTTCTATAGAGAATACAAATAATAACCATTTATTATTAAATCTTTCTTGACAAGTTTATTCTCGAAGTTATACAGTACATTTTTTGTAGAAAGAACCTTGTGTTCGTTCTAATTATAATTTAGTTTAATATCGCTTTAGATTTGGAGATAGATTCCAACAAAATTAAAAAAGTTAGTAAACCTTTAAACTGTTTTCGAAAGTTTTTTCAAAAACTCACCTAAAAATCTGTCAGAGGTTGAATACCTGACGCGAATCACCTGAGTGAGTATGATCAATAATTTTTTTTGTAGTTTATAAAGAATTTTGATTAAAATTTAATAATTAAAATATTTTGTGAATCAATGAAAAAAAAACTTTTTATTTATTAGAATTTAAAGTTTTTCATAATGAAAATTAAATTTTTTAATTGAAGACTCGAAATTTACAGTAACTAATGATTGCTATCATTTTTGCGGCTAATTTTCAGGTTTAACAAGCTGAAGCATCATATCAAATTACGCGGAAAAAAAACGACATTTACCGGCAACTCTTTCATAACTTCTCATTTTAGCGTAAACGTAATGAAAACGGAATAACAACTTCATCAGCGACCTGACATTTCTTGCATTCTGGTACCCGGCACTTCCATCGAACTAAAAATAGATTTTGATCATCAAAAACATTATTGAATGTTCCATTTACTACATTTCTTCTTTCTTACATTATGTAAATGGACGGTAGACGGTCTTCTGGAGATCTTATGACAATTTTGGATTCTATTCAATGTATTTTATAATGTATCTGTAGTTTATACTTTGTATGAATTCTAATAGATATAAAATACATTTCTTCGCCTCCTTTTTTTTTAAATGATTTGGATTATCAAATACTAATGATCTCATTCCCACCTTTCAATTTTATCAATAAGAAAAATAATTAATGACCCATATTATAAACTTTGAAGAAATCTTAAAAAAAATAGATTATTTTTTCTACTAAGATTGTTTGTTAATTTTTTAATCAAACTCACTCTTTATATTTGAGTTAGGAATAATTAATAATGAATTACAATATTCATAACGAACAGGTATCTCACACATTAACTTTTTTTAAAAAAAAGTCAAACCATGAATTTTATTTGATTACATTAGAAAATAATGAGTATTCTTTTTCTTTTCATATAAAACTTTTATTGTACATGTTTTCTGCAATGGATAATATTAAAAAAGTAGAGTTCAACACGAAAAATTTAAATATTAAATTTTTTCTCAGTTCACTTTTGTTTTAAATTTTACAAGATTTATATTTATTTTATTCGTATATAATCGTAACAAATAATTATTTTCCCTTATTTTTTTTTTAAAAAAAAATATATTATATCGTTAAAAATTTAAATTTATTTGACAATAACGATATAAAGAATTCAAATTAAGATCGACAAGGTCGAGATAAAATCGATATTGTAAACGTTGGAATGTTGAAAATGAGCTCACATTGACGTAAATTAAGTGACATAATCTTTAAACAAAATATGTGTTTCAAATAATAAGAAACTTCGTTTTTATAAATTTCCAAAATGGTCAATCTACAGGTTGTATGTCTTAACACTAAGCCGATTCATAAATCCTAAACTAAATGTAGTTAAATTTTTTTTTGAGTTTATGCATGTTGTGTATCATATGATCTCTATCTATAAATCAATGATACACGGCCTTGTATTTGTACTATCATCGTGTGAAATTGTGTGGAAAGGAAATCTAAAAAAGTTTAAAAACTTTGTTTTTCGTGTGAATTTGGAAAAAATTATTTGTTTATATTTAAGTAAGAAGTAAATTGTTGTGAAAAGGAAAAAAATATTTTTTTTTTTATTTTTTTTTCCGTAATATTAGATAAAAATGTCGAATTCACTTTTGGCCGCAGCATTGAGCGCTGTTACGAATAATACAATTATTACTTATGATGATTATGTTGGAAAAAAAATTGGTGATAATATTTCATATTCAGTATTGGACCAAAAATCACTTCATCAATCTCATTTGGTTGGCGGTAAAGTACCAACATTATCTTCTAAAGGACCTGAAGTATATCATCCTCCTAAAGAACTTAAAATACGTCATCAAGTGTTTACACCCCTTAAAAGTTTCGGGAGTGGTCAAATATTCGTTAATACATTAACTGGTAAAACTATAACACTAGAATTAAATTTTAGTGATACAATTTATAACCTAAAAGAAAAAATTCAGGATAAAGAAGGGATACCTCCAGATCAACAAAGATTAGTTTTTGCTGGTATGTTACTTGAAGATGGCCGTACGTTATCGGATTACAAGATAAAAAAACATTCCACAATACATCTGGTATTGAGACTTACTGGTGGTGGACCTAGTAGTACTACGGCTTTATATATTCAACCTGATCAACTTGCTCCAAGATTTGATTATGATTTTACAAATGTAAATGATAATGGAAAAGCTTTTATGCGAGGAAATTTTGAGTACAAACGACCTTGCGGTTGGAAAAGAGTGGCTCTCAATGTTCTTGATAAATATGAAAATAACATTTGGCTTGGTGTCCGTGGCGATAGAAAATTATTAACGGATTCAGTACATAACGAGTGGCCAGGTATCTATTTATCTATTCTTAATGTTTATTGAATTTTTTTTTTTTTTTACAATAATTTAAATATATTTTATAATTATTAGTCTCTTATCATGGGACTGCCAGTCATAACTGTAAATCAATTGCCGAAGATGGGTATCTCTTATGTAAGAGTAAAAGATTCGCATTCGGACATGGAATTTATTCTACTCCAGATATTGATGTCGCTTCTAAGTATGCTGCTAAATTTACTCATGAAGGGGATAGGTATCAAGTTGTATTCCAAAATAGAATTAATCAAACCAATTTAGTTAGAGTTTCAAAAGAAGAAACCAGAGTTGGTGAATATTGGATTTCGCCTGATGGAATATATTTACGTCCTTATGGTATTTGTATCAAGAAAGATAATTAGTTTCGTAAAATTTTTTTTCTTTTTATTTGTATTTCTTCTCATACATTTTAAATAAATAAGTTTCTAAAACGAATGGTATATTATTTTAATAAAAAAAAGTACTTAAATATTCCTATGCTTGATGTGGTATTGCGTTTATCGGTGATCCCAGAAAAGTTTCCAATTTACAATAAAGGATTCTAACTTTTCTAGATCTTGAACTCGGGCAAGAACTCGGGTCAAAGCCGTAGTGCGGGCTAAAATTGATTATAATTTTGGCCATCAACATTATCGATCAAGTGCGAATTTGACTCAAGTTACGCAGTTTCATTTGAATTAGAGTTCCAATCAGCGGATTGACGGATGGCTACTGTGCATCTAATACTCTTGATTTCGTCCACCATTTGCATTAGGGATGGTCGGTTCAAAACGAGTCGACTCGAGTCGATTCTGGAACCCGATCTTAAATTTAAAAGATTCTGGATCTCTTGGGCTTAAAATTACTTTTAATCATAAAAACCGTTCTGAACTTCGAACCGATTCGAACTGACTTCAATAACCGACTCAAATTGAGTCACACACACCAACTATCATTTGAAGGCCAATCAAAATGTTTTTGATTGATCATCATCACATGCTCTACTTGTGTCTTGCACGTACCTCATTTTTTTATTTATTAGAGCCGATGTGGAACCGAATTACAACCGAGGAACTGACTTCCATCCTTAATTTGCATGGGACAATTTTTGATAAAATCTTAGTTTTATATACTATGAAAAACAAATTAAAGAAATTGTAGATATATTTTCTGTAGAAAAATACAAATACTAAATAATAACTATTTATATATAGTAAAAAAAAAAATCCATTTCAATAAGATCATGCCATTATAGTATTATTTACGAGATATAAATTATATATTTCACTTATTAAATCTTTCTTGGACAAGTTTATTCTCAAAGTTGTTCATTTTAATTTGGCGGAAAGAATCTCGCGTTCGTTCTAATTATAATTTAGTTTAATATCGCTTTAGATATTTAAAAAGCTGAGTAAATCTCAAAAAACTCTTTATTATTGTGATAGATTGATACCTGACGCACATATTCCATAGTAAACCTTTTTTTTTTTTGTTAACGAAATTAATTTTTATTCCATAATTAAACTTGTATATCAGAATAAACTATATATATTATAACTTATTTGATTTATTTAAAATTTTATATCGTAAATTTACTTGAAAATTTAAAGAACTTGCAATAATTTTTAATGTGATAAATTACATATTATATACACATGAAACTTTCGGTACTGTTATCATATTGACGATAATTTTAATTCTGTAAAATCAAGATCAATTTGACTCAATCAGCAATTTCATACTCAATACATTCAGAACGAAGATGATGGTCTTTTGTAATTGCGGATGAGTAATTATTTGTTTATTTTTCTCAAAAGTAATTTTCTATATTCTTGAATTGTTTTCAATTTCATAATGCTGTGGATTCTTTTTTAATAGTTTATTAAATTGATTTGAATAATTAAATATTTCTTCTATTCAATTGCATCTGGTTTATTATCTGGATTTGAATCCAACACCTTTTCATTAAATCAATGCAACGTTTTGGCGCTTCTAATTCAAGCCTATTTCTATTACACACTGAATATTTAATGCTAAATATTGGTCATTTGCACGATCAGAAAAAGGTAGTCTCCAGTTGCTACAGAACACATAACTGATAACCATCCAAAACCATATATATCTACCCTTCCTCTTAACATTTCAGAAGATATTTAAGGCATAACTCTATAAATATTTTTTTCATCAGTATTACCAACTTCTCCACATAATCCATATCTATGAACCATCTATCAGTTCACATGGTTCACTAGAAGTAAAAATTTTTAAACATTACACATGATTTTATAAAACTTTTTCAATTACTTTTCAAACCTATTAATTTGATACACTTAAAAGGCTCGTCATTGGAGCAAAAGACGAATAATGATTATTAATTATAATACTACACTTTGCAAATTATCTTAATAATTCTAGGAGGTATCAGACATTCTATATATCTCAATTGTGATTTTTACATTAAAAACTCTATAATTGAAAAGTTCTACTTGTCTATGGGAGTAAAAATCTATATCCCAGTTCATATCTTCATCTGCCCTTCAGAATTACCCTAATTATTAGTCATTGTATAATAAGTAAGAATTCCACCTGGTGCCAACGTTAAGACACTTATTTAAAGAAAAAATCATGCCCTACAAAATTTACAAAATTTTTAGTCACTATCACCTCATACCATATGAGGTTTACCACCCTTTAATTATGCCTAAGCAGGGAACCTCAGGACACCTGTGTGGCCATCATAGGATCTACGGTAGTATTCAATAACAACAAACTAAGTAAGTGGCATGATATAGGGATATGTGCCACTTCCATAAGCACAGTGTAGATTTATTGCCGTTTTCAGAAATGTTGACATTAGAATGTCGATCATTTCTATAAATCGAACACACCGAACACACACCAAACACAGCAATTAAAATTAAAAAAAAACAAATTTTCCTTTAAAAAAAGCAAAATTAAAACTTTAGTAATATATTTTTAGGTAGTGTGCATAAAAAAATGTATAAAAATTATATTATTTGCATATATGTATTCACTTGTATTTGCTTGTATTTGCCAATGTTCGGTGTGTTCGGTGTGTTCGTTTGTGTTCGGTGTGTGTTCGGTACAAATTTTCATATTTTCAATTTTATTCATATCTAAAAAGTGACAAAAATAGTTTTTATATAAAGTTATGCATGAATACTTCAAGTTTGCATAATTTTTTGTATGTGTTCACGGTGTGTTCGGTGTGTTCGGTATAAAATGGTCAAAATTTCAGATTGTCAACATTTCTGAAAACGGCAATAATACTATTTAAAGAAAGATTGTTCGATATACACCCACCTGCCAAAAGTATCCGGACACTTCTAAAAATTGACCATTAAATCACATTATTTCGACGTCCAGTGATCAGAATTTAACGATTTATGATTCATTGGATTCGTCTTATTGAGACGCATCTAACCGCTGTATTTTCAAGTCTGTAAGTTCAATAGATCAGAAGTTATTGCTGAATGTCTAAAAACAGTAAAATGCAAATAACTTTTGATCCATCAATTATAGAGACATGAAAATAATAGATACAATGTACCTTAACAAGATAAATCTAATGAATCATATTTCATCATTCTAAGTTTAATAGGGAAGAAAACGTTGTGAAATTTGTATTTGCTAAAGTTTTAAAGATAAAAAATGAATTACTTCATAAAGTTAAATCACATTATTTAAATAACCAGTGAACAGAATTTAATTATTTATGATTCAATGAATTCATATTATCAAGATGCATCTAATTGCAGTGTTTTTATGTCTCTAAATTTGATGGATCAGATGTTATTCTCAACAGTAGAATGCAAATAATTCATTTTTCACTTTTAAAAATTTGACATATACAAATTTCAAAACGTTTTCTTCTCTATTGAACTTAGAAAGATGAAATATGATTCATTAGATTTGTCTTGTTAAGATACATGGTATCTATTATTTTCATGTCTCTAGAATTGATGGATCAAAAGTTATTTGCATTTTACTATTTTTAGACATTCCGCAATAACTTCTGATCTATTGAACTTACAGACTTGAAAATACTGCAGTTAGATGCGTCTCAATTAAACGAATCCAATGAATCATAAATCATTAAATTCTGATCACTGGACGTCAAAATAATGTGATTTAATGGTCATTTTTTAGAGGTGTCCGGATACTTTTGGCAGGTGGGTGTAGTATCGTTAAAATCGCTTGTGATGCAAAATGAAAAAGGAGACGAATCTGTAAGTCTTTTCTCATTACTGGACCACTACGATGAAGCGCAACTACCGGACCGGCCTTCATATGAATTAGCTTGGGGATCACCTATGTGGCATCATTGTAGCTACAACTTTGTGCACAAAGCAGATGACCACTTAGCCAGTAACACATGGTATGTACTACAAGCACATGAACCCTATGTCAATCATAACAGTTCACCATTCTGAAGACTTTTGGTGAACCGTGCAGTGCTACACTTGCTCGTACGTCCATCTGGCGAACCATTATAATTTATACTTACCCTTAATGGTATGACATAGTCTCGTTTAGCTTGTTAGCTTATCCTCTATTGTAGATAGATATCAATTTAGCATCATCTTGATGACCTTAAATGTACCATTTGCCTAAAAGAAAAAATTGAAAGAATCAAATGCGTGATAGACAGCAGGAAACATGTAAAAAAGAACCACAAAGGTGTTTAAACTGACAGGAGTAATTGAAGTCGTTTTTCACTTACAAAACAAGTTTCCAATATTAGTAAAGCTTGACATCCATATGTTGGCCAGTATTCCTTAAGGCAGTCTCACCAGTAAATACTTTCTTGATGTTGGTAGTATATTTTTTTTATCTAAAAAAAGTTTTTTTTACATATATTGTACTTGTTGTACCTGACCTTGGATTAGAAGGTTGTACCTAGATATTATTTGCTCGAAAAAAAAAGTATCTACTACGGTAACTGCCGCGTTTGCGTTTTTTATATTTTTCTTGCGCCATGGCGTAAGGGTCTGGGTCATTTCACCGACAGACGTTTCACCTACACCTAAATGTCACATACATATCACGTGATAAATATGCGTTAAACATCACGCCCAAGTACTGTCATGCACGTACACGTGACCATCACAGGGGGTGAAAAAATGTGTCGGTGAAACGTCTGTCGGTGAAATGAACGGGTCCCATAAGCGCCAGCCGTCTTCAATGATCGAAAATTACTTGTCATTTTCATATGCCCTCCCCCCTTCAAACTTCATAACAAAATTTGCAAAAAAATCCTATATGAAACTGAGCCTGTGAAGTTCGTAGCATTATACTAAAATAATGTCTACAAACAATCCCACGAGTTACCAAAGACATACAGGAACATTTATATATTCCATTTTTTAATAAAATAACAAGATGGTGTATTCCAGATGACGTTAAATGATTAACACCCTAAAGATTTTTAATAGAGGATTGGTTACACGTTGATAAAAGCTGATGAAATGTAATTTGTTGAATTTCCTGATTCTCAATAAAGCCATCAGCAAATGACCAATCCTAAAAATCAATGTTAAATTAAAGATTTAGGCATTTTTGTTAATCAGATATATTTTAGTTATTGGAGAAATAAATATAGAGCCAGATGTATACATTTCCGAAATGTGCAAGGCATGCCCCAATTTACAATGGCTAAGTTTTGAAAATTGTGGGTCGCGTATACTTAACAATAAAAATCTAGAAGCGCTTCTAGTCGAGTGCCCCAATTTAAAATCACTTGTAATAAGAGGTTCCAGACGCTTAAGCCCGAAAACAATTACAAAAATTCCCAAACTGGCCCTAGTTTAGAAATGATAGTAATTAGGGAATGTTTACGGATTAGAAAGGATATATTAACTGATTTCCAAGACTTATACCCAAAAACAAAGCTTATATTTGTTGGAAATGAGTAGGGAAAAAATAGATATTGTTCAGATTTTTTTTTCTAATGAGAATTTTATTCTGTTAAAGAAAGCAATACTATTCGGAAATGATATACGTAGAATGCAAAATATGGCCTTTTTTTCCGATAAACTTAAAAATCAAGAAGAGCGTTGGGAAGCAATGAAAGAGGGACATGTACACCATACAGTCAAGGCATTAATTGACACAACTTCTTGCTCAAATTTTATTAGCAAAAGCTCGTGCTGGGGAGTACGTTCACTTGCACCATACGAAAATTTGATTGTCAACGCTTTTATTACACTTCTTAGATGCTGACATAATATATATATATAATACAGTAGTGGCGGAAAAAAATGGCAGTTCCGCAGTTGCGATTGCGTGATAAAACTAATGATCTACATCATATTTAATTGAACAATACGAACTAATTTTTTATCTATTTGTTCATTATACTATCATGATCAATATGTATTAAGTAAACTAGGCATAGAAGTGTCTCATAAACATTACAATATCATTATACTGTAAAAACTTTCTCTTAAAAATGATGTGAGTTTGTTAAGTCGTAATTGGCAAAATGGGAGTTATAAAATACCGAAATGTAAATGAACTATGCAAAATTACCAAATTCCCATTAAGGATATTGCTTCAGTAATCATCTCAGTTAAAAAAAGCCCAAAAATTTAAAACAATACCATTGACCAAAACGCCTAAAAATTTTAAGTCCAAAAGTCAAAATCACTTTGATTTGCATATTCATTTTTATACAGATGTAATAAGTTTTGAAATTACAATATTTTAATTAAAAATTTTTCAGTAATGTGTATCAGCTTCTTGGAGAGTCCAGAATATTCCAATAGAACAATGATTCGAACTATAAAGCCAGATTTTTCTTGAAAATTAATGTCCTGTGATTCTTGATTGATCTTCATATTTACCAGATCCGAATTTTATTAAAGACTTATGAACAATTTTTTAAGGAAAAAGTGGGAAAAAGGTTAATAAATGAATTAGTGAAAAAAAAATTAGTTATTCAAAAGATTTTTATGGAAATTACTGAGAAGAAGCGGAATAATATAAATCAAATCCTCCGACTTAATTTAGCGAGTAGTCTGTAAAAGTGATTAAAATTAATAATTAAAAAAAATAATAGTATTACTTAATACTAATAATTTAGTATATGGAAAACATAATATTTGTTTACTTATTTTTTAAATTTTAAACAATTCTGGTGAAAATTGATCGTGTAAACAGATTTTCCTTCACTGCCAGTTTTTTCCGCCACTACTGTACAGCAATTACAAAAAGTATTTGATCATTCCGAGCAGAAATGACTAATGATAAAATATACTGTCATCATAATATTGTACAAACTCCATAAACATAAAACGGCAATTACAAAAAGTATTTGATCATTCCGAGCAAAAATGACTAATGATAAAATATACTGTCATCATAATATTGTACAAACTCCATAAACATAAACTTCTATAAGCTAACATAATATATATATATAATACAAAAGTATTTGATCATTCCGAGCAGAAATGACTAATGATAAAATATACTGTCATCATAATATTGTACAAACTCCCTAAACATAAGCTATTTAAAAGTTTATTTTACATATATATATAATACCCCAATCTAAATAATTTTTACCTACGTGAAAAATGTCCACTCTTACACTCAGCTGTATCGTTCAAAAACCAGCTCTTGAAAACCAAGGCCATTTCAAGATTAATATCGATGCGAATAAAACCGGCTATGACTTAAAAAAATTAATCTGCGAGAATATAAATATCCTTGATGTTGACATACGTGTATGGATAGTGAAAATCTCTTTTAGTGGAAAAGAAAATTTGCAAAACATAGAAATAAAAGATGAAAATAGTGTTGGTGATATTTTTAAGCAGGTTGAAAACAATAGTTATATTCTACTAGTCCAAGGTAACCAAAAAAGAAAACTTTATGACGTATTGTTAGTAATATTTAATGTTTGTATTATGTAACATTGTAACAAATAAATTTCAGTGTGCAGGAAAAATTTATCTTACCCACGAACTACTTCAGGTTTGCATCTGGATTTTCTGATATATCTTAAACGTTAATTTGTGAAACAGCTAACTCTTAATCTTAGTGATGCACCAAGAAGAATATGCAGAACAATTAGGCGAACGTGAAATTCAACCAATACAAGATCTCAAACAGCTTTCAAAGCTGATGATTGCTAGAGAGGCCTTTCTGAATAAACTTAAGGAAGAAGGGAAAGATCCGATGGCTTTCATAGGTCCAGGGCTAGTCGATGATAAACCTGCAATTATTGTTGTTTTTCCTGATGAAACGGTACAAATCCGTCTACCAGCCACGTTTGAGGGGTATCCAGTGTTTATTAGATATGGAGTTGTTGAACCAGCTTCTAATCCTCGAGCTTACAATAAAAAACTCAAGCCCGGTATTAGCATCGGATGTTCGGAAGTCAAAAATGCATTCACATTGGGAGCATTCTTTCAGACAGACACGAAGAAATTTATACTTACTGCGGGACATGCAGTTGGAGAGGTGTGCAGTGTAGTAGTTCAGCCAGGAAAATATGAAAATGTATGAATATTTTCTCTGTAATTATTGTGTCTAACTGCTTAAGTTTACTTTTTCTAAAATTAATTAAATAGGATCCCGATACAAGTTCCTGCGCCAAAGTCTCATACAAATTTCATGGTATTGGCGAAAATAGCAATCTTCTTGATTACTCCTTCTGTGAAATTGAACATCATGACAGGGTGCCAGTGGTTGATCCAAATAAACCATTTGGCTCTGAAACCGTTATTCGTGATTACAAGGACTTTGTTAGCGATGACTCAGAGTCTATGACATATGTTTATAAATTTGGCAGAACAAGTTTCCTCACAAAAGGGGTAGCAATTGATAAAATGCTGACCTTTTGTACCAAGAAATTTGGAAGAGTATCGAAAGTATCTGCTTTACTTATTTCTAGTATTGATGGACAGCCATTTGGTAAGTTGATATATGTACATGTATTAAAGCAACGTCCTTCCTATTCTGACTAAAATTTTATTTATATAGGCGAACATGGTGATTCAGGTTCGGCGGTGTATGATGATGACGGTCAGCTATGGGGCATTTACTATGGATTTGACCAACCGTTCCACTTTATTATCCCCATACATCTGATATTAGATGATGTTCAAACCAGATTTAAAGTTAATTTTACACTTATTTAGTTAATTCTGATTTTATTATGTATTTGTTGAAATGATAAAGATATCGTGCTATAAAAAGAATAAATAAATGATCTCAATAGGAAAATGCATTTTTATTGGTATATCATTGATCGACCAACTAACATGTGCCACAAATTGTGCGATATATTAATTTTCGTATAAATATACATACTAACTAGTGCCTCTATTTTTTCCCGAACAAACATGAGAAAAATGTGATGCGGGTCAGTAATATTGCGTCACCCTTACGGCACTACTCTAATTTTGGGTGAACCGGTTGTAGCGCTTGGGCTTTGGAGGAACGGGTGGGGAAGTGTTTTTTTTAGGGATCTTTCGGATTTATGACGTTTGGATGTGAAGAAAAAATTTTTTTTATACCGAACGGAAAAAAGACTAACCATCCAATCATACGACTCGGGTCAAATCTAGCTAGAAATTTTGAAAATTTAACGCAATTTATAATTTTATTTATTGCAAGAAAAAATTTTAATTTTTGAAGTGCAGGTCGGAAAAATTCTCTAATTATTTTAATTTGTTATAACACTTAAGAAAGCTTAAAAAAATATAATGTTAGTAGACCGATCGTATAATAATTATTACGACATTGAATACTTTTATACTTAAAGGGTTTCCTATATTAAAATACGCTAGAACACAAAAACGATTAAAATAACTTTCTCTGTGGTTCATAAAATCTTACTTTATTTATCTAATATATTGAAAATTTTAAATAAATATTCAACAATTATCTAATGACATGACCCTTTATAATTGAAGTAAATTCTTATCTGTTATAAACTTATAATACGGTAATTATACATACAAAATAATTTCATATTATCCAATGCACTTAATAAAAACTTGTTTCTAGTAACTTGTAAATAAATTGGTAAGAAAGAAGTAACTTTTAATTTATAGTAAATAACAAATAATTTTAAAAATAAATAGCGTGTATCGAAATGTTATATAGTTGAAATTTTTTATTATTATTATTACTTTCAATGTTTAAAATATGCCAATAAAATATAAAAAAAATAATTTTAATTAAAATAAAATAAATATATAGGAATAATGAATTTCGAATACAATATTAACGATTTGGAGTAGTCCCGATTTTACCTAATTTTATTATCGTATAGCAATGACTAAAAGACTCCCGACCCATTATAATATCCGGGTAGTTAAAAAAATTTTAATTCTGGTAGAATTAGGCTAATTCCGGCCAATTTTTTTATTCCATACAAAATATTACCCCGGATACTAATTCAATTTTTTACGATACCCGGTATTTTAGTCAGTGCTATACGATAATAAATTCATACACCATGAGATGACCTAGTTTTTAGTATCTATGAATATAATTTTTTTTGTGAAGCAAACATTTGGTTGACCGGATGCTACATTCTTCATTTCCTACTAATCAAAGAAGTTAATAAATAATATGGCAAAAAAATGATCTCCTATTTGTAAACCCTATATTTGAATTTTGAATTCTCCTTATGTGCATATATGGCACCTTTTAAAAGTTTGTAAAAGTAGTATAATAACTATTTAATCTCTTAAATTATACAATCATCTAGTTCATCTAGTTCATCTAACGTATAATAAAATGAAGTTACTTTAAATAATTTAAACACAAATTATAATAATCCAATTTTTACACTTTACCTAATTCTTTACTGATCCCATCATTTTTGTCATCTATAATGACAATTTTATTACTTAATTCATCTCGTTATAACATTTCATTCAGTTTAGCCGAATAATTAAATTTCCTACTTGTATAACAAGATTTTGGATGATATACAATTTCTGGTTCATTCTCTATGATTAATAATAAAAAACATTAAATACAATATAATAAATAAATACAAAAATAAATTATAATTACCAGGAACATTGTATTCTTTCTTCTTCCCCTTCCATTGGATATGTAGTATCCCATTTTCCAAAAATATATTCAACTTCATCAACAGTTGGTCTTTTTTCAGGGATATTATCCCAACATCTTTTCATTAATTCAACATATTCAGGCATAGTTCCTTCTATAATTTCTGGTCTAATACCTCTGCAAATATTTAAAGAAAGATTTAAATCGTGAGGAATATTATGAAATGCTGGAACGCCTGATGTCATCTCCCACATAATAATTCCAAAACTATAAATATCAGCAGCTTTTGTGTAAGGTTTACCACGTAATACTTCTGGTGCCATGTAAGGGAGAATTCCATATATTTCATCTTTTATATTAGTTTGATTAACTGGTTTAGATAATCCGAAATCACTAATAAATAAAAAAGGTTTAGCTTGAAGTATATTTCCATTATGAAAATCTCCATGAACTAGATTTAATTTATGAATAGCCATTAGCTGTCTTGAAATATAATGTAAATTATTAAATTTATCATTTGGATTATATTTTTTTATCAACAAATTATCTCTTAAACTACCATTAGGTAAATATTCCATTAAGATCATGTAATTTAATGTATCTGGATCCTGCGTTATTCCAAGTATTGGAGTAAACGCAGTACCAAATAAATATTTTTCATGCTGACATTGTAAATGTAATTTCCACTATATTTAAAATAAATATTAATTATTGTTATAAATAATATTTTATAATTATTTAATTATTAAATAATGTAAAATAGCTCCTTACCTCGTTTAAGAAATCCTCATTGATATTTGACGAGTCGTTTAGACTTTTAAGTACTATTAAAAATCCATATTTTTCATCAATTTTGAGAGGATTTTTAATTTGAGAATTATTTGCATCTTTATAATCTTGTTCATTAAGATTATTAACACAACGTTTTCAACCTTGTTTCTCATAATCCCAATGCAATATCCCACCATGATCTAACCAAATTGCTTTGTAAACTGTGCTAAATCCACCTTGAGCTAAGAATTTAATGTTTCTCAATCGATTATAAGGAATCCATTCAAGTAATTCAACCCAACTTCTTGTATTTAATTGTAATTCTTGAATGAATTTATCTATTTGCTTATTTCCACTGGTCCAATTATCAAAATTTTGTTGAAATTTTTTGGAATAACATTCCTTGCACCAAAACTTCCATGTGTTTGGTCGATTACATTCAGAACATAAACCATATGGTTGATTATATGTATTGTTCATGATTTGTATCGTAAACATTTTTATTTCGAGAATGAGTTTTATTAAAGGGAAAATAAAATATTCTCTTTAAGAACTCCATTAAGTTAATATACGACTTTATATGATATTTCGGTTCCGTGATTGTTTTATTATATGATATTGCGGAATATTTGTGATACAAGTTTTATAACAAATTATCTAAATTTCTCCAAATTACCCGTACAACGAATTTATTATACTGTATGTATCACAGCATATACGGATCATGTTGCGAATGAATCAATCATTTATATTTAAAATCAAAATCGGCATTCGTAACATTCTTCCAAATCCTAAGTAAACTTGCAGAGCAGGTGAAATTACATCTATAATATAAATTAAAATCTTTATATCAAAGAAAATCCTTAATGATAGTTTTTTAAAATTTACTGCACCACGAACCTGGGCACTCAAAAAAGTGGTGCCCTTACGGCGCTCGATTGTAATTGTGTCGCTCGGGCTTTGGAGGAACGAAGTTTTTTTCTTAGGGTCTCTGCCTTCGGATTTATGATGTCTGGATGTTGTGGGGCTTGTGCCCGTCATAATGACGATTTCCACACAAGCTACAAAAATAAATTTTATTATATTCGAAAAAAATTATAACGCTTCCCGAGTTTTATAGTAATAAAGATAGAGTGAAAATAAGAATTTCAAAAAAGAGAATAGATTATAAGTCCTAAATCCGGATAAATCCCAAAAGCTATATTTATACCCGATTCACAAATAATAATTTCCTAAAAGAAACTTCATATAAAATCCCTAAATTCAATAACTAATATTTCTATGAATATCCTAAATTATTAAGGATCAACTACTGTCCATCGTCATATATTCTTTAAAAAGTAAAGTGTTATTAACAACTAAAAATTCCATTGATTGATAGTTTAAGGTAATTTCAGACCGCAGTAAATTTAAAAAAATTATAATACTGCGCCCCAAAAATTAATAGGCGTTAGACCGAGCGGAAAAAAGATTAACCACCCAATCATACGACTTGGGTCAAATCTAATTTTTTATTTGAAATTTAACGCAATTTATAATTTATTAATTGCGAGAAAAAATTTTAATTTTTGAAGTGCAAGTTGGAAAAATTCTTATTTGTTACCTCGCTTAACACTTAGGAAAGCTTAAAAAAATATAATATTAGTAGACTGATCGTATAATAATTACTATCACGGATCCCGTTGCCTTGTCGGACGATTTCCCGAATCCCAATTTCCCGAATATACCTTTTCCCGAAGCCATTATCCCGAATCCCTTTATCCCGAAATGGACATTTTCCCGAAATTCCATTATCCCGAATGCCATTATCCTGAATGCCATTATCCCGAATCTTAGTAGCTAGTTTTATTCAATTTCTTTTTATAATAAAGATTAATCAACTTAGTAATTTTCATATATGTCTTTTCGAATTCGGGAAAATGACCATTCGGGAAATTGGGATTCGGGATAATGGCATTCGGGATAATGTCCATTTCGGGATAAAGGGATTCGGGATAATGGCTTCGGGAAAAGGTATATTCGGGAAATTGGGATTCGGGAAATCGTACTGTAACCATCACGTTGAATACTTTTATACCTAAAGGATTTCCTATATTAAAATACGCTAGAACACAAAAACGATTAAAATAACTTTCTCTGTGGTTCATAAAATCTTACTTTATTTATCTAATATATTGAAATTTTAAATAAATATTCCCAATTTTGATCCTTTATTGTTAAAATAAATTATTAAAAACCTTATGATAGTACGATAAATTGTATATATAAAATAATTTTCAATATTATCTTATGTACTTAATAAAAACTTGTTCCTAATAACTTGTAAAATAAATTGGCAAGAAAGAAGCAACGTTTAATTTATAGTATAACAAATTTTTTTATATAGCGTGTATCGAAATGCTATATAGTTGAAAATTTTTTTTTATTGTCACTTTAAAAAAAAAATAATCTTTATGAAAATAAAAATAAATATATAGGAATATCAATAATTGTAATGAATTTAAAATACAATATTAACGATCTTGGAATAGTCCCGATTTTACCTAATTTTATTACCGTATAGCACTGACTAAAAGACCCCCCCGTACGGCCGTGACCCATTATAATACCGAGTAGTTAAAAAAATTCTAATTCTGGTAGAATTAGGCTAATTCCGACCAATTTTTTTATGTTCCATACAAAATACTACCGGATACTAATTCAATTTTTTACGATACCAGATATTTTAGTCAGTGCTATACGATAATAAAATTTCATACACCATGAGATGACCTAGTTTTTAGTATCTATAAATATAATTTTTTTTGTGAAGCATACATTTGGTTGACCGGATGCTGCATTCTTCCTCATCTACTAATTAAAGAAGTTAATAAATAATATGGCGAAAAAAAATGATCTCCTATTTGTTTGAATTTTGAATTCTCCTTATGTGCATATAATATGGCACCTTTTAAAAGTTTGTAAAAGTAGTATAATAACTATTTAATCTCTTAAATTATACAATCATCTAGTTCATCTTGTTCATCTAATTATATAATAAAATGAAGTTACTTTAAATAATTTAAACACAAATTATAATAATCCGATTTTTACACTTTACCTAATTCTTTACTGATCCTATCATCATTTTTGTCATCTATAATGACAATTTTATTACTTAATTCATCTTGTGATAACATTTCATTCAGTTTAGCCGAATAATTAAATTTCCTACTTGTATAACAAGATTTTAGATGATATGCAATTTCTGGTTCATTTTCTATGATTAATAATAAAAAACATTAAATACAATACAATAAATAAATACAATTTTAGTCCAAAAATAAATTATAATTACCAGGAACAGGTATTCTTTTTTCTTCTTCCTCTTCCATTGAATATGTAGTATCCCATTTTCCAAAAATATCTTCAACTTCATCAACAGTTGGTCTTTTTTCAGGGTTATTATCCCAACATCTTTTCATTAGTTCAACATATTCAGGCATAGTTCCTTCTATAATTTCTGGTCTAATACCTCTGCAAATATTTAAAGAAAGATTTAAATCGTGAGGAATATTATGAAATGCTGGAACGCCTGATGTCATCTCCCACATAATAATTCCAAAACTATAAATATCAGCAGCTTTTGTGTAAGGTTTACCACGTAATACTTCTGGTGCCATGTAAGGAAGAATTCCATATATTTCATCTTTTATATTAGTTTGATTAACTGGTTTAGATAATCCGAAATCACTAATAAATAAGGAAAATTTACTTTGAAGTATATTTCCATTATGAAAATCCCCATGAATTAAATTTAATTTATGAATAGCTTTTAGCTGGTTTGTGATTCGCCACAAATTATTAAATTTATCATTTGGATTATATTTTTTTATCAACAAATTATCTCTTAAACTACCCTTAGGTAAATATTGCATTATAATCATGTAATTTAATGTATCTGGATCCTTCGTTATTCCAATTATTGGAGTAAGTAAAGCATCATTTAAATATGCTTCATGCTGACATTGTAAATGTAATTTCCACTATATTTAAAATAAATATTAATTATTGTATAAATAATTTTATAATTATTTAATTATTTAATAATGTAAATAGCTGCTTACCTCGTTTAAGAAATCCTCATTGATATTTGACGAGTCGTTTAGACTTTTAAGTACTATCAGAAATCCATATTTTTCATCAATTTTGAGTGGATTTTTAATTTGAGAATTATTTACATCTTTATAATCTTGTTCATTAAGCTTATTAACATAACGTTTCCAACCTTGTTTCTCATAATCCCAACGCGATATCCCACCATCTAACCAAATTGCTTTGTAAATTGTGCTAAATCCACCTTGAGCTAAGAATTTAATGTTTCTCAATCGATTATAAGGAATCCATTCAAGTAATTCAAACCAACCTCTTGCATTTAATTGTGATTCTTGAATGAACTCATCTATTTGCTTATTTCCACTAGTCCAATTATCAAAATTTTGTTGAAATTTATTGGAATAACATTCCTTGCACCAAGATAACTTTGTGTTTGGTCGATTACATTCAGAACATAAACCATACGGTTGATTATCTTGTACGTATTGTTCAAGATTTAAATCGTTAAAGTTTATATTTGATTCGTTATATAAGTTTGAAAGATGGGTTTTATTAACAACTTCATTTTTATTATTTTCTTCAATAACATTTTTATTTCGAGAATAAGTTTTATTAAAGGGAAAACAAAATATTCTCTTTAAGAACTCCATTAATGAAATGAAAGTTATATATGCGACTTTATATAATATTTCAGACTATTTTTTCCGTGATTGTGATACATAACCCGGAATCATCTTACCACACCACCCCTGTGATGTTTTTGTCACATCGTCACATGCTGACCTGTTTACGTTTTTTATTATGTTTCTGAGGGACTTAGTTTTTTTTTACTGGCCTGATCTCTATTTGTCACTGCATTATATATCACCTGTACTTCCAGGTGGTGTGGTAAGATGATCCCATAACCCGTATGGGCTGATTTGACGCATTGCATGTGATAATTTCATAGTAAATGGGAATTGGTTACTATTGGTATGATGCGTCAAATCGCGTCACCCTTACGGCACTTTGGGCGAACCGGTAATTGTAGCGCTTGGGCTTTGGAAGAACGGATGGGGAAGTGTTTTTTTTAGGGATCTTTCGGATTTATGACGTTTGGATGTGAAGAAAAAATTTTTTAGACCGAACGGAAAAGATTAACCACCCAATCATACGACTTTGGTCAAATCTAATTATCTAATTTTGTCTAGCTAGAAATTTTGAAAATTTAACGCAATTTATAATTTTATTTATTGCAAGAAAAAATTTTAATTTTTGAAGTGCAGGTCGGAAAAATTCTCTAATTATTTTAATTTGTTATAACACTTAAGAAAGCTTAAAAAAATATAATGTTAGCAGACCGATTGTATAATAATTACTAATCACGGATCACGTTGAATACTTTTATACCTAAAAGGTTTCCTATATTAAAATACACTAGAACACAAAAACTATTAAAATAACTTTCACCGTGGTTCATAAAAATCTTACTTTATTTATCTAATATATTGAAAATTTTAAATAAATATTCAACAATTATCTAATGACATGACCCTTTATAATTGAAGTAAATTCTTATCTGTTATAATACGGTAATTATACATACAAAATAATTTCATATTATCCAATGCACTTAATAAAAACTTGTTTCTAGTAACTTGTAAATAAATTGGTAAGAAAGAAGTAACGTTTAATTTATAGTATATAACAAATAATTTTAAAAATAAATAGCGTGTATCGAAATGTTATATAGTTGAAAATTTTTTTTATTATTATTACTTTCAATGTTTAAAATATGCCAATAAAATATAAAAAAATAATTTAATTAGAATAAAAATAAATGTATAGGAATAATGAATTTCGAATACAATATTAACGATCTTGGAGTAGTCCCGATTTTACCTAATTTTATTACCGTATAGCACTGACTAAAAGACCCCCCCGTACGGCCGTGACCCATTATATTTATAATACCGAGTAGTTAAAAAAATTCTAATTCTGGTAGAATTAGGCTAATTCCGACCAATTTTTTTATGTTCCATACAAAATACTACCGGATACTAATTCAATTTTTTACGATACCAGATATTTTAGTCAGTGCTATACGATAATAAAATTTCATACACCATGAGATGACCTAGTTTTTAGTACTATCTATAAATATAATTTTTTTTGTGAAGCAAACATTTGGATGACCGGATGCTACATTCTTCCCCTATTACCAATTAAAGAAGTTAATAAATAATAAATGATCTCCTATTTGAAAACCCTATATATGAATTTTGAATTCTCCTTATGTCATATATGGCACCTTTTAAAAGTTTGTAAAAGTAGTATAATAACTATTTAATCTCTTAAATTATAAAATCATCTAGTTCATCTTGTTCATCTAATTATATAATAAAATGAAGTTACTTTAGATATTTTAAACACAAATTATAATAAACCAATTTTTACACTGTACCTAATTCTTTACTGATCCCATCATCATTTTTGTCATTTATAATGACAATATTATTACTTAATTCATCTTGTAATAATATTTCATTCAATTTAGTTGAATAATTAAATTTTCTACTTGTGTAACAAGACTTTGGATGGTATATAATTTCCGGTTCATTCTCTATAAAATTTTAATAGTAAATAAGTTATAATATAATTTTTAGTTATAAATACTAGTTAAAATTACTACCTGGAATGGGTATTCTCTTTTCTTTATCTTCTTCTATTGGATACTTTATACTCCATTTAAGAAAAATATTACTTAATTCATTGGCAGTTGGTCTTTTTTCAGGATCATTATTCCAACATCTTTTCATTAATTCAATATATTCAGGCATGATTCCTTTTATAATTTCTGGTCTAATACCTCTGCAAATATTTAAAGAAAGATTTAAATCATGAGGAATATTATGAAATGCTGGAACGCCTGATGTCATCTCCCACATAATAATACCAAAACTATAAATATCAGCAGCTTTTGTGTAAGGATTACCACGTAATACTTCAGGAGCTATATAAGGAAAAACTCCATATATTTCATTTTTTATATTAATAGAATGATTAACAGGTTTACATAAACCTAGATCACTAATAAATAAGGTAGATTTACCATGAAGTATATTACCACTATGAAAATCACCATGAACAAGATTTAATTTATGAATAGATTTTAATTGTCTTGAAATATTCCATAAATTTTTAAATTTATCATTTGGATTAAATTTTTTTATCAATAAATTATTTCTCAAACTACCATCAGGTTCATATTCTAAAATAATCATATAATTTAATGTAATTGGATCCTGTGTTATACCAAGTATTGGAATAAGCATAGAATAATTTAAAAATGCTTCATGTTGACATTGTAAATGTAATTTCCACTATATTTTAATAATAATAAAATTATTATTATTATTAGAAATAATAATTTATAATTATTTGTATAAAACTTCTTACCTCATTTAAGAAATTTTCATTGATATTTGATGAATCATTTAAACTTTTTAGTACTATTGAACATCCATATTTTTCATTAATTTTGAGAGGATTTTTAATTTGAGAATTATTTGTATCTATAAAATCTTGTTCATCAAGTTTATTAATACCACGTTCCCAAAGTTGATTTTCATAATTCCAATATCTTATCCGTCCATCTAACCAAATTGCTTTATAAACAGTACTAAAACCACCTTTAGCCAAGAATTTAATATTTCTTAATCTATTATAAGGAATCCATTCAAGTAATTCAGTCCAATTTCTTGCATTTAATTGTGATTCTTGAATGAAATTATCAATTTGATTATTTCCACTAGTCCAATTAATAAAATTTTGTTGAAACTTTTTAGAATAACAATATTTACACCATTTAATAAAAGTATTTAATCGATTACATTCAAAACATAAACCAAATATTAAATAATAATGTACAAGTTTTATATGATCATGTTTATAATATTCATAATAATTTTTTAATTTCTTGATCAACGTTTTAATAATAATTAAATTATAAATATTAATATAATTTGAATCATCATAATTAAATTTATTAAATTTTTCTATAATATTATTCAATTTTTGAAATAGTTTTAATAAAGAATAATATAAGAATAAAATGAACAAAGCTTTTATGAAACAAAATATTTTTTTTAAGAATTCCATTAATGATAAAATAGTTTCAAAATTGATATTTTTTATATATATTATTTAGGAATTTGATTGTAATACAAGTTTTATTAACTTTTGTTATTAATTCGGTTAAAAAGCTGTAACCTGTACGACGATCCTAACGACTATATGTATGATAATACATAAAATTACGTCACGATCACCGAGCGGAAAAAGATTACCCGATTCAATCATCCTGAACCAGGACGGTTCGTTAGAAAATCCTGGAAATCCTGTAAATTTTAATGCAAATTAAAAAATTTTATTTAATTATTTTAAGAAATTGAAAGCTCATGTGAGAAAAAAATTCCCTGATCGTTTGCGTGATTAAAACTCCCAATTAAATTATATACTCTTATTTTTGTAATTTGCAGGAAAAAATCCCCTTTTTAAGAATATAGCAAATGAAAATTTGTTATGAAATCTATAAATATAAACAAAAGCATATGAAATAACTGATCAGAAGAAATAATCATCACGGGTCAATACAGAGATATACAGAACTCCCGAGAAATTAATTATGGTACGAGATTTCAATATGAAACGAAATAAGAAAAAGATGGAAAGGTGGAGTGATATACTTTACTATACTAATAAGGGAGTAATGTACATAAGTTGAAAATTAACCTACGACACCTGCAATATTGACGACATGATGACATGACGACATTGAAGATTTACATTTTTTTACATTTCAATCGGAACACAAATAACATACGACATGAAGCATACGAAGAAATTACGAAAAAAAAAAGCCGAAAAAAGCGGGAAAAATAATAAAAAATAATTATTATTATCTATCTTATTATTATTCTTAAATAATGTTTACATAAATAATACTTAAAACCATTTTTTAATACACGTTTCAAATACACGAGATTTATTGTTACAAAACTTAATAAACCAAAATTATAACCATATTTGGAATAATTATAATTTTCAGTATGAAAAAAAACCAAACTTGGTCAAATGGTTCAAAAAGTAATCTCCGATAAAACGGACTTTTTTTGTATACAAGAAATAAGAAAAAAAGAAAAATCTAAATTTAAGAAACAATTGCAGAATTATTTATATTAAGTTTTAACCAATTAAAATTTAAGAAATAAATTATAAGTATGTATGTTTTTTTTATTATTATATTATTATTGATATTATTATAATTTACATAAAAAGTAAAGAAACATTTAAATAATTTATAGTAAAAACCATAAAAACATTAAAAGAATTTAAATCTAAAAGAAGAAGAAGAATTTTATATTTTTTTTATATTTTTTTTTGTGCATAAAATAAAAAAAGAACAATTGAAAAAATAAATAATGTGATGATCTAAAGATGACGAACAAGAGTTAAACTAGAATATATTTGATATCAAATGACGATAAAATTAAATGTTAATACGTTTCAATATTCAATAGAAATCCTTTTTTATAATAAGCACTTTTCAACATGTACATTACTTGAACATATACTAATGCATAAATGTTCTAGTAATGTCATTACCTAAAAAAGTTATGAAAAGACTTTGATGTAAATATTTATTTATTTGTGTTATTTGTGTAATTTATGTGAAACACGTGTAATAATATATTTTGTAATATAAATATGTTTTTTATATTCAAGTACATGATCGAATAGTCGGATGATACTTGTTTTTTTATGTTGTACAAGTTATCGACAATGGCCCTTATTAATTTTATGTTATAATACTTCATACATCAGGCTATTTAAAGGTGTTAAACCGAATTTGTTAAAGATGTTGAAAAAAATATATATATATAAAAATTGGCCAGAATATAAAAAATCCCGTCTTTTTAGAAAGATTCACAAACGCATGTTACTTTTTTCTTCTCACTCCTTCCTGTACATCAATTAAAAAGTTGCATGTATATCATCTTCTCACGGCTTGACACATAGTTTATCAAAAAAAAATTATAAATAAAGTGGATATCTTTTTTTTTGTTTTTTTTTTCTTTTCTTCCTTTTATTGTTATTATTTTAAAACTTTTTTCGTCTTCCCTTTTATATATTGTAAATAATAATAATTATTAATTATAATCAACAACGGAATTTTTTTACTTTTTTGTGATTTGTTGTTGCAGCTTTGTTATTTGTTTATGTCAATCCTTCTTTGTTCTTTTAATCCTTCCTTTTTTAAAGGAAAAAAAAAAATTTTATTTTAAAAAAAAAAAATTGATCTTTTCTTCCCAAGAAAAAAAAAACGCATTTATTCTTTCATAATTTTTTTCAAAATAAATATTAAATTTTATAAGAAGGAAATATAATTATAATGGCACAAGAACAAGAAATGGTTTATGCGATCCATCCTTATCAAGCTAGGCGTAATGATGAGATAGATTTTGATTATGGAGAACCTATAATTGTTATCGAAAAAGATGATATGTATGGGGATGGTTGGTGGAAGGTAAAAAATTTTTTTTTATTTATATATATATTTTTTTTATTATTATCTAATCTTTTCGCTTAATAAAAATAGGGACAAAATATACATGGAAAAATTGGACTTTTTCCTATGAGTCATATCAAAAGTTATAATAGCACTAAATTTGATAATATTCCTATTATATCAAGTCCTGAACCTTATAAAATAAATGATGTAAATTCCAAAGAAAATATTTCAAATTCAAATCCAAATTCAAATTCAAATTCAAAATCAAATTCAAAAACAAATTCTATTATTAATGATACGATAGAAGATTTACGAAATAAATTACAAGTAATGATAAATTATAATAGTGAAGGTTCTTCAAACAGTAAGAGAAGCTCAAAAAAAGGTTTTTCAAGAAGATCAAGATTATCTACTTCAACAGAGAGTACAAGTAGTTATTTTTCTGCTAGAATAAATTCTGATATAAGTTCTTCAAGAAATTCTTTATATCAACACTCTCAAATGATTTATGATCCCACTTCTTTAGATGATGATGATAATAATAATGTAAATAATAATATTAATATTAAAGATCATCCATCAACTTGGGATGTTCATCAAGTTTGTCAATGGTTAAATGAAAATGGTTTTAATTCTGAAACAAGGAAATTTGTTGAAAATGATGTTACTGGTGATGTATTACTTGGTTTAGATATAGTGGCTCTTAAAGAAATAAATATTAATTCTTTTGGTAAGCGTGTTCATTTATTGAATACTATCGCTTCATTAAAAGATCAATATTCAATAAATAATGATGATCATGATATTGATAAGGTATGTAAATTTTATTATATTCCTTTTGTATTCCTTTTGTATTCCTTTTGTATTCCTTTTTATATTCCTTTTGTATTCCTTTATTTATACCTTTTTTTTTAGACTCAATCAAAATCACAATTTGGGGATTCTGATCTTAGTGATATTCACTTCAATGATACTTTATCAGATTCACAACATACTTCAGTTAGTAATAATCAACTAAATAATCGTAAAAGTGATATTAGTCCTGCAAGTTATTACAACGCTCTTTCACCTTTAGAAAAATCTGAAAAATCTGAAAAAAAGGTATGTAAAATTATTTGAAGAAATTATTTTTTTTTTAAAAAAAATATTTTTACTTATTATATTATATACGCGTAGGTACCTAAGAAATCAAGTCTAACTTTCTTAAAATTTGGTCCTTTCGGAAAATCAAATAAAGATGAAAAAGCAAAAAAATCTGAAAAATCTGAAAAATCTGAGAAATCTGAAAAATCACGTCCATCCCTTTCAGGAGGTTGGGATTTCTTTTTGGTAAATAAACAATTTTAACGTAATAGCAAAACTTTTCGTTAATAAATGTTTTCTGACATTATTATTATATTCTATAGGATGATGATACAAGAGAATCGGAAAAATTAAGAAATGAAGAAAGATCAAAAAATAGAATTCCTTCCATATTATTTGATGAAACAATCTCTACTTCTTTGTTTGAGCCTGAAAAAAATTCTTCATTGAAATTTATTCCAGGAAGAAAAAAGAAAATTTCTTCTTTGGTACATATTTTATAAAAAAAAATTTATTTTTTCTTATTTCAAAAATTTAAAAAGTAAAAATGTTCTAATTTATTTTTTATTCTTAGGACCGAAAAGGTGTAGTTGGAAGTCAATTGGGTCTTCCCAAAGATTCATTAGAGTAAGTTTTTGTATTGAAAATCTCTCGTGTCAATTTGATTTTCGCATTCGTTATTAATTTATATTTATTTTAATAGTAATGTAGAAAAGAATAATTTAGGAAAAAGAGAAAGCAGAGTAAACAGTTATTATTCCGAACATATTATTGATTATATCAATACAAATAATGATGTATTAAAAAAAATTGGTATACCAGATCATGATGGTTGGTTAAAAAAACAAGGTGACAAGTATAGAAATTGGAAAAATCGTTTTTGTATTTTAAAAGGGTCGACTTTCTATTACTTAAAAGGTGACAAGGTAGGAATTATTTGTTACATTGTTACGTTACATCACATCACGTTATTATATACTTACATTTCTTTCGATAATATTTAGTCGTTACAATCAGTAAAAATAAAGGGTCAATTTGAACTTACGGGGTATAAAGTTATTCCGGATGAAAATGTATATCAGGGAAAATATGGATTCAAATTACTTCATGATACGGAACGCCCTCATTTCTTTGTTCATGAAGATTTGGAGATACTGAGAGGTTGGATGAGAGCTATAATGAAAACTACTATTGATATAGGCAAAACAGGTATAAGATATTAAATATGAAATTTATTAAATTCAATCAAAATGATCAAAAATGTTAATACTTTATATATTAACCAATTACAACTTTATTTTATAGTCACTATTACTACATCAGATCATATTCCAACAGTTTCATTACATGAGGCTCGTAAAATGGCGAACCGAATGCATCAACCACGTCCCACTCCATCTCCGCCAAATATATTAATAGACAATTCTACCTCTCTACCATCAATTTCAACATTTTCGAATTTACCACCACGTTCTGCTCCTTCTCCGCCAAATGTTTTAATAGATAATTCACTCTCTTCTAATATATTTCCATCAACTTCAACATTTTCGAACTTACCACCACGTTCTGCTCCTTCTCCGCCAAATGTTTTAATGGATAATTCACTCTCTTCTAATAAATTTCCATCAACATTTTCGAATTTACCACCACGTCCTGCTCCTTCTCCGCCAAATGGTTTAATAGATAATTCACTCTCTTCTAATATATTTCCATCAACATTTTCAAATTTACCACCACGTCCTGCTCCTTCTCCACCAATATCTGAATATAAATTAATTACTACGATACCATTATCTTCACTACCTAAACCTAAAGCACCACCAACAGGTGCTCCTCCACCTCCTCCAACTCATCCATCTCCTCTTCCTGAACATGATCATTCGTTATTACGTAAATTAAATATATCCCCACCACCCCCTGAGCATGGTCATTCGTCGTCTCATAAAGTTATTAAATCGCCACCATCGTCACCAACTTTTGCATCACGTACAAAATATTCAAAATCACAAATTCCAAATTCACCTACAAAAATACCAAAATTTCCTTCAATGACATTATCAATATTAAATGCGTCTAGAACTCCTCCTTATATTCCAAAAAATAACAAATATAACGAACTTTCTATGGGATATGTGTAGAATTATTTAGTATAGATATTTACTCATTCGACTATGTATATTACTTATAAAAAACAATGTGAAAATATGGATGAGTAAAGAGATACTATAACTCTCATTTTCATTTAATGTATTTTATTACAATTGTATTTCATAATTCATAAAAAATAATCATCAGGATATTTTATCTTCATCCTGAGGTGGTAGCAAAATTCACGTTATTTTCATATATATATATATATATTTTTTCACCATTGAATATTGAATAATTCATAACTATTAAATATATATTACATACAAAATTATTTCTGTAATAATCTTCACAATGTAATGCGTATTAATATATAATAATAAAGATTAATTGGTGAGTGCAAATAATATTAGAAAATCTAAATTTCGCTTTAAACCATAAAGAAATCTTTCTAATTAAACTTAATCGTGTCATTAATTATCCTGATTATATGGTAAGCGTCTATTATATTTAAATCTCAAGATCTTTGAAATGGTTGCGTAAAATCTTTGTAAATATTAATTACACTATCAAAACCACAGTCTTGTCCTTTAGAGGTTCTGCGTCAACTCGTTTATAATTTTTTTTTTTATCGTACCGATAATATGTGTAATATGTATATTACGTAACGATACTAGTGGGTGGAACGTATGTGAGAAATAGTTAGACAAAGTCCATGTTGCTGATTCATAATATATTCATTAACACTCCCTAAATATATTACGGAAATATTTAAAATAGAATTTATCAATAGTTAAATTTTAACGAATCATCATCATTCTTCGAAAATACCTTTTTTAAAGAGACTACAAATATAATTTTTAAGTTGTGTTGCATACTTGCACTTCATGTACTGCGTATGTAAAGTGCTACCATATGTCACTACTTTGTTCAATCTATGGATATTTGTGTGATAAATGTTCAAAATCAGCCTAAAATTAAAATCTTTAAGCCTGTACATTGTATCCACGGGTAGGACTTGCTATACATTAATAAAAAAAATATGATAAATATTCATGAATGAATCTTTTAATACAAAAACTTATTAATAATTAACCTACCATAATTGAGAGAATTTCTTGAAATAGTTATTTTTAAAAACAATCAAAACAAAATCTCAATCAATTTGTTTAACCGAAACGGTAATAATCTTTATTTTTTTAGGCATTAATGGCTTATATATCATTGGTTATTTTTTCAAATTCTTCAGTTTACAAATAATGCATTACTAAATTTATCATAAATATTAAAAAATACATTATACGTTTAAAGTTAAATTCGATTTATTTCTATGATGTTTGATAAATTTTCACACAAAAAAAGCCCTTTAATTTAAAAATTTGTTATATTTGAGGAAGTCGAAGTTTCAATAGAAGAAGGATAAAACTTATTACGACAAAAAAGAACAATTTTATTACGAGGATATAAAAAAACGGGGGATAGAAAATTTGAAAGGGGTGGGTTCATTCTATTTTATTTGCTTGGCAAATTCCTAAAAATTAGTTCTAAAAGTAGCAAGATTTATCTTAAAAATTTCATTGGCCATTGTATGCGCATGATCGCGTGATAGACAGGTTCTGAGATCGGTAGATCGGATCGGATTGACCGAAAAAATGTATAACCAATCGGATTGTGATTGATTCGGATTGGTTATCTAGCTTATGCACGTCGTTATGCACGTAAACGTGTCGTCTATTATAAAATCAACAGAATGGTAAGACTGACCGCTGACTGCATCAACAACCAATTATCTAAAGGTGCATCAGATCTAGAATTGAACAGACTACATATTTTACTTATTGTCCTCCGCTATGCATCGGACATATTCAAAACCCATCGGGTAAATTATACCTATTGATGCAACTATGCAAATAAATTCTAATTATGCATAGGGTATAGGTAAAGGTACTACAACTTTACCGGATGGGGTAAAGGTTTCGGTAAGAGGGAGGAATTAGGTTGATTTACTTTCTATGGTTTTGTATGTTCGCTAACATATGAATAATAAAGTTTATCGTTTACCAAAAAAAAAAAATAAATAAAATTCCAATTATGCAAATAAATTTGTTAAAAATTGTTTCTCAATATTAAGATACAAATAAATACTTGAAATGGATTTTTTAAAAAGTATTTAATGAATATTAAAAAAATTTTTTTTTTTTCAATTATTTTCAATCTTTTTTACAATATTTAACAACTTGTTAAAAATCACTTAATTAAACATAGCAAATAATTTTAATAATAATAATAACTCAAAAAAAAAAAATAAATAAATAAATTCATTTCATATTTATTACGAAAATGATAAAAAAAAATTCTATAGTTTATAAAATTTTTAATATGAAAATTTATGAAATTAATATTTATTTTAATAATAATAAAAGTTGAATAAAAAAAAATACATTAAAATTGATTTATAAAAGTAATATACATGTTTGACTGTTGACTTATTCAGATTTTATAAAAAAAAAAAACCTATTAAAAACTTATTTTGATAAAATATATTAAAAACATAAACATGATGTTGTCTTTATGGTTTAAATTTTATCCATAAAAACTTTTTCTTATACTGTAATTCTTTAAGACACACTTGCTTTTTTCAAAATACATAAAAAATAATTATATAATATCATGTCTTATTAATTAAGGAAATAACATTATTAGAATTTAGAAGTCAAGAAATACATGTAAAAAATTGTATACTTACTGAAAGTAAATCATAATCTTGTTTAAATTTAATTTATATTTTATTTACATAATTTATTAAAGTCCTTCTCACCAATTATAATATAAAAAATATTGTCAAAATATGTTCACAATATGACTGATGCAGAAAAATTTTTATGATAAAGTTAACAATTTTTTTAAACAAATCTTTATTAGATATAAACATTATAAAATTATAAAATTATAATATTATTTATAAATTATTTTAAATTTACTTAAAAATAATTTTAATTAAAATGTTACCAAAATTTGGCTGTTCAGTATCCCAACATCGGAACTGATTCCCTATAATAGAATAATAAAAAAAAAATGTTAAAAACGTCTTTTAATAGTTTCAAAAATTTTTTTTCGAAACTTACCTATGGGATTCGGTATCCAACTTTGGAACCGATTCCCTATAATAGAATATTAGAAAAAAAAAGTAAGGGTATATAGTAGATATAGAAGTTTAGAGTTCGCAAGTACCATAATACATACCGTATGGTACAAGCAGACAAGATTCTTTCTTCTAAACTTTAATATATAATCATTTTAATCTTTTATAGAATTCTTTAAAATCTTGTTATTTTCTTTAAAATTACACGATAACACATAGGTTAAAGAATATTATAGTATGAAATAATTGAATTCAAACCCATTCCTAATTGCTATTATATTATATATATTACTGTAGAAAACTTTTACTATATTACATGTAGAAAGGATTAGACTATTATATGTTATCAAAGGTTAATAGTCTCAAGATACATATACATAAATTAATAATAAAAATTATTAATTAAATAAATAATGGAAAGAATCAATTATGGTTCCATATATAATAATGTGCATACAACAAATATGAGATGATATAAATAAAATTATAAGTAATTATAAAAATTTTATTATATTTAATAATTAAAAATTAATTAAAATGCAGAAAAAAAATATGATAGTTAGATTTATATTGAAAAATGTAATGTTCATACCAGAATTAAAGAACTTATAACTAGGTATTATTTAAGAAATATAATACCACTATGTTTTAATGAGACTCGTTTCACTAATTGATACTAGGTGATGATCGGATAACAAAAACATAAATAAAGGCTTATCGGCAAATAGGAGGGCATATCAGGCTTGTATGCCTGATCGGATGCATCACTTGGACTTGGGTTTATTTAAATACCAAGTCGAATATACACGGGAATTACTGACGGAATGGTGTGGCTCAAATGGTATAACAGAGTTTGATAATCGATTGGCAAGAATTCCACTTTCTCAACAAAACAATATAGTGGGGAATCGTCGGGAAATCGTCGCCTTATTGGTTATTATAACGGGTACTATTTCAAAGTTAATACTTGAACTTTGCTTTACAACATTATTGTAATATTATTGGAATATTTCTAACAGCAGTTTGTATTATATAATTTCTTAGCGCATTTTTAAGATTTAGCCCATGATAATATAAATACAAATGAAAAAAGAGCGTCTCTTTAATTTCAAGACTTATTTATAAAGCAAAAAATAATGTAAAGGCGTGGTAATGAATATTACCACGCAATGACTGGAAGGAGCTGGGTAGATTTTTGAGGATGGACGGCAAGAAGAATAATTTAAATTTTCGGTGTACTGCTCAACAATGCAATGCAAGCAAAGATTTCGAAATTTGGACCAGAACTTTAACATAGTAAACAATAATAAAATAAAGATAATAAAAAAATAAAAATTATTAGACAAATATCATTTATTAAAGGAATTATGAATAAGACACCATATAATTAAAAAAGTACATTAAATTACACTCAAATTTTTTATTAGAATTATTTGGGTTGTATAGAATATCTGATATATAGTTAATTTAAAATATATTTTATAAATTAATTTTTATTATTTCAAATAGAATTAAAAGTAGTGAATAGAAAAATGTTTCACAACGTTTTTTATTAAAATAGTTAAAGAACGCTCCAAAACGTTTTTTTAAACAAACAAATTTCCTTATTTAAATATAAATATACTTTTAATGTTAAGTAACGTTAATAAAATTATGTTTATTATATTAATTAAAAAAAAATGTTCTATAGGCTTTTTTATTTTTTATATAAATTTTTTTGTTGCTATTTACTAATTAGAGTTCTAATATGAAACAAAATTTATTTATAATGAGAATTTAAATAGTCAAAATCATTTTTGATAGTTTTTATTCTAAATGTTTAGTAAATTGTAAATAAATTCTGTAATAATTAATTCTTTTATAATTATAAATTAAATAACTGCATGTAACAATTAATCCAATAAAAAATAAATGTTTTTTTTTTAATACAATACAATTATTATATTAGCAGCAGTTAGCAAAAAATGTCACTTCCCTTATTTCCCCTTATGTGAAGCAATCATTATAATAAATTAAAAATTCATACAGTACTTATATATAAATTTAAAGGAAAGGTTATTCATATATTATTTATTTCATGGGGAATTGGAAATAATAGGGTTACCCTTCTCAAGAAATAAATGGTGGAGCGTGTCACTCACTATTTTTAATTATTTTAAACTAAAATTAGAAATTTTCCGGCTATCTATATGAGACCGGAAATTAGCGTGATATTTAGTTTTACATATTAAAATGTGGTCAATTTTGATTTATGATCCTCATGCCGGTATATATTGTATAGAAGTTAGACATATGAACACACATCAATAAATTCTATTCTGCCTACATATTCGAAGCCAGATAATATGGAGCAGTCTTTGTCTAAACTTAAATATTGGAAACAAGACTTCTGAGAAGTCATATGCAGATGACGGTATTCCCGTGTCTCGATTGATTCTTGTGACTGTTATTATGACATTTGGAACTCCCAGTTGATTTCGTACCCTTTGGCAAATGAAAAGGAGAATGAATTAAGTTGATACTAAAGAATCTGAAAAACATGAAATCAGTTATGATTCATACCATGGTATGTTTGCATTTATCTGTTGTTTCCATGCTCCAATACTACCGCCATTTGGAAATGTAAATACAACATTATTATAGTTTCTCGCACCATTAGTTGTAAGGTTCGTGATAATTGCTTCAATATCTTGAGTAGCTTTTTGTTTTGACGTAGTCGACGTAGTCTTTGACTTTTTTATTGGTCTAATATTATCAGATATATAATTATCGTCATCTTCCTGCGGGGTCTGATTACATTTTTCGAGCTCTATTCCGTTTGACCTGGAACTCCAATTCGAAGGCCTGAAGCGGTCACAACATCATTGAACCCGACTTGGAACGTATCTTGGCATAAATTTTTGCAATATTTGTTTAAACATAACATTTTTTTTCTTGTTTAAAAATAGAAAGTTTGTGAGAAAACCGAGAGCCGGCATATCTTTATCTCTTTTTAAAGTTTTAAGGGCCAAAGTAGCTTTTTCGCGATTATAGGGAGATTTTTTGGTGCTAAAAAAAAAAGAATATCGATCAATATATATTGACATAAACATGTACAAAAATAATTAACCGTTAATTTTACATACTTGTTCCACTTTCTTTTGCTAATTTTTTAATATCGTTTCCTTGAATAATAAATAATTAATTATTGAAAAATTTAAAAATCTTACTGAATTGATAAAAATTATACCTTTGTCGTAAATATATCTGAACGGGTTTGATATACTCGCGAAAGCAAAGAGAAGACAATTTTTTATAATGGTAATTTATTCAAATATTAAAATATTATTAAGAATGTGAGATCACATACGCGTTCACAATCATATATTTATCAGTAAAAAATTAAATGGCTAACTGTATTATTAAACAATAAAAATTAAATAAAAAAACGACTCTTTTCTATTAAACAATTAAAAACAATTAAAAACAATTAAAAAACTATTAAGGATTTTATTATTAAGATTTAAGAACATCTTTTATTCGAATTTATTTCCTTGATATAATTTCGGATTGTAATCCGGATTAGTATATAAATAGTTTAATACTGATTTACTATATTAATAATCACTATTTACTTGTAAACAAAATTCTTTACGTCTCACTTAAGTTATTGTAAACAATGGAAAATAATAATATTGAAATTGATTTGGATAATGAAGAATTTCCTAATAGAAGTTTACAAAGCCCTTTAAGTTACAAATTTAGCGACTACTGCCCATGAAATTAGAAGAAAAGGTTGTAAAATAATTCTTTTTATTAAAAAGAATAAAAATTTAAATTAATATTTATAAAGAGGGCAGTGCTAAAGAAAATACAAGTATCGCACATAGTTATTTTACAAAATGTTTTGATGTTAATGGTGAAAGCTATGGAAGTTTTCGCGCCATATTGGAATAACTTAGAAGATGAAAGCATAATTAGAAATATAAGTGTAATAAATTTATATTGCATACTAATATTATAAAAGAATAACTTATATAATATATAATATATTTATATTAAATGATTTATTCAATATATTCGATATATAATTATCATAAGTCTAATTCGGATTTAATCCGGATAATACAATTTAATCCGGATTTTAATCCGAATTACAAATCTTAATCCGGATCTAAATCCGAAATACGGATTTTAATCCGGATTCTAATTCGGATAACGGATCGAAACCCTAATCCCTGCTTTTAAATCATATTACTCGACTCCTTTTTCATCTTGTTGAAATTATAATTTTCACTTTCTTTAACAAATCTTTGTACATGGTAATTTTTTTTACTGTATATATCTCCGATGTTGTATAATGCATAGTATACTAGTATACAGTATATTATCCTCAGAATAACCTTAGATCGATTAGAAAATTTAATTTTTATAATTTTAGAAATATTTATCAGTTCCGGAAGGGAAAACTTTTATTTTATTGGTTATTCAATTTCATTTAAAGAGACTTTGAAAGTATTTCATTTATCGTTATATGAACTTGGGGAGATATAGTACTTTTATCTACTATTAATAAAACTTACTTTCTGCACACCAACCGTTGGCGATTTAACTAACTAAATAATTTAGTATATTAATTGTTATCATCGTTATTTTTTCAGCATGTCAAAAAATTTATACATGGAGAAATATTTATATGTGTAATATTATGCTGGATAACAAATCACTATTGGCGTCTGTAAATGCAACTGACAAATATAAAAAATATCTAATCATTTCTGCTGGTTATTTTTCCTTTCTAGATTTACTAATTGACAAATAGTACCTATAGAATTCTTTGAGATTCTCGTCAAAATTTAACTTTCCAGCTAGACTGAAGTTATGTATTATTCTGCAAGAAAGATATATAGAATTATTCCAATTCTGTTATGTATATTCTCCATTCAACATGTGACTTGGACGTATCTTTCGATTATGTGTCGATTATGTGTGTGCGATAAGATTTTGTAATACGAATGTAATACGATATCATTTAAAAATTATTTAATAACAAGCTAAAATTAATGTGGCAGAGTATATAAAATTTTATAGAAATTAATTATCACAAACAAGAATATTCATATAATTATTAAAAATTATAAAATATACTTACATCAAAAAATTTAGCTGTATTTCTTTCTGGTTTTGTCCAAAACATATCTCAATTGGGGTACCTAATTAAAAAAAAAAATTAATAATGAAAATATTACTGTTGAAAATATCGATAATGAAATCGCGAATGTCTTTTCTGTTGATGATGCACAAATTTAGATTTAATATTTGAACAAATATTTAAATTCTTTTAGGAAACAAGATTATCTATACTTGCCTATGGATTGGCCCATAAAGCTGAAAAGCCAGCAGAAATGATTAGAGATGCGGTTACAGGCGCTAATGGTGATTCGTTAGCTTAGCATAAGATTACACACATCATAAATGTTTCTCCATGTATAAATTTTTTCGAATCAAATGCTGTGAGATTTTACATGCTAAAAAAATAACGATGATAACAATTAATATACTAAATTATTTATTAGTCACTTCACACAAAATAAAACATTGCTAAAACAAGGCTTTACCTGATTATTAAAAAGTAAATAATGAATATGTGTCTTCTTTTTTTTGTCTTCTTTTTTTAGGTCTTCTTTATCTTCTTTTTTAGGTCCATCTTCTCTTGACAAGTCTTTATATAAAATTTTCTCGAATTTCTTTCTTGAAAAAATTGAATTATCACGCAAATTTTATATTTATATTTATAAGTGATACTGAGGTTTATTTTATAGATTATTTTGGTCAGCCTGTTGCTGGCGACAGTGACGCGGCTGACGCGCGTGACAAACGGAAATCATAGTATCATACATAAAATACCTATAATGTCCTTCGCTTTGCTTCGGATAATAATTTTACCTACAGATTTGCCAATATCAGACCGGGTTATAATATTATATAAGATCTAATTTATCTAAATATAAAACAAAAAATATTGTTATATTGATTTAACCCTGTTGCAACGCAACAGGCTACAGCTAGTGTCACCCTAAAAGGAAATCAATTTTTCAAATTTACGATTCCCGAAAATTTTCTTGCAACTGGTATAGTAGCACTTCACAACATACATTTTCCACATCAATCAACATGATTTAATCATAAAATACCAAAATTTGAAATATTAACAACTAAGAAAAACTCTATCGTTATTTCTAGTGTAATGATGATGATGTGGAAATTGATGTTATACCATCTCTCCTAGTTCAAATAAAGATTAATAATGTTGACGATTTTTATATCAAGAGAAGAATCAGATCACCAAGAAAATGAAGCACCGAATGCGGATGATGATGATGATGATGGAGTATTTAAGTTCAAGATAGCTCGATAGTGATCAAGGATTATATAAACCCTCTAGTAGCGTGCAACTAAAATGTCCAGATCAAAAAAACGAATCAAGTGCAAGATGAATCGACAGTGGTCAGTACTCCTCTTACAAAATTGAAAAGATAGAACGGCCTTATTCAATATAACTGGTACAATGTTTCCAGAATTAAAATACGTCCCGAACATTTGTATTTATTTTTTATCTTGTATTAATAAAACGTTTTTACATTTGCCACATAACATTAAATATTTCTGTATAATATTATCATCAATCATATCAGTTAGTGAAGTTAACCCATCCGAGCACGAAGTATTGAGACAGCGCGTCATTGGGCTTGAGGCTAAGAATTCTAAGACTAAGGCCGATAAAGCTGATATTGAGAATATGTAGGAATATACCAGGCGTGATGCTAAAAAAAATCTGAGTTTAAGGCTAGAATCGAAGAGCTGGAGAAAAATAGGACAGATACTGTTGCCGGCCGAGAATGCTGGACTTAGAGAGTTGGTGAAATTGGAACAAGAACTTAAAAAAGAATTATAGTCAAAGAAGAATCGTAAGTATTGCTTGGAGAGGAATCCCTAGTTGAATATCGGCCATCTTTTATGAAGGGATTAGAACTTGATGCTTTCTTCCGACATCATCGAATGGCATTAGAAGTGCAAGAGGCACAACATCGGCTTCATAATACTAGCTAGTATAAAGATGTGATGAGAATCCGGAAATCACTATTCCTCAGAAGATATATAAATTTAAAGAGTGTATTGATCGAAAACACTTTAATCTTGATTAATCCTTATAACAACTTAACATCATGTGGCTAGTACGGTAGTACCTGAATTCGTAATTGCATGTGGCTTATATGTTAAAATTATGTTTTCAGAAAGGCAGATCGAGTATTTGCTAAATCGATCACCTAAAATGCGCAGTATGATATATTGATATCGGAAAAATTCTTGCCGAAATAATAGAGCTGTGCAACATATGACTTAAAATGATGTTAATTGATTGTTCCTGCTCTATAGATGCTCAAAGTCGAAGCGAACATATTGTTATTCTTTATCCTTTTAACATATTCATCATGATCTTCAGGGTGAAAGGTTCCATTATTTTATTTTAATAGTTTAGCCGACGCCGGCCCTTTTCATTAAAAATATATTTTCACAATTAAAATAAGCAAGTAATAAAATAAGTTTACTCCTTGACAATTAAATAGATCATGATATATTTATTGATTAATTGTGCAAACAATTATGATCCTGCGTAGTAATTGTTTCACATAATATGACTTTCTGATTGTATTTATACATCATCTCTCAACTCTTATCAATTCTATTCATCTCTCAAATTTTCAATTATCAACAACAGCTAAAATGACCACCATCCCCCAACAACTAGGCTTCGATGGAGAAGAAACAAAAGTCTTTAATGAGTTGACCGGACGAGAAAGAAGAGCATTTGACGCCCTGCCAGATAACAATTCAAAAATTCATTTTATCCGAGGTATGGTGGTAAAAGAAAGGTCTTGGCGCGAAAAATCGGTATGTTTAGCTAGGAGACACGTATTCTGTTTAGAATATTTTACTGACATTATTTCAGCGCCTTCGTCGCTTCTTAACATACCTTTTTCGTTAGGAAATTAATCAAAAGCTAATTTACTGTGGCCTCTACCTGGGCGCCCTGGTTGTAACTATTTCTCTTGGTTCGACTACTTACAAAAAACGACGATAAAAAATTAAGATTTTTTTCATTGATATTAAATTCGCTGATTTTTTTTGTCGAGATAATTATGTTGTTAAATAAACTGCGGTGGAGTAATATCGATTATTATTATATTATTTTTTTATGTATTTTAATAGTTATAGGAATTAGGAATATTATTATCGGTATTTATACCGATATTTTTTCAATTTTTATCTGCAAATACTGTATTTTTTTCACCAAAGCTGGAATAATTTTTAGCGATGTTTTGTTTAGTTGGATTATCTAAATAGAAAATTTGATAATCCATTTTTCGTGTGACTATAATATTTGTAAATTGTACTTATTTCCCAATAAAATGCGATTATCGTACTATCTTTTTCTAACGAAAGATTTCCAAACTAAAATAAATTAGTTAGAAAATAAGCGCATGTTTACTATGTTCAGACAGTATGAAGAGGCTCTGGCGAAAAATATTGGAGGCAAAAGTTCTGGACAAGAAATTACGTAAGGTGAAATATTTCGGTTGCAAACTAACACCATTTTTCGTACAGAATTTCCAAGGTTTGTTAGAGTCAACGACAGCATAAATTTCCTATAAAGTTACTAAGTCAATGTTTTTTGGTGCATATAGGTTATGAGGAAGTGTATCTTTTGCCCATCTTCATTAATTTGCAAGGGGGGTTAGCAAAGATTCGGGAATCACTTTCTCCTGGACATTTACCAGCGCTATAAAAACAGACCAGGTTTCCACCTTCTCATCCAAGGTTCAAATATGTCGAATTCAGAACATATCGATGAGCCGAGACAGGAGGAAGAAAAAAGCAATAATCCGGAATCTATCAAGTCAAGACTCTTGCTTATAATATCCTGAAGAATCTCGGAGATAACCTTGTCAAAGATATGGAAATTACGGAGCTAGCGCTGTGTCCGGAATGCAATAACAGTCTTTTTTCAGACTCTCTTAAGGCACTAACCTTGCTTGAATGTGGATATGTGTATCATAGAGTATGTATTGAGAACCGTTTTTTACTTTCTTCGTCGAATTATGTGTGCCTGTTCCCCGATCGTGGGAAAAATGTTGAGAGTATTAACCGACCGGAGGAATTAACTCCACAAACTCCGCAAGAAGAAGGGTACTAGAGGAACAGGATCAAAAATGGACGTAGATGAAGAACAGAATAATGATTATGATAATGGGGAAATAGAATCAACTCAGCCCAAGAAAACCGGTTCTGCTTCCTCTAGCAATAAGGGTAAAAAACGGGCTAATGAAGAGGTCCCCTTGGGGCCAGATACAGACTCTTCCTCCAGAAAAAAATTTAAGAAACATGGTCAACCAGAGGACTCTTAACATTTTAAAAAAGCTTGTCCGGGAGTCATCTTCCGACACTACTCGACTTTCTGAAATTATTCTCTATATCTTCGATTTATGTAAATTTAACACGCATCTTATATTTCTTAGTTAAATTTCGCACTTCATATTTGTCGTGGTATTGCGTATTTGAATGCATTAGGTATTAATAATGTACGTGTTACATTTTTATCTAAACGAGAATTTTTTCATTTATTTTCTTTACCATGTTTTGAATGCGAAAATATAATGGTACGTATAAAATAATAATTATTACGAATAAAAATATTTCCTAAATTATTATACTTTCTTTTTTTCTAAAAAAAAAGGTAACAGAAAGCAATTTAGCAAAACTTGCCAACTTCGGAACTTCGCGTGAAAAACATGATGCAACCACGACAATCGGATCTCAACCTGAACGCGTTCGTTGGCTCGCTCCTGAAAAATTAAAAGATAATGGACGCCGCTATGATCACAAGTGTGAAAATTTCAGTTTTGGAATGAATTGGCTTTTAGTAAAAATCCATACGAAAATTTTGAAATTGATAAAATTTCAGATCATGTGATTGCCGGCGGTAGAGAGATTTTTCCAACACATGGTACTATCGAGGTTATGAAAAGATCGTTATAGAAGGTACTTAATTATATATTAAAAACCTTTTATGTTTTATTTAAATTTTAATGTTTATTTTAATTTACACATATTTGAAGCCTAGCGTCATGATCCTGACATGTGTATTAGCATTTTAAGTAAAATCATGAAGGAGATTTAGGAAAAGTAATGAAGGTAAAGATAGAATCAATTTAAAGAGATTTTTGGTTTAATGGTTGTATATTCAAAGAAATATTTATGTTTGCTAATAATAAGCGAAATATATGGTTATTGGACGCTCTATTATGTTTAAACGATAATGATGAACGTAGTAGACGGAGGGTTCATAACCATTGATGAAATCTTAACTGAAAATATTTACTACTAAAGTTTACAAGTTTAAAGTCTACAAAATAATGTATGTCTCACAATTAGTAACAGAAGACAATAGATTAAAGGTATGGAGTCAAGTTACTTACGGTAAAAATGAAGAATGTGGAGTACAAGAAGAATCTGGAACGTGAATAATATATATGAAATTGATAAAAGATTTATTTAAGGCTAAAATTAATTTCGAAAAAGTTGAAGCACATTGTATAGTATAGTAGTTAGTAGTAGATAAGACATTATAAGTGTAATTATCAATATGTATTTCGACAAGGTCTGTGCCATATATTAAAAAACATTAAACAAATAAATTATCAATATTTTCTAATCGGACGATACAGTACAGTACATTTAAAAAACATCTATACATTATTCTTTAGAATATCTCTTCCTTTTGCTCCTTTCCAATCCAATTTCTTACTTATATCATCTTTTTTGATTTCTATGATAAGTTAGACTAACAGTGTAATCTAATACTGTATATATTTCAAATTTGACTATATAGATAATGGTGTTTCTTTTTTAATTTCAAGTACAACTTTTACTATTTGGGACTACTTTGTTCAAGAGCTAATATCATAAATATTTCTAAATATACAGTCTAAACACCAGGGACTCCGCCCCTGGATCACCAAAGCCAATAATGGATTTAAATTGAGATAATTATGTAAGGTAATTAGTACTGAGAATCATTAAAAATAAAAAATTATTTACAAAGGTAAAGGAATGAAATCTATTCTTACTATTCATACTCTTCAATCATTGATTGGTCGAGAAGAATTTAAAGATGTATTATAGTTAATCAAATATTTTTGGTTATGTTGTATTAAGCCAATGTCCAAATTGGTCAAATGTTTAACTAAGAATTAAAATCAGTGTTTTATGAGAAAGGGAAATTGACATCTACTAGAAGGGTTGTTATCAATAAAATATGATGCAGTATTTATTTTAATACTTACAGTCAAACCTCGATATACCGAAACTCACAGTTCAAGAGCAAAAGTTCGGTATATAGTAGAAGTTCGGTAAGTAAGTCTTTCTTATATACAGCTAGATCTGTCACGTGATTAAGAATATTAATTTTTGCCAGAATTAAGATTTAATTATCACAAAGACCAGCATAAATTATGTGAAATTCCAAACACGTGATCGCAGTTCGGTATATCAAGATTCAAGAATTTTTTTTTGTATAAATGATAAGTCAAAGTATACGTTATATCAAGTTTTATATGAAATTCAGTATATCGAGATTTTTTTAAATAATATGAACTGGTTTTAAAAAAAAGTTCGGTAAATCAAGAGTTCGTTATATCGTGGGTTCATTACATTGAGATCAAACTGTATATCTACAATCCCACCCATTACTATCCTAACTTCTAATTTTTCTAAACATCAGTTTATTATATATATTATATCATTGCAAATTTTATGTTCTGACAATTCATTTTTTTTCAGGATACTTTACTATTTAAGTAGGAAAAAAATATGTAAGAGCGTACAACATAAATAAAATTGAATAGACTATGTTAGATAGGGGAGCCAGTAGTTCTTTTTAGTTTGTATTATTTGTATCAATGGTTTTTATATTGTTTACTTTTTACTTTAATAAATTGACTTACAATCTTAGCAAAAAAATAAAAATAAAATAGGAGGCCATCGGTAAAAAGATAATTGTTTAATTTAATTCAGTTAATCATTCAGTTTCATTTCTTTATAAAAAAGAACATATATCATTATAATACAAATTAAGATCTCAAATTCTTTTATTTTGAATTAATTAAAAAAAATTATTAGTTTACAAAAGAAAAAGATCTAGATAAAATACACGCAGAATAAAAAAAAATAATTACTTTAAAATATACAATAAATAAATAAGCAAATAAAAAATAAAAAATTGAAGAATTATAACGCCCTCTTTTTTTGAATACCCTTTCCCCTTCACAAAAAAAGAAAAAAAAAAGGTTTAAATAAAGAAAATTTCTATAATCAATATTATACAAACTCATTTCCATCTATAGGAGCTAAATCTTTATAGTCTTTTATCAAATTATCACGAATTTTAAATAATCCTGAAGATTTCATACTCGTACGTATAGTAGAATTATTATGACATGCTAATATATTTATTGTACTTGCAAAATGACGTCGAACTGACGTGGTCGTAATTAAAATTTGTTGTTGTTGACTTTGAAATGAATTATTATTGGAATTAGTTATAGGTGAATAAGGTGGAGATGGTGGCATCGAAATAGGTTGACTTGTATTAATGATAAGACTTGATCTACAAGATTGTGATGATGATGAATTTGAAATGTTCTTACGAAGATGATCATCAAGGTATCGAAATAGGATTCCAAGATTTCTAAAAACATAACTTGAAATTTCCGTGTTAACATTAGGATTCTTATCAAAATATGAAAGAAGAATGTCAATAAGTCGAAGTATAAATTCTTCAGAATCACTTTTATTCGAAGGATTTTGTGTTGTAATTAATGCGCCCTTTGTTTTTGCTGTGATAGAATTCTTACGCGAAACATCAAATACCATCATTTTCTGTATAATCGTATCAGTCATCGTAAGTATACGTTGACTATAAATAGTGCTCTCATTAATTTTTGACCTTTCTCTTAGAAAAATTATGATCCATTCTAACCAATTTTGTTCCCATAAACATCTCATATTATCAGGTGTTAATATTCTTTTTATATCAGCTAATACTTGGAATACAAGTTCAGAATTTTCAGATATTTTAAGTAAATCAAATATTAAACTAATAGTTTCAGGATATATTAATTCTTCGGTATTCTTATTCATTGATCGAGAGATGCTATCTTCCGAATTTCGAGGTGAAGAACGTTTTAATATAGGTCTATCCAACATGGTTAAAGAACAATTTTTAAATTCTGGATCACAATAATAAAATTTTATTCCAACTCCTATTAAAACTTGTGTAAATTCCAATGAAAGTTGATGCATTACTAAATAAAATCTCATCTTCTCAAATCCATTATTTTTGGTAAGAACTCCTCTACTATGTTTAACATTTGAACTCATTAAAATCCCCATCATTTTAAGAATTGTAATACGGAATTTTTCATTAGGAGCTTCAAGAAATGGCATTAAAAGAGATAGACCTTTCAATCCACGTATTTTTTCAACAAGTTGTACATCAAATGTCATATTCTTATAAATCATGCAAATAATGTCACATTTAAGTTCAACGTTCATCCATTTGTCCTTTTTCAAATATTCAAATAACTTTGTTAGTTCTTCAACACTTAAATCCAAAATCATTACTTCAAGTGTTCGCATTATAAACGGTTGGAGTGATGTAGGAAGGTTATCAATAAGATCAAATAAAATACCCAAGCCAAGGCTATTACGCCACGTTTTAAGGTTTTCTGGCACATCAACCAACATGTCCATTAAAGTCCGTACTACTGGCAATTGTACAGATTCTTTACAATTAATTAAAAGATCGATAATAATTCTCAAAGGATCAATGTTCGTAATGAATATTTGATCATTTTTTGTGACACCATCACTAACTATATCTAATAGCACATTGAAATGTTCAGAACATAAAATACTATAATCTCTACTCAAAGATTTACGAGTCACATCAAACCCATTTTTTTCCTTAAACTTTGCAATATTCTGTGGACTTTTATAAAGTAAATTAGATATTGTACGAAGACCAATTAATTGTTGTTGAGGATCCATATCTAAGATCTGTAAACAATTTTCTATTCTCCCGGTTTGTTCAATAATGTCTTTCATAGAACGAGTAGCATGTACAGAACAACCTCCTTCCATTTTCCCACTTGTCTTTGTAAAATCCATTGAATCCGAATTTCTTCGAGATTTATCATTTTCAATTATAGATCTTTGTTCGCTGCTCAAGTATGCTTGTGGATGAATGGCCATCACTTCTTTATTCTCTACGCCAAGTAAACGATAATTCTTAGAATAAGCTGGACCTTTATTGAAAATTTTTTCCGATATTGCTTCATCCCAAAGTCCTCTGAATAAATAAATGGAACCAATTTGTCCATAAAAATAACTATTGATTGCGGATTTTGATTCATTATTAGTAGGATAAACTTTCTTTCCACGACGTCCAATAACAGCAACAATTTTTTCTTTTCCTGTCATCTTTGGATAATTAAACATATTATATGATTGTATCATAGATCCATCAACGATTAACGATGTACTATCTTTTGAATGAACAAATACGACATGATGCCAAATTCCAATTTCTTGAAAATCGAAACCATCAAAAACAAAATCTTCAGGTGGTAAAGGAAAATGTTGCGTTCGAACACATAGACAATATCGATTCGATCTATCCATATGTTTAAAATAAAGTTCAAAAGTTGTATTTGTCCCTGATTTATCTTCATAACATAATAATCCGGTTTCATTTTCAAAGAAAGCGGTAACTTTAATCCACATGCTAAGCGTGTAACCATTCTTCATACTAGGAAATTTATCCAAAGGAGCAGTTTGTACCACACCGTCAACTCCATTGAAATTAAAATAACAAGATGGATCCATTCTTTCGGATATTCGTTCAATTGAGTAAATCATTTGCATTTGTATCTCACGAATGAAGAAAGGATCAATTTTAATTGTTGAATTTTTAGGAGAGGGTAAAGATTGTGAGCTAGCAATTGATATTCTGCGTGATCCTCTATCCAAAAAATGTCCAAACATATTAAGAGGATCATATGCTGCCTCAAATAACAATGAAACATCAGAGTTTGTGATATCATATGCTCCTAATGCAGGTATTAAATCTACATACGATGGTGAATGTTGTTTAAAAGGTTCTACGTCGTTCGTACATTTACCTTTTACAAATAAAACTTCCATTACGAATTTCAGGGCACCATTAGCACATAAAAGTTCTTTATTACGTGGATTAACCTCCATCAACATCATTAATAAATTAAAAAAATAATGTTGTAATTTATCATCATTTCCATCTGCAATATTATAAAGAAGCTTTAAAGCCATCATTGCAGCATCTGAATCTCGAAAAATAATTCCCGCCCAATGTCGAAGCTTATCATTAATTGTTGAAGAATTTGATTTGACGGCATTGGAATTTAAACCAAATCCACCTAAATTACGAGAATTACTTCGTTTTCGAGTTGCTTGTTTATTCTGTTGATCAATCATTTCTTCGGTTTTAAGTCGATCAACAGGTGATAATGTAGGACTTAGAAGTTGCATGCTACTTCTAGAAACTGTATCAAAACTACCAACTGGCGCTTCAGGGCCAAAATTATTACTCGATATGGATATTCCGGACGTATTATTAGAATGATTTATTAAACCATTCTCGTCGGGAATATTACTAAGAGATGACGATGACGAATCATTTTTAGCGTTCCCTTCATAAAAATTCGTCGAATGCGAAAGTGAAGTTTGGCTGCCTACAGTTGCACGGCTGCTATTACGTTCGTGTTCTTGTTTTTTGCTGTGTATAAAAAAATACTAAATAAATAAAAATTAAATAAACATGCATTAAAAAAAAAACAATTCTTCTTTAATACCTCTTTTTATTAAATCCAACACGTCTTTTTTGCGTAAACGGAAGTAATTCTGTAAATAATGGGATTGGATCTAACAATCCTGAAATAAAAGGCATAATATCACTACTAATCAAAAATGGATCAGCTGTTCCAGGGCATTGAGATAACGATTGTCCAATACTTCCAATTGTTGCAACTTCAAGAACAATCTCACAGCATGTCCTTATAAAGTAAAAAACATTAATAAATAATGAATTGTTTAAATAATTATATACACATATAATCATACTTACTTGTCAATAGGTGTTACTGAAGAAAGGATTAATTCTAAGAAACCATCATATCCAAATAAATTTCCCAATAATTGTTGTACACCTTCATAACCGGCAAAAAAATCACCAACAGTTACAAGAGCAGCGGATGCAACATTAGAATCTTGTGTATGACTTATTATTCCTAACATGACTTCTAAACCACCAAATTCTCCAAATAGCTGTTTTGCTTTATCACTCTTACGAAGTACAGAAGATACTACGTTGCAAACTTTTGTCTGAAGCCACGGAAAAGTAGCTCGTTTTGGACGTTGAAGTGAATTACAAAGATTTTTTGGATTTAATAATGAATTTACTCGCGAAATAACTGGAGTTTTGCTACTTGCAATGGAATTTACTTCAGTAGAATTTGGAGAATAACTGATATTCGCAAGAATATACTTCGTTAATTTTATCATCCACTATTTTAAAAAATAAATATTTAAACATTATTAATTAAATTGATCATTGATGACAACACAGAAAGGCATTTAAGACGTTTAAGACAATTAAAAGATAATCTTAAACCTACCTTGACACTTTCAATACAATCCAAGCCACAAACCATATATTCTCTCAATAACCAAAGAGCCATATCTGCAACCATTATATCTTCTTCTAATCCAAGATAATCCTTCTTAGTAGACAATTCTTGAGTATCATCTGCTACATATTCTACACATGCACTAGAAAGAACTATAGCATCATGGAGTGTTTCGAATCCTTGTAAAGCTTCAAATAACTCCATATTTCTTCCTGTGGCATCAACCAATAATCCAACGATATGTAAAAGAAGAAGATTCTGTTCAGCAATTAGTACTCGTTCAAACTCGTTTAAAATTACGTCCGTTTTAGTTTCAGTGTTTAAGCGTGTATTTAAATCTGATGCCAAACCATCAAACTCGCACATTTGAAATATATCTCTTATAAATTGCAAGTATATACTCAAAAAATTTTTCTCAACGTCTTTGTAACGACTAAGAAGGTCAGTTAACAAACGTGAAACACTACGCAAGATGATATTAACAACAATAGATCTTGATGGCAAGCTAATTTCCATTAATATACGTGTATATTCCTATTAATTGATAATATGTATTAAATTAGTTTCGATTTACTTGTAAAGATTTAGAATTAATTTTCGCTTAACTTACTTTCAATATATAAGAATTGTTCTCACTTAAAATAGTGGCCATATATTCCAACAACCTTGTTACAGCTACTAAATAACGATACACTGGATGTGAATCAACAGTTTGTGCAACTGGAGATCCGGCAGAAAATAATGACGGAGAATTTGGATCCATCGCCGTTTTATCATATCTTATATCGGGGAAAGTTTCACAGCTTGCTTGAGATAATTCTCCCAATTCCAATACTCGGCAAAGATCATTAATATCTCCATTCACATGAATTGCGGAATTCAACATCTTCATCAAAAGATCCACCCCACCAACTTTCCATGCAGCAACTGCATTAAGACAATTTGTTGTGATTAAATCTTGAATACAATTAAGAGCGTGTTGCCGTATATCAAGATGAGAAGAAAAGACCATCGTACGAAATACAAGATTCAAAGCATCAATGTTGCCAACAATCTTCAAATGTGAAAAAAAAATAAAAGTTAATGATTATTTGGTTTTAAATCTACGTAAAATCTAAATTACTTTTTAATTTTTCTCTTACCTTATCTTCATTATCGTTAAGACTTGTTATAAAGAAAACATTAAAGCAGTCTTTAAGAAAACTTTCACGTTCTCCCACTCCATCTTCCAGAACTTGATCAAGTGCTTTAAGCATAGTTGTATAGCCGTCCATCTTTCGAAATTCGGCCTGATTTGCTGTATTATGAAACAATAACTTGCAAATGGTCTCTATTATGTCTAACTTTGATATAGTTGTCACACCTGAATGAGACACACCTTCAGACAATATGCTAGTTAAAGATCGAAGAGCACCTTGAACGCGCATATATTCCTAAAGTAGAAATTTATTAGTATACGGAATATAATAAAATTTAAAAAAAAATTTTAAGATTATACCTTTAACATATCTGAATTATTACTATTAATATTAAATTCTTTAAATGAAATCGTCGAATTTTCTGTGCTTTCATTTGTTGCAACAGATGAGACACTTGTTTCAGAATATTTATCAACTTCATTATCCGAACATCTCTTATCACTACCGCTCGTGTCTGTTGAAGAATCATCTTCATCTTCTAGACATGATGATATAACATTATTGTTATCGTTACATAAATTATTTTCGCTGATTAATATATTCGAATTGTCCTTTTCTAACACATCATTTTGATGGCAAGATGATTCTTGATTCGAATGAATTAAATTAAAACGCGGTATTATAGATGTTATTTTATCCGATGAAGGTATGAAAGAAATTCTAAAACATTTTTTTTTTTAAAAAAAAAAATAATTATAATTTTTGAAATATGCATGTGTGTGTACAATTATACAATTTAATAAAAATTTCATACCTTCTGTCAATTCTTTTATCATTAAGACTATCACCATGATTAACCATAATTTCACTTGCAAGTGCGTGTAAATTTGGAAATACTCTCCCAAGTTCAGTAAATATCAATTCCCGCATTTCAGCAACCATGTTTGAAACTTTCCCTCCAACAAGGCTACTAAAGAAAGTATTTACATTGTCCCTTTCTTCTTCATTAAAATCATTATCATAAGAATCGCATCGAGAAATAAAATTTTCATCATTTAATGTCATATTTATATCATTGTCATTAATATAATTATTACGATTTTTTGATATACTTCTACCAATATTTGAAAATCCTAGACCCTTTTTCTAATTTATTATTAATTCGGATTCGAAAAATAAACATATTAGAAAAATCGTTTTCCTTTTTTTTTTTAAAAAAAAAGAAATACTTTAACATACCTGAATATCTTCATCTCGAACTTCAAGAAAATGTTTTATAGTTCTAACAATTTCTGATGTTAACTCAGGATCATCTTCGATTAATAAACGTAAAATTTTTTTGAAACCTTGATGTCGACCTATTTCAATTTTATTCCAATCATTTTCACCCAATGTACTAATAACTCTCAAAGTTAATTTTTTAGCTTCAATTGTATTTAATTTTTCCAATAATAATAATATTCGATAAATTAAATTAGGAGTGTTTGCAACTAATTGTCGATATTTTTCATCCTATAAAATTACAAATTAATTAATTTTGAATTTTTAATTATCTTAAATAAAAATATTACTATTAAATTTTAATATTTAAGGTTGCTTACTTTTAATATTAATTCAGCTACATTTAATGCTTTATTAACTAAATCAGCTACTCTTTCAACACCAGGATCTGGCTTTTCTTTGTTAACTTCCCTTTTTAAATAAATAAATAAATAAATAAATAAATTTACGTTAAATATGTATTAAAATTTAAAATACTTTAAAATAAATTTTAAGTATACATTACCGATCAATAGTATTAAGTAAATTCACTAATACTTCTGAACAATCACCGTATATTTTATCCAACGAAAAATCAGTTGGTATAATAATTCCTGATGCGCTCCATTCTTTATAAGCTTCTTGAAAAATATCAAGAAAGTTTTCAAGTTTTTGAATCATCAATTGAACATCACTATATAAATTAAAGAAAAAAAAATTATTATTACTTATAATTCATAAAATATAATATATAATGTATGCATATATATATTTAATTATATTTTAAATCTATTTTTTTTTTTTTGAATGCAATTATTTCAATGCGCATATACATTAAATTGCACCTTATGCCAAATTATCTTCTATTTAAAATTCTTGAATCTTGAATTCTATTTAATCCGCCTAACTCTTAAATCTAATTTAATGAATATGATAGACAATAAGTAGTTCTAATGTTAATTTTGGTGGATATCCAGTATTCGATTAATTCTTCCAACTAATTAATATAATTATATAAGTAATGTAAAAGGAACTTATCAATAATGATAAACTTACTCTTTATCTGAGACAGAAAGATATTCCTGCCAACAATTTTGAATACGACGGTAGGTTCTGTGAATAGCCCATTTCTGTCGCAAAGTTGCCATTGCAAAAGTGATAGGCAACACGAATATTAATAAAATTGAAAAAAGGTCATCAGCAGATGGGAGGTAGTATTCCAAAAAGATTTCAAACCCTTTTTTTTTTAAAAAAAAAGAAGAATCACTCTTTCAAAATCCGATTAAAAGAAAATAAAAGTGCCGTTCTTGTTATATGCGAGTATTTGTGATATCATATAATTTTTTTTCTTTGTGATGTTATCATCGAGATCACTCGCAGTTTTATTTGCGGCTAATTTCCTATAATTTCTAAGATTGATTGGCTGAAACCTAAATAAATGGAAAAAATTTTGGCTTGTACGTGAACCAAAATTAAGATGAGAACGAATAAGAAAAAAACCAATTCTTCCAAATGGGATGACAAGTATTTTTTTTTTATAGGATGTGATACATAAAAAATTTTTTTTTTTTCGGGAACGGGAACCATTACACAAATTTTTCGGGGCAAACTTCCATATTTTCCATATAAGGTTCTTTTTAGTCAAACTTTAGTGAACTAATTAAAAAAAGCAGTAATTCCCAAAATTCCAAATTACAAATAACCCCGAAAAAGAAATAAACAGATTAACAGATAAACATTAAAATTAGCTTATGTAAAGGAATAAAGTGGAAAGAAATCGATTTAAAAGAATAAAAAATTCATTGTTTTTGTTATTTATGTACAACTCATTTAAGATTTCGATCTGACAGAAAAATTTGTGAAACAAACAAATGAAAAACGTCAAGATAATTAATTTTTTAATAAAACTAATTTCTATGAGCAAATTCACATGAAGAAGTCTTAAAAGCAAGTTAAACTGTTTTGGAGGTAAAAATCAAATGCGTGCTCACATGTTCCCTTATATCGTCAAGTATCACTTTGTTTTTTCAGTTTCTTCTTCATTACTATTTTCCGTATCCCTAAATTTTAAAATTAATTAGATTTCTTATTCTTTAAACAATAAAATAATTAAATTTGATAATATTTACCAATATTTCTCATTAAAAGGTTTACCATTATATAATAATATAGGTTCTCTTTCCAGAATATCATCACATACATCACTTTTAGAAAATTTCATGGTAACATCTAAACCATCCAAAAATTTTTCACAAGATTTATTCCACACAAAACTTTTACATTTTTTACCATTATTTATTACAGAAACCATAATTAATGGACAAACAGAAGCCTTAAATCTGTTGATTGCTTCATCACTAAAACCAGATTTTGAAGATAATATACCAAAAGTATTCTCTGATGTCAATCCCGAAACTACTCCTTCTAATTCTCTAACAGAACTTGGAGGACATTTATTTGAGTAATTTTTACATTGACCTACTAATTTTAACTTTTGTCCATTTGGTAAATTCCACCCACCTCTAAAATCTATTCCAGAATCACTTGCTCCTCCCACTCTACTTGTTATCATACCAAAATTTTTTTGTAAGCATGAAATCGTTTCATATTCATATAATGTACCTTTATATACAGATGATTCAGTATTTATATCTTTTATTAATAAAAAACTTTCCAAATCTTTATGTTCTTTTTTATGCACTTTTTCACAAGATGGATTTTGCTTTTTCAAGAGAAATTTATGATGTCGTTTGATAAGATCCAGTAAATAATATTGTCGTACCGATAATATAAAATTTCTTGGGCTAAAATTATTTCCAAAACTATCCTTATTTGCAAGGGTTAATGATTTTATACTTGAAAATATTTTTTTATTCATTTTAAATATTAGTTAACAGTAACAAAACGAAAGCGAAAATGTAAGTGTAACAAAGCGAAAGCGTAGAGATTAGAGAGAGAAAAAAAAAGAAATTAAAAATAAGAGTTTATTTGTATAACATTTGACAAAGTCCGTAACAGGGATTTTATTAACGTGTATTAATTGCTAACTAGGTGACATTGTACTAACATACATAGTGTGTACATTATAGTGGCGCAAATTTTTGTGACAAAGTGACAAATCAGTAAATATAATCTGGTATGTACTACGCAATCTACTTATTCAGGACCACTTTTACCATCTTGATGATAAGCTTCAGGATGACTTTCTTTTGGTTCAATTTTTAAAGTTTGAGCAGCATGATGTACAGCGTCAGAAAGAACTTCTTTAGCAGCCGTTAAATGAGGATGATTACTTTTTTCTATTTGTGTATTCGTTAAATGATGCTTTTCTGGATCATTATTAGATTTTTCTTTTTCGTCCTTTGGAATTTGTGGAAGTGGTTTGTCTGACATTTTTTTAAGAATATTACAATATTTTAATTTATTGATTTGGATTTTTTTTCCTCCAATTTATAATCTTTAATATTATTAACTTTTCTTTATGTCAACATGACGTCATGGCCAAGAGAAACGTCATATACATATTGAGGCTTAAAGTTTTTGGCGTTGTGTGTTTCACACGTTTCACAAGAACCCTACTTACTTTTTGCCCGTGTTTCAACGTTACAACCGATCGTGATAACAGTGATGACAGTTACGGAGTTACTTCCCCTATTACTGTAAAACTCGGATATTAAAAATCTTTAATTCTGGAAGAACTAGGCCGATTTTGGTCATTGTGTCACATAATTGTTCGGGTAGGGGTATATATTTAATTATCCTTTTTTGAATATAATATTTATTATTTATTATTATTCTTTAAACCTTACCGAACTTTTTAATGTATCATTAGAGTTTGAAAATTATTATCGCGTCAATTGTCATTTCAATTTATATTCGGGTTTTCGGGAAACACTAATTCAAAGTCAACCCCAAAAAAAAAAACGCCTAAGACTCCATATTTGGAACATCTAATAGAATAAAGAATATATGAAATAATAAATAATATAAAAACAATAATAATATTATTATTAATAAAAAAATACTTAATATATGTTCAAGTTCAACCCACGGAGAAAACTTGCCGACACAAATAACAAATTACTGAAAGTAAAATATTTCAAAGTAATACAAAAAAAAAATAAGACCAATAAAAAATAAATGAATAATTATTTGATAACTTTTCTGTAAGTAAAGAAATCTTCTAAATAAGTTGATCTTAATTATTTCATTAATGACTTTTCTGTGGATGAAGACTTTTTTTTAATAAACAACTAAATTAGTTACCTAAATAAAGAAGTAATGAAAAATATATATTTATTATATTATATTATATTATATTATATATATATATATACTATAATTAACAATAATTTAATATGAAATATTAAATATTATTTGAATAAAGAAACGAATATGAAACATGCGTTACCCGAACTTTTTTTTTTCAGTTACTGCGGTCAAATAATGGTCAATTCATGACCAATTCAGTGAACAATGATTCTTGTAATACAAAATACCAAATACAAACACATGAACTTATTAATTTAACTTTAAAATATATTTTGTATAGGAACAATGTCCGATTTAAGAAAAATTTAAATATAATCTTATTTGAACGTTCTAACCACTTCAATTTGATATAATTTTTTTTTTTTGGATTTTTTTAATTTAAATAAAGCTGAGAATAACCGTGATTTACGATTATTATCATTTTTATTTTTTTCTCTGTTGACATTTAATTTTAATAATTGTAAAAATCAAAAAGTACTAATTTAAAGATGACTCAAAATTATCTTCAAGAATACCAAAGTAAATTCAAATTTAAAAATTTCTTTCATATAAATTTATTAGATATTATGGAAATAATTAACCATTTATAAAATAAAAATTCTTTCTAATAGGTCAACACCATCAAGAAAATGATATTTTTACTTATAATTTTACCCAAAATGGTTATTCTCATGAGAATGCATATACTGACTCTCAATTATTTCAACTATTGCAATTAAACACAATTACTCATTCTACCGAACCGAATCCTCTAGATAAGAATATCATTACAGATGATTCTTCTAAATCCAAGTGCGCTGATTGTTTAACAACTTCTGCTCCAAGGTGGAGAGTTCGTCAAGATGGAGAAAAAGTGTGTAATGCGTGTGGTCTATAGTAAGTTTTCAGTCTTCAATCCAATCTTAAATCTTTTTTTTTTTTGTTTCTAATTAATTTTTGTTTAATCTAATTATCTAATTTCTATATTTAGTCGAAGAAAGCATGGTAGTAAACGACCACTTGAGATGTTAAAAGAATGTAATACAATAAACTTACTCAACCAACCGGAAATTTGCATAAGTTGTGGGATTAATGAATCTAATGGGGAAGGATACTGTAATGCTTGCGGTTTATACGCTGTTTTTAATTTTTTGAATTCAGGAGATGAGAACATGAATGTAATAAATTCTCTTGACCACATAAATAATAATCTCACAACTCTTAACGAAGAAAATATAAATATGGACCAAACCAGTTATTTTCAAGATTATCAAAGTAATATTATTATTTTTTTCAAATATTTTGGAAAATAACACCAAGTTAACGAGTTAACGTTTAATTTCTTTTTTTTTTTTGGTAGATCAATTCTCCACTACATATCAAGAAAATGATATTACCACATATGATTTTATGCAAAATTATGAAAAAAATAACAATGAAAATAACACTCAGGTTGACCCTAAACAATTACAGTTAACTTATTTCAACGCGGAGAATTCTCTAAACGATGATAATATAATGGATGATTTTTCCTGTGCTGACTGTTTAGCAACTTCTGCTCAAGTGTGGGAGATTCTTCAAGATGGGAAAAAATTGTGCAGTGAGTGTGTGTCTTAGTAAGTTTTCAATTTCCAATTTTATTTTTATATTTTATTTTATTTTATTTTTTTTTTTGGACTTATTAAATTATTTAATTCTTCGTATTTAGTCGAAAAAAGTATGGCAGTAAGCGACAGCTTGAGATGACAAGGAAAAACAGTGCACTAAACATATTCATAGACCCAGATCAACCGGAAATTTGTGTAAATTGCGGAATTAATAAATCTGTTGAAGGAGGCCATTGTAACGCATGTAAATTGTACGCTGTTTTTGATTCTTCGAGTTCAGGGGATGAAACAAATACTCCTGACTATACAAGTTATGGTATGATCAATCAATCAAAACAAGGAAAAATCGTAAATATGGATCAACCAAATTATTTTCAAGAGTATCAAAGTAAATTTTGAGACAAAGTTTCTTTCAGAAGATAAATATGAAGATACGGAGCTAACTGTTTTAAATTTTTTTTTTTTTTGTAGATCAAAACTCCAGTTCATATCAAGAAAATGATTTTAATTCAAATAACTACAAACAACAAAATCATTTTATCGAGACAGACCTACAATTTAACGCAACTAATAATTACGAGGCTAATATAACAGATGCTTCTCTAAAAATCACATGTGCTGATTGTTTAACAACTACTTCTCCAAGATGGAGAGTTCGTCAAGATGGGGAAAAAGTGTGTAATGCATGTGGATTATAGTAAGTTTTCGATTATCAATCCTTTTTTTTTTTCTAATTAATTTTATTTAATCTAATTTGTTTGTTTAGCCGAAGAAAGCATGGTAGTAAGCGGCCATTTGAGATGACAAGAGAATACAATACAAGAACAATTTTCGCAAATCAGCCAAAAATTTGCGTATACTGTGAATCTAGTGGAGAAAAACATTGTAATGCATGTGGATTGTACGCTACTCTTGGCTTTTTAAATTCGAAGGATGAGAAAATGGGTGTGAAGAACACTCAACCAAACCATAACGAAAACGATATGGATCAACCTAACTTTCTTCAGGGCTATCAAAGTAAATTCAAATTAAGTTTCTTTCAAATAATTTTAATAAATAACATGTAGTTGACTTAAAAAAAAAAATATTTTTTTAATAGGTCAATACTTCATATCATATCAAGAAAATAACAATTCGATATATAATTATATACAAAATGATTATTCTCTTGAAAATACTTGTGCTGAATTACAAAAATTACAATTAAACACTTCTACTTATTCTACCGGGCAGTATTCTCTAAATGATAAAAGTGATAATAACAAGAAAATTCTGTGTGCTGATTGTTTAACCACTTCTGCTCCAATGTGGAGGATTCGTCAGGATGGACAAAGAGTCTGCAACGCATGTGGATTACAGTAAGTTTTAATTTTCAATCATCTTTTTTATTATTAAATTTTATTAAAAATTTTCATTTCAATTTAGCCGAAGAAAGTATGGTCGTAAACGACCATTAGAGATAATGAGAGAATGCAAAAATAGAGTTAGAAGAAGAACCATTTTTACAGATCCAGAAAGTTGTGCGAATTGTGGAACCACCGAATCCACTAATTGGAGAATAATTGGCGGGAGAAGATATTGTAATGCTTGTGGATTGTGCGCGATAATTAATAGGAGACCACCTAGAAGCTCGAAAAGTACTAAAAAATAGACTTTATCCATACTACCTAAGATAATAGGATATAATGCGAAATCTATGATCATTAATTTCATTTATAGAGCTAGCATTTCAATACGAATGCAAATTATACACTGTTATTATGATTTATTTATTGTTGATTTTTCTATGTATTAAAATTTTATTACGGCAATTTGAATAAACTTGTAGGCATAATATTTAATTTAATTAGGTTATATTAATTATTAATTAAATGTAATTCTGGTGAAAAAATATATTACCTCAGGAATTGATTACATTTTAAAACATTAAAAAATAAAGATTTTTAACGATAAATGTTTATATGTTTTGAAATATTTGCTGCTGGATCAAATAAACCAATCCTTTTAGTTTAAATAATTCAACAAAATGTGATCCATGCATAAAGTGACATTGATTTTTAGTAGCTTCTCCTAATTCACAATTTAGCTTTAACTTTTTTTTACTGTTTTATAATCTGCTCTTCGACTACCTAATTACAATATCATCTCTCGTATTAGAAGCATGTGACAACAAAATTTGCTGACACTGATTTTATACTATGGTAATTTTTTATGTTATTTGGAAGAGAATGATTACAATCATATTTATGTCGATAAATATTCCGCAATAATAATCATCCATGACCAGCATAACCTATCTTTTTTTTTCCTCATTTTTCTATTTATTCTTAATTTAAAATGAAAGTAACAAATTTTTGCAAAAAATTTAAAACGAAAAACATAAATGACTAAAAGAGTAAAGCGACAAACGAGAGGCCTAAAGCGTCGTTCCGGATGTGCCGGATCGGAATACCCCAGTAACCCCACCCGAAAAGCTCATTTCGAATCACGTGCCACAAACCTGTTACTGTGGCCCCGGTACTGAAACAAAAATAAATCATTTTTTCATCACCACGAAGAGCTTTGCTAAATTTCTTGTTTGTCGGTATGTGTTATTCGCTAATTACGAAAAAGAATAAAATAAATAATACTTAAATAAATAAATAATGTACATATTTTAGAAACTATTGATTTTTTCGATGGGTTTCTTATTTCTAAATATATTCTCTTTATAAAAAAAAGTTATTTTACTTCTTTTTAATCACGCTATAATATCTAAAGGACTCAACTCCTAACCAAAGACGAACATCCAATTGAATTAATCTGATAAGGAATGCCCCTTGTATCAAATGTATGGTTCAACAATATAATATTAACAGTAATTCATGGATAGTTTATCGATTTAATAAACATAATACTCGAAAAGGAATTCCGCATGAAACATGTCGTATAACGAAAATTCGGCCTTCTAATATATTGACATAAATCAAAATTTAACGCCATATTTCTGAATAGAAATACGGGTTGAATGGTTCAAAGTGAAAAGCTTAAACGTTCAAAAATTATCTGAGATTTAATTATAAAAGAAACTTTAAAGTATTGTCATCCGCCAAAATTGTTAGTGCATAAAAGAATATGTAACTGAAAAGCTGGACTTAGAAGAAAGTGTAAGAGAATTAAGACTACAAATATAACATATAAGCGTGTGAACCTCTTGATGATGCACATTCTATTAGAAATAAGAAGCGAGGATTAGATATTCAAGATTCTATCACCTTCTTAGAAAAACAAGAATAATTTAATGAAATTTCTCATTTATCCATCTTTGATACATCCCAATCAACTTAAAAAATCTTGAGCAACATGGCTGATTAACTCTTTATTGATCCCACAGACAAAGACAAACAAATATGATTTTCACTTGTTTACTTCGCAATAATTATGGATGTTGGCCCACTTCTTTGAAGTGGTGAAGATAGTAACATTATTGCAGATGATGAAGGTTTGCACGTCACTGGAGTCTGAAATATATTTTTTTCTGACCAAAAATCTAACGGTACTAAATGGCTTTTCCGGATCTTGAAAACGGTGAACAAGAGTGTTATATTCTTTTTTGCACAGTGCATATTATGCGAACTTGAATGAATAGAATTTATGACAAAAAGATACAGCGAAATTGGTTACGATCAATGAATGTTCAAATCCAACTATCAAACAATTCAAGAAATTGATACATTCTGAGCACGACACCTCAGCTTTTGCAGGTTACCTCAACAAATGCTCCATAGTGGATTAATGAAATAATCCCCTCATAACATGGTTTAATTGGTATGTAATATTTGTATTAATATTTTGTCTTTATTAAATATTAATTAAATTTATAAATTTTCACTTGATGAGAAAGACGTTCAGATTCAGAGCATACTGCTTATGAATTTCGTACTAAAGAATTTCAGCTATTGGTATTGATGGTGAAGTTCACAAATACCCATTTTCTGTTCAACAAATGAATTGCACTGTTGAAGAATAAATGGAAAAAAGCAGGTCTTACATCTCTAAATTATAATTGTTATTTTTTTATCGATACTTGTTACTTTGTTGTCATATATTTATTGAAAATATGTGTGGCGTTACAAAGCTGTTGACATCCGACGTATGGGAGAGATTTCAGCAGATGAATGATTGATGAGGCTGGTTCGGATTGTGAATTAGTTGACTTGGAAGTACCCGAAATAACCGAAACTGAAAAGGAAATGGAGAATCAACGTCTAGCTATAAGTAATTAATGGAAAGAATGCGAAGTATGTATTTGAGGATTGAAGAGAAAGGTAATACAGAACAAACTGGTGCATTCATCAGAGAATTAAAAGACCGTTTAGAACCTGTTCTAAATAATTAGATGGTATAAAGGTAGAAAATTAATAAATAAAATCCATTAAAATTTACCATTAAATAAACATGAATGCAAAAGTTCTCCATTTTTTATTAAAAATAAAAAATAATCATATTTACGGGGAAAAAATAAAACATTATTCATCCGATTATCCGGAGCGACTTTTCCGGCGTCACCATAAAAATTCATTATTACGTGATCATATGGAAAATAATTGTCACACTCCTCCGCTCTCCAACTGCTGTATTCCAAACTTAGAATTTGTTATTTGTTCTCCCAAAAAAGATAACAATATAATAATGTAGCAATCTTGTACATCTTCACAAAGACTTTGTTTACCGGTATTACACGAAATCAAGAATTATTTTATGAATAACACGAACGATATTTATGTGTTCTTTATTCATTATTTAATTCCGCTTAAAATTAAACTATCATCCACAGGCCACAAGTCACATGATAGCGTGATGGTCAATATTGAGCACGAGCTGAGACCCTTAGTCTAACAAGGATGTTTAGCATTTAATCGACGTCAGTGCAAGCGCCGCAAGCTGAAAGCTTTATCTCAGAGTAAGTTTTAGTTATTATAATCTTTCCGACCCCTATCTACAAAATTTCGCACATCTGTTTCCTCTCGCTCACACAGATCGTGTGATGAAGCAAGAGACGAAGTATCCAAGATATTTATTATATAATAAAGGTTTGATACGATACTGCACTAAAATCACTAAAATCTAGATTCAAGCTGGGAAATCAAACCAACATACCTTGATATTAATTTGCGGAATATAAGAGTTCGTCTGATTAATGATATTGAATGTAAGTAGTAAGTTTGATTATTTCGTTTTTACTTACACTAACAAGGACACCAACTTTATATATTCCCAAGATTGATTTTGGAATATATTTTTGAGGGAAATTACATTCACATAATGATCATTTACTGGTCATTTTTATATAATATACCGTTATGAATTATTCAAATAAATCATCCTTTTTTTTAGATAGTTTTATTAATTGTGTAAAACTATAAATATTAAAATGAACAAATGTTAAATATTAAATTTTAAAATTAAATTTAAAATGCAAGAGTATAACCGTAGGTGATCATCACATGTAGTAATATATTGGTTAAATATATGTTTAAATAGAAAACTGTGACAGTACAGTAACACTACTGTTTTTAAAATTTTGGCAATCACAGACTGTATTATTTTCAAAGCACCTGTATCAAGAATGGTCTTGTATCAATAAATCAATAATCAAGCGTGATGGAAATTGCTTAACTACTTTAATAAAGATATTATATAGACTAAAAAAAGGCTCACGAGAATTTACAAATAATACGAGAAAAGTAACTTTAATTATAGTAAAATTACGTTTATACTTGTCCTTAAATTTCCTTACAAAGTATCTTTTCACTTCTTATGATAAAAAGTAATCGTACAATTCTATTCTAACTTGATGGCTAAAGTTTAGATATATCACCCCAAACATTCCTCCTCTATCACCGGAATGCAGGTTCTCGTTGCAGAAATTTCAGGATTGACAATTTTTTCACAAGGTACTGGGAGATAAGGCGTTTTACGATTGAGGTCTAGCGGTTGCTGATCTGTATAACTCCATATTTAACTACTTTCTGTTTGGCAAAATTGATAGGTTCTTATATCAATCAAAAAGCATATTGCAACTCATCAAATAACTTGCTTCTATTTGTACACCAGCACCTAGTCTTTCTCATAAACAGTCCCTTGTCGGGACCTTCATTAAAATAAATGCGGTTGAGTGCGTGTTCTTGTTAACATAGAAGACCTGATCTCTTGATGTTTTTGTAGCCGCCTAAAATTATTTCTCATATGGCAATAGAACAATAAAATGTAAGAAGAAAATTTCGGTCGTACCTCTGTGCCTCACCCGGGAATTCACAATTTCGGGTGGAGTAGTAAATTTCTTGATAATTTGAATGTTTTAGTTGTGGCGTTGTATTAGCTAAAGTGAGCTTGCTGGAGTAACAGTTAAAAGTTTGCTATAGATGATCGACGAGAGAATTTAAAAATTTTTTTCAGTGACACGAGTTTTTTTATGGTAGTCATAAATTTAACGTGTCAATGATAATCTTTAAAATTGCCTATGTATAACGTTTATTCCGGTATCACAAGATTTTTTTTTTGATATATATATAGTTATTGTCATTTTGGGAAATTGAAACTTTCTTCTTTACACAATAAATATGGTAGAGAATTATTTAATAATTGGAGGAGATGGATTTGTTGGTAGATGGGTAGTGGAAATGTTAATTAAAAGGGGAGAAACATCAATAACAGTATTTGATATTGTTCAAAGGTATTTTGATAAAGAAATAAAACATTATCAAGGAGACTTATCAAACTATGATGATATTAGTGATTGTATAGAAAAAGAAAATATTACAGCCATAATTCATACAGCTTCACCACCTCATGATGGTAAATCTGAAGGATTATTTTGGGAAGTTAATGTCGAAGGGACTAAAAATGTTATTGAGGCTTGCGTTAAATTTGGTGTTAAGAAGTTAGTTTATACAAGTAGTTCTAGCGTTGTTTATGATGGTTACTCTGAATTAATTAATACTGACGAAACTGCTCCTTATCCTGAAAAACATATGAACGTTTATAATGAAACTAAGGTAATAGATAATTTACGAGTTTTTACGTTATACACTTCTTTAATAATAATTTTAATAATATATTTATAGGCAGCAGGAGAGAAACTTGTATTAGAAGCGAACGGAAGGAATGGTTTATTAACTTGTGCACTTCGACCTTGTGGTATTTTTGGGTAAATAATCGATATTCTACATTATTTCATAAAATATCAAATATATTTGTTATTAAAAATAGTTCTTTATAGACCAAATGACAGGCAAGCAATTCCAGGTTTTATTAAAGTAATGGAACAAGGACAAACGAAATTTCAAATAGGAAATAATGAGAATTTCGTAGATTGGACGTACGTGGAAAATTGTGCTTACGCACATATTTTAGCTGTCGATAAATTATCCGTAGAAAATCAAACAGCAGGCGAAGTAAATATAAAATATTTTGCATTTGTATACAAATATTTATTAATCAAATTTTCTTACTGGTTTTTTCGCGTTTTTGAAGGCATACTTTATAACGAATGGTACACCAGTTCCATTTTGGGACTTATGTAGGCTTATATGGGCACAGTTCAATCATTATCCACCATATATTTTAAAATTTCCTAGTTCATTTGGGTTCGTTATCGCTTCACTTGCTGAATTGGCAAGTTATATTACCGGTAAAGAACCCGGATTTACTAGATTTCGTGTTAGATTTGCTACTACCAATAGATATTTTAATATTAATAAAGCTAGAAATAGATTAGGATATGAACCTTTGGTAGATTTAGAAGAAGGAGTTAAAAGAGCTTGTCAACCCGTTCTTAATTCACTTAATAATAACTAAAAATTTAATTAAAATTGGATAATTTTATTTGGAACTTTTTATTTAAAAAAACTGATTTAATAATTTTTTTCAAAAAAAAAATTGATTTTAAAAATATAATAAATTAATATATATGATTGTTTTTCATAGATAAATTCTCATAATAACTATTATTATAAAATTTCTTTTTTGGTAAATGTTCATTATAATCTATGCCGTATACCGTAATTTCACTTTTATTTACTCCATTTCCATTTTTCAGGAGCCTCATTAGTCAGACCGGCCATTTTCTTGGTTTTATCATGATCCTCAAATGCACGTTTGATATCTTCTCTCAAGTCTTCATGACCAACTAAAATTCTATCAGCGAAATGATGATTGGTATCACGATGTGTAGCTTCATCTGCTCTAACTGCCAATACCACATCTCTTAATGTAGCTGTATTTTTATCTAAATTCCAATAATCTATGGCGATATCTGGTACGTTTTTGGAATTTTCAAGATTTCCATTATCGATTTCTAACAACAAATAATGTCATCATTTAACTATATACCGAAGAAAAAAAAGATGAAGTATCTAATTTACCTTTTAAGAAAGAATTGTAAGAAACAATTGCTTCTTCTTCAAGATATCCAACCACACGATGAGCTGTTCTTGGACTAATTAAATATAACATGAAGAACATGTTATAAAATCCACCTTGCACGAGAGTGATCAGACTGCGTTCCCACCAGTTAGGTTGTGAAATACGCATCCATGTCATCAAGTGCATACTAAATAAAGAAAAAGGTTAATTAATTTTTTTTTTTTTTTTTTTGAAAAATGAAGTTTCTTAAATATTTTAATATCTCTACCGTTCATTTTCAGCTTCATGAAGTAAATGATCAATCCAACCGCCATCATGTTGCAATTTTCTTAAAGAACGGAGATGACGGATTGTAGCTCCGACCATACCAGGAACTGCGGCAACCTAAAAAAAATTTTAAATTAGATCACTAACAAATTTTCTGCAATAAAATTCATCCGCTGCACCCTACTTACAGTTTCTAACATAACAGCACGATGAATATATTTCTTCTTAAAGAACCAATCGGTAGGAATTCTTAATATTCTAACTGTATAAAAAGCAATCTTGTCACTCCAAGTAACTGGTTGACGATGTAAATCTGGGCTGATATCAATATTTTCTAAGGCCTTAGAATCTAAAGGTGTTTTTGATTCGAGAATTTCATGACGAACAGGTTTTGGATGATGCAAATAAAACAAATCTTCAGGAATTTGATGTATTACATCAGGTTCTTTCCCGTTTATGGTTGCATTGGCTGATTGCATTCGTGATGCGTGGATAGTAAATGCTCTAGTAAGTAAGAACATCGAATTTTGTGGTAAAATTGATTTATGATAATGGCCTGCATTATTAACAGCCGTTTCGGTGAAAGTAGTTGTGTTACGAAGAAATGTGTTACGAAAAACCGAGCGAATCATTTTTCTTTTTTCTTAAAGTGAATTTTATCTCTGAAGAGGTTTTTTTTATCTTTGAATATTATCTTTTACTGAAAAAAAAAAAATTTAGAAAAATACAGATTATTTATATAAAAAAAAGCTCTATCTTGCCAATCGTGGGAATTGTAGATCATTTTACAAGTTATTTTGTTATTTTTATTCCATAATTGGCATTGTGCATTTGACCGTACTTCAGTACAACGAATAATGGCGATTTTCGGAATTTATTAAAACTTAGCAGGTTTATTGTACAAATGTCAACCCTTATTCAGTATCTATAAATTATAAGTAGCTGTATAAACATGTATTAAAAAATTAGTTTTTTTTAGAAATTAACACGTAATATATCGGGATTATATTGTAAATATAATGACAAAAATTTATATTCCCTTTTTATTCCGATATGCAAATATGTGACGTACTTATAAAATTTGATTTGTCATAGTTTATGTGATTAAAAATTAGAATATACCTGATACAGAAAAGATAATCCATAGATCCAGCCATTTACGTTATTTATTATTTACTATTTAAAATTATAGTTAAATGTTGCTTAATAATCAGATCCAATTCTTTATTATTACATGTCAACCGGAAGAAAAACAGTAATGTAAGAATCCGTTCTGAAATTTAACCAATCAAACATTCATATAATTAAAATACCTCCAAGTTGACATGGAAGGTTTAATGTATTACAATTGGTAAGTATCTTTTACTTAAGAACGATATAACTAAAATCCAGTTAAAGTCATATATTTAGCCAACTTTTTATTAGTACAAATGAAGTTTTACTGGACGAGTATAAAATTTATTATTTATTATATAAAAATGAAAAAGCATTGAAATCTACTAATTCATCTTACCGATAGGTGCAAAATATATTTAAATATAAAAATACGAATTTTAAATATTTCTATTCTTATTTGTTTTTAACTAATAAGCACGCATGTGATATTTAAATTTTACCGGATTATTTCCTAGAAATAACGACTTTACCTTCTCGCTACTGGTCCCCAAATAACTTTTACCATTATTAAATTTTGTTCGTATTCAGAGATTTTTACTACTGAGAAGCAAATAAAAGAGAACATACTGAAATTAACAGATTTAACCAAAGTCGTCTTTAATAGTCAACGAAATTAGAAGTTTATATGAAGTGGTAAGAACGGGAAGTTTATACTGTATATAGTTTATTATTTAAAATGCAGCAAATCGCGAAATATAAGAAAATGAAAATTCATAGTACAAAATTTATTGAAAAAAAAAGAAGTGAACATAATTAATTACGAGTGCAGCATATGTTAAAAATTGTGATGGAATTGAAGAAAATGCTAGAGTTCATTTTACACGATTCAAATATCCTTCTTATGAATCTTTTATAAATAATTATAGACTGAAATGAAGGTAATATTAAAAATGATGCCTTCCAAATTAACGTTAAAATATGACAAAAAATTTACAAATGAGACAAACGCGAACATCTTACAATAATTAATACCATAATTAATTGCTTCTATAAAGCCTTGATTTAATCTTTCGTATAAGCAAATAAACGATTGGTTGGCTGCCTTACACAAGCATTGCAGAACATGACTTTTAAATGTTGAGCGAGATGTAATTGATAAAGATAACAGAAGGCTGCATAAAAACAATAGATTGAATAAGGTAGAATCTGTTTTTTACTGTTATTTCGAAATTGATACTAAACATTCATTATATTTCAGAAAAAATCATGTAGAGTCAAGGGTGCTCTTTCACTTTTCAAATGTAATAACAATCAAGTAAAAGATTATGATAAGACAGAGGTCCTAAACATTCTGAAAGATACTGGCTACCATTCACCCGAAGACTCAGAAATGGATAAAGAACAACTAAATGGTAACAGAAAAATTATTATCACTTATAACTTGAGTTGGCATTCCGATGAGGTATAACAATCTTTTCTTATCATATTTTATTAAAAATATCAACTAATTTTATTTGTTTTAATGACTTTATAACTTTACAACTTATTAATTTTCTTCAAAACGTCTTGGATACTCATGTATTTTCTCTACAAATGGTGCAATTAATGAAGGGAGAAACTATGATGACAAAAGGTATTGTATCACCTTACAACACCCTAAAAATACTTCAGAATGGGTGTATAAAACTCAAAATACACCTGCCAATACAGATTTTCTGGTTCTAACACTTCAGCTGATAATTGTAAATCGCAGTCACAGACTAATGATAATACCCAAACTGAATATAATGATTAAATCTTATATAGATTTATGATGAAATTTATTTATTTTATTATTTTATGACAGATTTATTGCAAAATATTCATTTCTTATTATTGACTGCTTTTTAATAAATTTTAATAAATTTTATTAAAATAAATATATAATTAATTATTTTGATTTATTGTTAAATAAATCAGTTATTATTATTATAAATAAACTAAATTTGGCATTTCAAAAGAAATAAATTAGTAATTTTTCATAAATGTGTAGTGCTCTGAAATGAGTCAAGTTGACTCACAAGTTGGTCGAGTTGAGTCGAATTGAAAATTACAATCAAATCGAATCAATTCAAGTCGAGTTGATAATTTAATAAAATCGAGTCGAGTCGAGTTAAACTGAATTAAACATAATTCCGGCCAAATTTATGGAATTTCCTTTTTTGGAAATTATGTTACACAAAATCCAAGATAAAAATTTTTTGAAAATTACAAAAATGGAATTTTGTGAAATGGCTATTGCCAAAAAAAGGAAATAATCAGCATAGCCTAAAGTTGCTTGCCGAAAATAAAAAGGCCATTGTTGAAATAGTAAAAATAATTTCAACATTTCGACATGATGAAATGACAAAATTATTTTATTATTAAAATTGACTAAAATGCAAATGACGAAATGGAAAAATAATTTCAACAATTTTGACAAGCAACTTTAGCATAGCCAAAGAAAATCACGTGATTTAATTTGACTCAACTCAATTCAGTTTGACAGGCCAACTTGACTCAAATCGAATCAAGTTTATATTTTTTATAATTTTAACTTGACTAGACTCAACTTGATTTAATTCGAGTCAAATTGAGTTTACATATACTAATTTGACTCGACTCAACTTGTTCAGAGCACTATAAGGCCACTCCAACTTACACTTTTGATTAACATAACCCCACCCCCCTAAATTTTAGAAATTTTGAATAAAATTAAACAAACAGTCATATGACTTAAACTATGTGAATTCAAATTTTATTATGTGTTAGATTTATTATTTGATAAAGTTAAAGGAATATTATATTATAAAAATTGTTTTTACAGTTTGTTTGAAATGTTTATGATGAAATTTACAAAAAAAAATAGTATATACTAATTAAGTTTTTGCCTTTTGTTAGAAATGCCAGGTATTTTCTTCTTACCCCATGTATGAATCTTACGACCACCAATCTTACAATTAGAACAAAGAGGATATACTGACTGATAATTTTCTAAAATATCATCATCAATATCAATTAAAAATTCTTTTAATTCACAATAATAACATAATTGATCCTTTTGTAATCTACGTGAATAATATTCTACTTCAATTGGGGAATTACAGGTGAGCGCTTGTTTTGTAAACAGAAGGCCTCCAAGTGAATGATCCTGAAGAAACAAACATTCTTCACAACTATATCTTATTTGGTCAATATATATGTTAATTTGATCTTTTTGCTCAAAAGTTAATACTGCTATACTATATAAACATCACGTTTTTTCACAAAAATGGCAAATAACAAAAGCATGAATCTTGGTATTGTTAAAAATACCTTTTGGCATATCTGATGCTTCAGGTTGTGCCATACAGCTTAGCCGATATTTATCAGAAGTTTGAGTACCGTATATTGTATTAAATTCCTTGTAATGATCCTTGTCACCTATAAATAAAAATGCTAAACATCAAATATTCATCTATATGATTAGAGCTCCGGACGAGTCGAGTCGAATCGAGTTAAAAGGTAACTCGTACTCGACTCGGCAAAATCGAGTCGAGTCGAGTCGAGTTAAAATTATAAAATTATCCAATCTGACTCGACTCGAATTTAAAAATATTTTAACCTGAACTTGAATCGACTCGACCGAGTCAAGTTTAACCCGGGTTAAACTCGCAAACTCGCGCATTTTATTTATGTAATTATGTTTATTTATTTTATGTCAAAAATTAATATTTATATTCCTTTATATTTATTTATATTTATATATTTATTCGTATAGATTATTTATTACATTTCAATTCTGTTTTCCACCAAGATTTTATGCACATGCAAGCACGGATTGTTTCAGCTGAGAGACTGCATCTTTTTTGACTTATAAGATCAGTACCACCCGAAAAAGCTTTTTCGATTGGTGTGCTAGTTGCTAATATAAATTTAAAATTATTAAATTAACCTTAAACAATAAAAGATTTAAATTTTAAACAATATATTATTACCAGGGATCGCAAGATAATCACGCGCCATTGCTGCCAAGTGCGGATATTGGGATTCGTTCATCTGTTGTTAGAAATTAGAAATTAGAATAAATTTAATAAATTTAAATTGTAAAATTTGTTTATAAAATTGTTTAATTAGCATACCTTCCACCATTGTAATAAATCTACTTCACCAGGAACAATTGGACTTCCCAAATATAAATCCAATTCACTTTCGTTTCTTGATGTACGCCATTTTTTATATATATGACTAAGAAGATCATCATCAGCGATAAGATCTTCATCTTGAATATTTTGGTCTATTCTTGGTGCGTATGTTGAATCATATAACTTCCTAATATCATCTCGTGCTTTCGTGATATACTCTTCTTTCCAATTATGATCCTTATAATATGTAAGTTTTAACCGGAGATCAAGAACTAAAATAATAATATAAAATAGAAATAGAAAAATTAATTAATATAAACATATAAGCAAAAAAATATAAAATCCATATATAAAATAATAAAAAATTTGAAGCATACTAGTAGAAATGGTATATATTATTCCATCAGTATATTGATAGTATTTCTTTAATTTTTCCATTGCATTACAAGCCGCTTTTTTTACAATTTCATCAATATTCGCTTCTTTGTCAAAATCTTCGATTTTATCCATAATCCAATTGAAAATTGGTATTGAATTTTCAATAGTAGGGTATCGTCCATGAGAGATATGGAGCGTAGCTCGCAAAAATATCTATAATATGATAAATTAAAAGTTAATAAAGAATAAAAAAATTTTTAAATAATATAAATTATTAATTTAATACATATAATAATTTTTTTATTTGTTTAAGTAAATCCCATTCAGCATCAATTAATTCACATTGTCGTAAATCTCTGTCTGCTATTGCTATATTATCCAACGCCTTTGATAAAATAAAATAAAATTAAAAAATTGCAACGAATTCTTGTAAATTTTTGTGTAATAAAATTTACCTCACGCAATTCCAAACTACGTTCTATCATATCGAAAGTCGAGTTCCACCTCGTCTTAACATCAACCACAAGTTCTTTATCGGGTAAATGAGCGGCCTCACACTGACGTGAAAATTTTTCTCGTCTTTGTGGAGACGCATGGATCTTAACAACAAGTTTTCTAAGCTGAAAATAAAATACATTATTCAGATTAGTTTTTGTAAAAATAATTTATTAATTATATATTAAATATTGACCTTAGGAACAACTTCAGATACTTCATCATTATTCAATAATTCATTTTCATTATCCACGTATTTAACTTTTAAAGTTGTAAGCGCGTCCTGTGCTGCTAGGTTGATGATATGTGCCAAACATCGAATATGATTATTATGCGCAGTGAATTCAATATTTTGATCTTTACAAGTTTTTTCTAATGCTTTCATGAGAGTATCATTATTTGAAGCATTATCGGTAGTGCACGCTATAATCTATAAATTTGATATTATAAAGAATCAAAGAAAATGTTAATTAAAATTAATTAAAAAAAAATAGTTGAAACAAACGTAAATAATATTATAATAATACCTTTGTGAGAATTCTCATATCGTCGCAACATTTTACAAATGATTCGTGTAAATTTTCCCCAGAATGGGGTCCAGATAATTTACAAAAGTCGATTAAAATTTCTTTTAATTCCCATTCGCGACTTATCCAATGTACAGTTATTCCAAGAAATGGAATGTAACTTGGTGATGTCCAAGCGTCCAGTGTGAAAGAAAGTCGACCTGGTGCATTCTAAACAATCCATTTGGCAATAAAATCTCGAAATGTTCCTTGAGTATAATGCTAAATTTCTTCATTAATATTAAATAATAAAAATTAAAAGCATAAAATGCAAAATGTAAAAAAAAAAAAACATTTACAGGTAATTCTTTTTTTACAAATTTGTCCATTTCGCCACTTTCTACCTCTGTTTCGATTTTACTGGAATGTTTCTTCTGCATATGTTTGTGAAGATTGGTGGTGTTGCCACCTGTTCTTTTATACGTCGTCCTTATTAAAATAAATTTATACTCAGTATACTGCTACATTAACAAATTATTTTATAATAATAATATGAGACTCACCCACAATAATTACACTGAGCCTTTTCATCATTTTCCACTAACGTGAAATGTGACCATACAGAGCTATAAGTCCTTGTTGAAGAACCTGCACTTTCGCCTAAACTGTCACTCATTTCAAAAGTAGAAAAAAAAAGATGATCGGATAATCGATCATTTAAATAAGTTCATGTAATTGCAGATCTTAAAATATTTAACCCGGGTTTACTCGAGTCGAGTCGAGTATTAATTTAACTCAAAATTGACTCGGATCAGAATTGACTCGTGACTCGAATCGATTATTACGTAATGGAAAATTCTTGAATCGAACTCGACTCGACTCGACTCGACTCGCGAGTTGACCCGAGTTGACTTGACTCGTCCGGAGCTCTAAATTCATCTATAAATATATAAATTGTTAAAATCAATCACAATATTTTTTACTTAACTTGAAATGTATATTGACGAGATTGACAATGTGTCTTGAGAAATTGTTGTATATTGAGATGCTTTTTCAAATCCTGAGCTGTTGTATTTTCAGCAGATATTTCGGATTCAATATCATGGATAGCCTGTAAAATAGAAACAGTTGGAATAAATAAAATAAAATTATTATTAACGAAAAGATATTAATTTTGTTACCTCAAAAAAATATTTCATGTCTTCATCTTTAGCAGGTAAAGCACTTTTAAAATTTTGATTATGCAAAGAAAGATGAGATGTTCTATTATCAAGGAATCTTTGAATAGAATCAATAGAATTTGTTAATTCTTTTCTTAGCTCTAGATTATCTACTGCAGCTTTCCGAATTTCCTTCATTATATTTAATTTTCAAATATAAACTCAGCTTCATCACTCATTTTATCTCGTTTAAGTACTACATTTTGTAATGCTAGATTGAGAATTGACATAATCCTTTCAGTGGGATTAGCCTAACTATTATATGGTGCTGTTCTTATAGCACATAAAAAATCAAAATCTCCATGTAAAAAAGGTGATATTAAAGAAATTTGTACAGATCCATAAGTACACCTGTGATCAGGTCCTCCATCTGTGTAAAGAAGTAATATATTTGGCTTGTGAGTCTAATTTTCAAATTGTTTTTCATAGTTGGTATGCAATTCAGTAGCATGTCTTAGGCCACAACTAGGCTGAAAAACTGTATCTTTGTAGGAAACGTAAATCTGCCCCTGATAAAAAGATTCTGTAATATTATTAGGTATATCTACAAATAAACTTACAGAAGGAGTCAAAGATAATTTGTTGAAATCATGATCACATGCACTTATTTCTCCATCCAAAGGTGCTAGAGTTAGTTTATTTCTTACACCAGTAGAAGTTGCTATTAATTCCCCAATTGGAATTTTGTGCTTATCGTTAGCATATATTAAAGTTGTATATCTTTTATAATATATGGCAAATTCTCTTAAATATCTCCAATATGCAATGCAATAGTATGCATCAACAAGCATAGCAGGCTTTCCAATTTTCGAATAATCACATAACGATTGGCAAATGTGATTTTTACTTAAATAACAAATAAAATTTAAGTAAATCATCAAGTTTTCAAGTAATTTTAAATGACATAACAGTCGTAACACTGACGTAATTGTTTGTTACATAGATATGTATTTTATTGGCTGGATATCAAATATATCGGCATATGATAATTGTACTAATTTATTTTAATTGTGCCACAAAAAATTTAATAGCGAAGGACGATAAAAAAAATCGATTCTTCAGGTTATATTTAAACGTATTACAAAGGAATCTGGCTATTGGAGACGGAATCCAGAAGTTATAAATACTTGAAAACTTCTTATAAAACAAAAATAAGCATAGTACATTTTCTTTCAAATTGTAATAAACTGAAGAAACAAAGAAATATAAGATCTATTTACAACAATGGAAACAGACATATTCAAAGGTTTGTTTTTACTTAAGCTTTTTAATCTACTATATGTTTATTGAAATTTATGATGGAAGAACCCTTTTGAAGAAGCTCTTTTCTTTGTATATTTAACAACTTCTTAAAAAACAAATTTTTTGGGTTTTATAATAAATTATTTACATAATTTTTCTTTGTTAGAAACTGATCTATCTATTATTTTATTTTCTTTGAATAGTGAATGACTCTTTTTCATTCCTTTAAATAAAATACAAAATCTTAAAAATAACTTACTATTGGTAAGAAATTTTATGATGTAATATTAGTAATATGGTATTATTTTCTCAGTATGTATATTGGCTAAACAAATAATTTTACATTTTAAAAGATTAAATCACACTCTAATTTTGGAATCAAAGATCTTTCCAATTGATTCACTACATATAGAAATGTTGACAATCAAATTCATAATTAGAAATAAATGTGTTGAACGCATTTATTCATCAACTAATGATTCAACCAAAGTAATTTTTAATTTATTGGATAGGTCTTGGTCTATTATTAAAGTGAATATAAAAACATCCGCCTAGTTTATATGTAAGTTAAATTATTTGCATTTTTTTTATAAGAATTATGTTCAATTTTAATTTTGCACAGATGATATATATTAAAGTTCTTTATTTTACATCCATATTCAGTAAAATTTTGAATACAAGTATATCAAGTTGCTATTTATTAATTTGGAAAGTTTGAGTTATAATTATTATGTAGAATTTTGAATTCACCAAACATTTATATCAAAAAAATGTATTAATCACGTTAAATTAATAAGTTGTTACACATATGTGCCGATTTTTGGAATTAGTCTAAATTAAGATTTTTATAAAAATTTAATATTTTAGTAAGATTAACATTACACAAATCTAAATTAAATGTGTTACATATTTACGTAACTCAGATTTAATAAAAAATAAAAAAAATTTTTTTAATCAATATTCAAAAATAATGGTAATAACCACTTCTTTTTCCCCATCACTGCCCATCACTTTTCCATCATTTTTCTATTCACTTTTATTAAATATGACAAAAAAGTTTATAAGCAAATATAGCAGTTATTTTTAAGTGGTAAGTAAAAGAAAAAACTTAATATTTTATATACATAGATAAGACATATTTTTTCATAATTTTTAGCTTTAATTTATTGTTTTTTCTTTGTAAAAAATACATGCAAATAAAAAATAATTATGATGTAAAATAGTTGTAAAATGAATAATAAGATATTCTTTTTTTTCAAAATAACTAATTATATATTTGTTTTTTATCTTTTAAAATTATTTTATTAGATTTATTCTACTAAAATCCTTAAATGGCAAATAAAATCTTTTAAATAAAGTAAAAGAATTTGGGATTCTCTTATGAAAGCATTTTTTTGGTAAGAAATAAAATTTTCAGATCGGACTTTATGCAGGTGACAAAATCGTGCATTATTATTCCTGGAGATATGCTACATCAGCAAGTTTGAAAAGCGTTGATTCATACCAGTATACGCGTTGATCAACACTAACTAGTTATTCAACGCGATTAACAATATTAATCAACACCCGTATACTGGAGTATATTAACGCATAATGTTAATATACGCGTCGTTCAACTCTAATGTGTAGTTTAACACATTATGCATTGTTGTTCAACGCACTGTATATTAACACAACTATATATAAATATATTAATTAAATTATATTTATTTTGCTCACCTTAGGAACTGAACCGAACACCTTATTTATATTATATCTCACAATCTAACCACTGTACTATTTAATTTAAGTATGTACAGTGCCCAGTGCCCACTAATAAGTCACCGGTCACCTTTAAATTCGTACAACTATTGCGCAAATATGATCATATGTAAACTTTTTTTTTTAATAATAAAACTACTTTTTATCGTATAATTAAAGTTAATCATCAAGTTGAATTACATTTACTCTAAAAATTATATGTAATTTTAATAAGAATTGGGCATTATATTCTAAATTTTATTAGAAAATTTAAGATTTCAATAGAGGTTTTTAGGTATTAATAAAAAATTAAAAAATTTGTTCATCGATTCTTTAATTTTTTAATAAAATTATTTGCTATAATTTATGGCATATTATTGTTAAAGTATCATCAAAATTAATGAAATGATTAGAAAATTGTGCACATTTAGCTGGCATTTGCCGATCATTTGTAGATCATCACCAAATTATTTACCAAATTTTAGCGTTAACTAATGCATTGAATTTGGCCAAATTTTTTTTCCAAAAATATTTGAAGTTACAGCTATTTATCTTAAATTTTTTTATCATAATAAAATTCAAGATTATAATTTACTCTTTAACTTGATAATTTATTAATAATAGGTAGGTGTAAAATATGTTTGTAAAATATATGTAACTTATCAATTATTTTATTGATTTTAATAATACTTTATAATAATGTACTAAAAATCATGGTAGACGATTTTATTCAAAAAAAAAACTATGATAAAACAAATTATTTTAATGCTATGATAATACCTAAAGATTTCTATTGAAATCTTAAATTTTCTGATAAAATTTAAAATATAATGGCCAATTCTTATTAAAATTACATATAATTTTTAGAGTAAATGTAATTCAACTTGATGACCAACTTTACTTATACGATAAAAGGCAGGTTCATTATTTAAAAAAAAAGTTTACATATAACCATATTTGCGCAATAGTTATACAAATTTAAAGGTGACCGGTGACTTATTGGAGGGCACTGTATATATAAATATTAAAATTAATATTTAAAAAAAAATTTATTTCGGCATACTCTATATCACGTTTATCACGTGATACTGGACTAATTACCACTGCGGACTGCGGTATAGCAAAAAAAAAATTAAGCTTTTTTTGGTAAAGCTTAATTTTTTTTTTGCTTTTTCCTCTTCGTTCTCCCTTCCCTTTCGTTTTCCCATTACCCCTTCGTTCTCCCCTTCATTCTCCCCTTCCCTTTCGTTTCGTTCTTTTCCCTTTCGTTCTCCCCTTTCTCCCCTTTCCTTTCATCCCTACTATAAAAGGTTTTATCCGGTATTTCTAAAAACTCCGTAAAAAGGAGCCTTCACAGAACCATTCACAGAAAATGTAAATAAGTTAATAAATTCCGTAGTATAAGGTTATTAATTCCGGAGATATGAGCCTTTTACGGGATTTTTTTTTACAAACTTTTGGTGAGTTTCGCAACAAAATGTTGCGAAACTATTATTTTCATTTTTTAATGAAACGTTTTTAACGTTTCGAAATATTTTTTTTAAATTTTTTAATCAGAACGTTGGCTAACGTTCCGATTATTTTTTTATTCCATTTTCTTAATGAAACGTTAAAAAACGTTTCAATTATTATTTTTTTAATTTCTTTTAATCAGAACGTTGGCTAACGTTCCGATTATTTTTTTATTTTATTTTCTTAACGAAACATTAAAAACGTTTCATTATTATTTTTTTTTCTTTTTTTTTTAATCGAAACGTTGGCTAACGTTCCAATTATTTTTTTTATTTCATTTTTTTTAACGAAACGTTAAATAACGTTTCGAAATATTTTTTTAAAATTCCTTTAATCGGAACATTGGCTAACGCTTCCGATTATTTTTTTGATTCCATTTTTTTAACGAAACGCTTTTTAACGTTTCATAATATTAATTTTTTTTCATTTTTTTTAATCGGAACGTTGACTAACGTTCTGATTTTTTTTATTTTTTCATTCTTTAACGAAACATTTTTTAACGTTTCGTAATATTTTTTTTTAATTTTTTTAATTGGAACATTGACTAACGTTCTGATTTTTTTTATTTTTTTATTTTTTAACGAAACGCTTTTTTAACGTTTCGTAATAATATTTTTTTTCATATTTCTTTAATCAGAACGTTGGCTAACGTTCCGATTTTTTTTATTTTTTCATTCTTTAACGAAACGTTTATTAACGTTTTGAAATATTCTTTTCATTTTTTTTTAATCGGAACGTTAGCTAACGTTCCGATTATTTCATTTTTTATGAAACATTTTTTAATGTTTTGTAATATTTTTTTCATTTTTTTTTAATCAGAACGTTGGCTAACGTTCCGATTATTTCATTTTTTACGAAACATTTTTTAACATTTTGTAATATTTTTTTCATTTTTTTTTAATCAGAACATTGGCTAACGTTCTGATTATTTCATTAAAATTATTAACGAAACGTTTTTTAATGTTTCGAAATATAATTTTTTTTTATTTTTTTTTAATCAGAACGTTGGCTAACGTTCCAATTTACGTTTTTATTTCTTTTTTTAACAAAACATTTTTTACGTTTCGTAATACTACTTTTTTTTCTTTTTTTTAAAAATTTTTTTTAATTGTTTGTTTTTTACGAAACATATCTAATGTTTCGATTTTTTATTTTTTTTTAGAACCGCGGCTTTCTGAATGGCTCACGGATGGGAATTTTGAAGATAAACCTTCAAAATTTTTTTGATTTTGTTTGTTTTTAACGAAACGTATCTAACGTTTCGATTTTTTATTTTTTTTAGGACCACGGCTTCTCAGATGATTTACGGATGGGTAAAATTAATTTTTTTTTATTTATTTTAACGAAACGTGACTAACGTTTCATTTTTCTTTCTTTTTTAGGTCTGCGGATTTTTTTTTCTAAACGGGATTTCGAACTTTTTAATATTATGGTAAGTTTCGCAATGAAACGTTGTGAAACTTCATTTATTTTTTAATTTTTTTTTTAGAAACGTTTATTAACGTTTCTTTAAATTCTTTTTGTAGGTCTTTTTTTTGGGAAACAGGAAAAAGGGTAAGTTTCGAAGCGTAATTTTATGCTTCGAAACTTTTAAAAAAAAATTTTTTTTTTAGTTTTTTATAAGGAAACGTTTCTAACGTTTCCTTTATTTTTTTTGTAGGTTTTTTTTGGAAAACGGAGGAAAGGGTAAGTTTCGAAGCATTTTGCTTGAAACTTTTTAAAAAAATTTTTTTTTTAATTTCTTTTATAAGGAAATGTTTCTAACGTTTCCTATATTTTCTTTGTGTAGGACCTTCAGCGTGTTCAAACTTCGGATCTTGGATATTGTAAGTTTCGAAGGGTTTCCCTTCGAAATTTTAATTTTTTTTAATTTTTTATTAGGAAACGTTTACTAAATATTTCCTTTATCCTTTTTGTAGGATCGGAAAGTTTGGAACAGAAGAAATGATTGGGTAAGTTTCGTAATGTTTCATTACGAAACTTAATTTTTTTTTATTAGGAAACTCTTACTAATGTTTCCTTTATTCTTTTTTTAGGTTTCAGGAAACTTAATATTGGAAAAGGGTCTTTAAACGGTAAGTTTCGTAAGAAACTTCCATCTTTTTTTCTTTAAGATATGTTTTAACTGAACGTTTCTCTTATTTTTTGTAGGTTCGGTCAACCTCTGGGACTTGGAATTTTGGAAAACGGTAAGTTTCGTACATTTCGTTACAAAACTTCCGTTTTTTTTTGTTTTATTCTTTAAGAGACGTTCTAACTGAGCGTTTCTCTTTTTTGTAGGTTCAGTTTCTGGAAATATGGAAATTCAGATAATGGTAGGTTTCGTAACATTTTTTCGTTACGAAACTTCCATTTATTTTATTTTTTTTAATTAGGAAATGTTTACTGACATTTCCATTATCTTTTTTTTTATTAGGCTTCGGATTTTGAATTGTAGATGGTAATGGGTAAGTTTCGCAACAAAATGTTGTAAAACTTTGTTCGTAAGTTTTGTATTATGAAACTTTTATTTCTTTTTAGTTTGAAACATTTTCTAATGTTTCTTTTATTTTTTATAGTGAGGTTTAGGACTTTCAAGGCATCGATTAGGAGCATTGATATATAAAAATGGTGAGTTTCGTTGCGAAACTTTGCCATCTTTTTTTATTTTTTTACTAATTAAACATTTCTTTCATTTTTTAGGAATAATTGTTTTCGAATATTCGAAATATAGATTTACATTAGACAAATATAGATTAATATAATTATCGCGTAGAAAAATCAATTAGGTGATTGTAAAAAATCACATTCCCACCTTGTTATGGTTGTGTCACCAGGGGCGCTTTGTCAACGGAAATTTAGTACGTTGATCGCTTAAAAATCCGCGGCAATCCAATTATAACAAGAGGAATTTACATTAGATAGTAATGTATTTGTATTGATACGTATTTTATCATAAATAAATTTACATATTTTATATAATATATATATTAATAATATACAATAAAATCATTGCTTTACGCATTTTTAATATCAATATACGCGTTTTTATACATTGTATACATGTTTTTAAACTATCGTTGTTTTACTGTATGTTGTTTTACATTTAAATTGGTGTTGTTTTACGCATTTTTCAACGTTTTTAGGTGGCGTTGATTGACAAAGGGTTCGTTTCCCTATGTTTTTTGGCGTTGAGCAACACATGGCGTTTTTCAACACTTTATACGCCTGTTTAAAACTTGCTGATGTAACGTCATCATTTTACATTCATTTGAAAGCTGAGAATTTGCTCTATCGTAAGAATTAAAGATCAGGAAAATTGGATCACTGGATGAGGCGTAATTAACGATCAAAGTCAAATCAAATTTAAAAATTAAAAATAAATATATTAGACGTAATTATTCACAATCCAGTGATTCAATTCATTCAATTTTAGGCTTATTAGATAGACCTCAATTTTCTATTTCAAATGAATATAATTTCATTCGTGTAGCTTGCATCTACAGGTATTTAATAAATTTTTTTATATCAGATTTTATCAAACTTATAAAATGTTATATTAATAATATAATTGATGATTCCTAAACATCTACATATATTAAACGAATTATTTTAAATTTATTTTAAAGATAAAAGTTGGCATCACCTTAGGGAGCAAAGATCATTCAAATTGAATCACTACATATGAAGTAATTAATGATCAAATTTAGATAAAATTCAATAAATATACTGAATGTGATTACTGAACAACTAGTGATTCAATTCACTTGATTTTAGATTCATTAGATAGATCTCGATTTTCTCTTTCAAATGAATGTAAATTTATTTGTATAGCTTATTTCTACGAAGAATTATCAATGATTTTGTCATGAGAGTTATATTTGATCTTTTAAATTTTAATGATATCTTATATTAAAAAAAAATTAAAAATTATATAATTAATTAGTTTTTTTTGCATTATCTAGTATAAATTTATTATTCTTATATAAATGATAATTTATATTTGCTTTAATAAAATTATTTTTGTGTAAAAAAATTAGATTCCAAAGATCGGCCCATATAGGACCCCGAACAATATATATATAGGTCAGATAAAAAATTCAAAATTTACTAAGGTCAATAAGCAAATATTTTTCATGTCTGCTAAGCAAACTTTTATCTAACCCATAAATTTTTTACACTGCTAAGCAATTTATTTTATGACATATATATATTTATATATAATTTTTTTTATAAAATATGTATATAAAAAAAACTAAAAAAACAAAAATTTTTGAAATAAAGTATGGATAAAGCTATTATTATTTTTTTGTAATATTACAACTTATAAATGTTTCTTATTAATATTTCGTATATCTGTTCTGTGACTTCAGAGCGTAATTTAGGCACTTTAGTCAAAGGAAACATCCAAAACCTTCTTAAGTAAAGTTGTTCAGCAGGTTCGAATCTACTTACATATAAATTTTTATCACGATTGAATAGATATTTATGGATTTATTCATGTTTTTTGTAACGCCACCAATACGCGGAATTTTTATTTTTAAAATTTACTGTAAAATTTGTCAAAAAAAATATTTTTTAAAAAATTTTCTAAGTAAAAATGAAATAACTTTTACTGATTATTACAAAAATTATAGTGTAAAATTATAAAAAAACAGAAAAACACTTATTTTTCCCTTCCCATCCACCGTTGCTCTCATTTTTAATATATATTTTTTTACTGTTACACGGACGCGTATATGATTTATAATTTTAATGTTACGCGGACGCGTATTTGTTTTATCAAAAACACGTTACACAATCACGTCTAAAAATGATTCCTGTATTACGTATACAATTAACTTATTCTTTGTATTAAAAATAGTAAATTTTTTTTACACAAACATGTTTATAACTTTGTTTACATATTTTATTAAATTTTTTTAATGTGAAAAATGTAAATATATATTATATTATATATATATATTGAAAAAATCTATCCTGCTACGCAAATATATATCTGACTATTAATAATTTAATACTCTGCTACGCATAATTATATCTGACTATTTAAAAATTATGGTATCAAATAAGCAATAATAAATCTCACATAGGAAAAATTTTTATATGTTGGTTAAGCAAACTCAAAACCTACCTTTATATATATTATTCGGGGTCCTGCCCATATGATATAAAAGTTAGCCAATATAATAATCTGATTTTAATAAAAATTGGTATAATTAAAATTTAATATAGGATATATATATTGATAGAATTTAAGGATATATTAATATGCCGAATTTTTCAAAAAATTAAACAATTTTTCATATCGGAATTGTATATCACGTGATAAAATCAAAAAAATTCGTGTGATAAAATCGAAAGCCTGCTATGCTGCTAGGGCTCCGATCGGTTTCAGTAACTACTGAACCGTACTGATCAGTTTCGGTATCAGAACAGTTTCGGTATTCTGATTTACCGAACTGAACCTTTTAGTAAATTTACCGATCAGTTTCGGTAACTTCAGTTTCAGTATCAGTTTTGCGATTTACCGAACCGATTTACCAAACTGAAACTTTCGGTAAGTTTCGGTAAATTTTACTGATCAGTTTGGTAGATTTTACCGATCAGTTCAGTAAATTTTACCGTTCAGTTTCAGTAGATTTATCGATCAGTTTTGGTAGATTTACTGAACCGATTTACCAAACTTCGCGAAACATTTTATTAGTTAAAAAAAAATGTTGCGCAACGTTTTTTCTTTTGATGATTTTATAAAAATGTTGTGAAACATTTTTTATTTGGCAATTTGGTAAAAAAAAGTTTCGCAACTAGGGCTCCGGGCTGCAGTATTACGGCAAAAATCATAAAAAATAAAAGCGTCAAACTTGACGTTTTTATAATTTTTTTTTATTAAATTAATTAAAAACGTCGAACTTCGCGCTTTTTGATTAAAAAAAAAATTAAATGTTTTGGTTAAAAAACGCTGCACTTGACGTTTTTTAACTAATTTTATTAAAAAACCGTCAAAGTGCGACGTTTTTAATAAAAAATTTTTTTTTATTTTTTAGTTTAAAAATGTCGCACTTGACGTTTTTTAACTAAGTTAATTGATGATCCGCGAGTCAACCAGAGAAATTACATATAAAATTTGACGCAAATCATATACTAATTTGTCATAATACGCCGACTTTAATGATTTCTGATGTAACAAAAACTATAAGCATAGTTTACTAAAAATAACACAAACAATAAAGTAAATATCACACTTTTATTTTTCAAAGCTACAAAGTGTAAAACTTTTTTTTGACGAAGTTTACCTTGGAAGCACGCGGCATTTACTATGTTATTAGGTAAACTAAGGTTTTAAAAGTACAAATTATGGAAATTTTTTTATATTTCACTAAACTTTCATGCATATTGCTTTATTTTTGATTTATTTTATTAGTAAACTATGCTGTAATAACTTCTAACTCAACAAATTCAAGACTTTTTCACACTCATTATACAAGTGATATGGTATGATAAAACTAGTTTTTGTCTTTCGAATCTCAGATCTCTTAGAAATTGGACTTTTTTCCAATGTTACATTATGATTTTTTTTGCATGAGATTGGTGGGAAAACTGTGGAAAACTATTTCATTAAAGAAAAATGGCGTTATTTAAACATTTGGCTAGAGAAATTCATGAACAACCCCACATTCAGAAATGCGGCTTTTAATTAATAAATTTCTGTCAAATTTTATTATCGTTTTCGCTACTTGACTCGCGGATCACCAATTAATTTGTTTTTTATTAAAAAACGTCAAAATGCGGCATTTTTAATAAAAAATTACATTTTTTTTTGATTTTAGTTTAAAAACGTCACACTTGACGTTTTTTAACCAATTTAATTTATTTTTTATTAAAAAAACGTCAAAGTGTGACGTTTTTAATAAAAAATTTTTTTTTTATTTTTTAGTTTAAAAACGTCGCACTTGACATTTTTTAACTAATTTAATTTATTTTTTATTAAAAAACGTCAAAGTGCGACGTTTTTAATAAAAAATTATTTTTTTTTTTATTTTTTAGTTTAAAAACGTCGCACTTGACATTTTTTAATCAAGTTTAATTTATTTTAAAAAAACGTCAAAATGCGGCGTTTTTAATAAAAAAAAAATATTTTTTTTGATTTTAGTTTAAAAACGTCGCACTTGACGTTTTTTAACTAATTTAATTTATTTTTTATTAAAAAATGTCAAAATGCGATATTTTTAATAAAAAAATACAATTTTTTTTTATTTTTTAGTTTAAAAACGTCAAAGTGCGACGTTTTTAATAAAAAAATACATTTTTTTTTGATTTTTTAGTTTAAAAACGTCGCACTTCTTTTTGGCGTTTTCTAACTAATTAATTTTTCTTATTAAAAACGCGTACGACATTTTTTTCTTTTAACTTTTCTTTAATTTTTTTTAATCAAGAACGTTAGTATCGTTCTTCTCACCACAAATCACATGATTGCAAAATCGCAATATTACGGAATTGTTTAATTACCGAATTTTTGCAGATCGATTTTATCAATTTTAATCTTTTTTTACATTTTTTTCATTTTTTTCATTTTTAATATTAATTATATACTAATTTCTTTATAATAATAATAATAACTTTAATTATAATAATGACTTCTGAGTTTGAAGAAAACGACATTGAGGAAACGGCTGAGGAAGAAGCTGAGGAGAGGCTGAGTATGAGACTGAAGAAGAAGTTGGGGAAGAAGCTGAGGAAGAAGCTGAGGAAGAGGCTGAGTATGAGACTGAGGAAGAGGCTGAGTATGAGAATGAGGATGAGGCTGAGTCTGAAACTGAAGAAAATCAAATTGATGATACTGAAACTGAGGAGCAGCAGATCGAAAAAAATATTGAGCGTGAAGTAGAACAAGAAGAAACTAATACGAAGAAACGTAGTTGGGTGTGGGAGCACTTCACATATGATGAAACTGCGAAGAAGGCAAAATGCAAGCATTGTAAGATTTTAATTGCTTGCAATAAAGGAAGTACGTCAGGAATGGCTGGTCATATTAAAAGTAAATATTAATTAATGAAAGAAAAAGGAAAAAAACAACTTACAATACGTGAATCTATTAATAATTCTGAAGTAATTGTAAGTATAATGTTCATTTCTTTTTATTCAGTTTATAGGTTATAATTTTGTGCATTAAATATGAATATTTTAATTTTTAAATTTATAAACTCATGTATTTTATTAATATTTATATTTAGGTATATAGTAAAGAAACTTTTAAAAATTTTATTATTCGATGGATTGTAAAAAATGACCTTCCTTTTACTTGTGTTGAATCTGAAGATTTTCGTAATATGATTTTTCTTTTACATAAAGATTCATTCATTCCATCTGCTGATACAATCAAAAATTATATTATGACATCTTTTAATGATAATCAAAAAAAAGTTGCTTCTATTTTACAGGTTGTATATATTAATGTTTTTTAATAATAGTTTTATTTGAATTTTACTAATTATTATTTTAATTTTTGTAGAATATGTCTAGTAAAATTTCTTTTACAATCGACGCATGGACTTCATCAAATAATTTTTCTTTTTTGGGAATAACAGCTCATTGGATTACAGAAAATTGGAAATTAAAAAGTTTCCTTTTAGATTTTATTAAACTTAAAGGGCCGCACTCAGGTGCTAATATCAAAGATGCTTTTTTAAAAAGCTTAAAAAATTTTAATATTGAATCAAAGGTTAGTTTTTTTTATAAATAATAAGATAATTTTAATAAAAATTAAAAAAAAAAATTTATATAGATTCTTGGGGTAACGACTGATAATGCCAGCAACAATGTTACATTTCTCAAAGCTGTTGAATCTGATCTTTCTCAAAGATATATCTATTATGATAGTGAAGATAAGCACGTTCGTTGCTTGGCCCATATAATCAATTTGGCAGCGCAACAAGTCCTTACTACCCTTAAAGCCACAGATAATGATGAATTATCAAATGAAGAAGTTGGTAGTTTGATAGTTAAGGTAAATAATTTTATTATATTTTTATTATTAAAATTTAATTAATAATCTATTAAAAATTGTATTGCCTTTTAGCTTCGTACTCTTATTAAAAAAATAAAAGCATCACCCCAACAAGTAGATAAATTCAAAGCTTAATGTAAAGTTGCAAATGTTCCAAATCAAAATGTCATACTAGATGTTCGCACTAGATGGAACTCTACGTATGATATGCTTGTAAGGGCAAAAAAACTTAAGGAAGTAAGTTTGTTATTTTATTAATTTTTATTTTAATTAATTTATTAAAAACAATTATAATTTTATTTTTAGCCTCTTAATATATTAAGTAACAGTGATTCAAATCTTCGTTCTTTTACAATTAATGAAGATGAATGAATTAATTTGTTAGAAATAGAAGAGTTATTGAAGATTAAATTTTAATATTATATATATAATTATGTATTTTTATAGTTTTATTAAAAATTTTTATTTTTTAGTATTTTGCTAAAGCAACAAAGCAAATTTGTGGAGAAGCATACCCAACATTATCATACGTGATTCCTATATACAATATTTTGTTAAATAAATTAGAGGATTTTCGGGATACTCCAAATAGATTTGAAAATGGAAAAGTAAGTTTATTTATATTTAATATTTATATTAAATGTAATTAAATTCCTTTTTTTTTAATAAGAAGCGGCAATTAATGCCATTAATAAGCTTAAAATTTACTACAATAAAACTGATTCAACTTTATATGCAGTTTCTTTAAGTAAGTTATTATTAAGTTAATTTAATTTAATTAATTTTAATAATGTTTGTAATATATATAATTTTAGATCCACGTCTTAAAGTAGAATATATGAAAGATAATGAATGGGAAACCCAATGGGTTGATAGAACAAAAAAAACTGTATAAGTTTTATTTGTTTTATTTAAATTATATTATAATTTTCTTTATTTTATACATACTATATAATAATTTAATAGGTATCTGAACTCTATATGACGTTATATGCACCTCAAGAAACTCAAAATACTAATATAAAATATAATTCATCAGATGAAGATCTTGTTTCACATATTTCCAAATGGCGCCGTATTGAAACTGTAAGTGAATTTGATCGTTATCTTAATGCTGATCATGCACAACAGCACAAGCTCTGTGTGATACTTTAAATTGGTGGAAAGTAAGTTTATTATTTTAAAGGATATTTATTTAATTAAATATTTGTAACAATTTTTTAATTAATAGCGACACGAGGAAGAATATCCTAACTTATCGAACATGGCCAAGGACTACCTTGGGGTCCTAGGTTTATTACTAATCTGTTTTATTTATTATTCAATAATATTTTTTAATGTAAAATATTTTATTTGGTAGCAACGAGTGCTCCTGCTGAACGTATTTTTTCCAGCGCAGCTGACGTAATAACATATGATAGAGCAAGTCTTGCACTTGAAACTGTGCGTACAGTCATATGTCTGAAGCATTGGTTTTGTTCAGGTGTTTTAGATTAAAGTTAGGTTTATTAGTTTTTCATATTTGAATTTTGTTATTTGAAGTTAGTTATTTGGATGGAGAAGAATTGGATACTCAGGAAAACTTTGGATGAATAATTTACATCAAAAGAAGATGATTGATATAATTTCTTACGATAACCTCACTTCTTTCTTTACAACACAATGTTGAAAATGTATGGAAAATGTGTGTTGATAGCTTTTAATTTTCACAAATAAAATTGTTAAACCTGATCCAATTCAATCAAAGTCTTACGAAAATGCTTTTTCATAACCAATTTAATAAAAAAAATGGATTGTTGATGTTTTTTTAAAAAACGTTGCAAAACTGTGTTTGTTTCGCAATGTTATTTTTTGAAATTTTTTATTAGTTACACCGGTCAAATGAAGTATCAGGTAATAACATATCAGGGCATGATATGCAATATTAAACGATATGTTTAATAGATTTGTATGGTTTAGTTTATTTGCTTATTTGCGTACAATATTGATCGATTTTTATTTTAGATATTGTACGGTGTTGTATTTATATTGGTTAACATCATGAAATATTACATGATTGAAGTTTCTCTTAAAAAAAAAAGAAATAAAATTTTTTTTTCATTTAAAAAAAAAAGTATTTTTTCTTGTTTTTTCGGTTACCGCAGAAATCGTTTCAGGTAGATTACTGCGGAATTTTACTTTATTTTGTGTATCATGTGTGACGTCTTCTTTTCTCCTTTCTGAAAAGGAGATTACTTTAGTCACACAAAGCATACTATATTGATTTTAGTGGAACTTTCAAATGGGAAAATTTCGCAACACCTTATTCTGATGATGTTTATCAAGAAGGAAGTTTTAGAAATAAACTTTGAATCCAAATTATAAAATAATTGACATAAATATATGCAAATAAATAAGTAGATCTGTTGCATTATTTTTTTTTTAAAAAAAAATCTACAACGAACTTTTTATATTAGAACAATGGACAATATAAGCAAAGAGAATTATACAAAATCTTTATTAGGTTACCTCTAAATATAGGTCTAAACCCACTACGTAAGTTATTCATCACTAATTAATTGAAGTTTGAATAAATAAAATAAATACGAAAATCAATCATAAGTTGGGTAATTAATTATTAATGTATTTGATTATTGTTCAATATATTACTTACAGAAGAGCGCAAAATAAGGGAAATGAGAAGTTATGAATTGAACCCTTTACAGTAAGTAATATGAAAAAAATTTCAAATTATAGTACAGTACTCTTTGAAGGTCAAGAAACGAACTAACGTTTCTTTTTCTAAATTTATAAGTTTTAGCTTTCCAGAGGGGACTTTTGGACGGTAAGTTTGTTTTTTGGGAGTAGAGTTTTAAATTTGACTTCAAGAAACGAACTAACGTTTCTTTTTTTAAATTTTGTAGGTTTTAGCTTTTCTTTTCAGACGGTAAGTTTGTTTTATAGGAATAGAGTTTTGAAATTGACTTCAAGAAACGTACTAACGTTTCTTTTTTTTAAATTTTGTAGGTTTTAGCTTTTCTGGAAGGGACTTTCGGATAGTAAGTTAGTTCTTTGGGAGTAATATTTCGAAATTGGTTTTAAGAAATATGCTGATGTTTTTTTTTAAAAAAATTTGTAAGTTTCAGCATTGTGGATACCTTTAGGACTCGATATACTGTTTTTAGGGTTTCAGAATTGAATTTAACGTTTTTTTTTTCCAATTTTATAGGTTTTATCGTCAGAAACACCTTTAAGATATGGCTCAAATTTTTATTGTAATTCAAGCCGGCGACAACAATTTCAATCTTCATTTCATGGACTTAATATTCCTAAGTTTCAACGGATTGTACGGCATCATTTTTCTTCGTAAAAACAATGGATGCGATACCTTTTGAATGATCACTTTGATCAAAGTTAAGGTTAACTTGACATACAGACTGATCATCATTGAGGAAAATTCCTAAAGATTTGCTTCTGTGACTTTATAGGCGAGGTATGAAACAAGAATTTTCCTTTTGGTGATGCGTTGAGATTTAGTGGCGCCATAGCAGCAGTATTACTGTAAGGTCGAAAAGAACTAGTTGCTAGTGTTTTATTTTTATAGATTCTGGCTTCTCTGGGACGAAATTCTAGATGGTAAGTTGTTTTATTTGAGGTGGAGATGCCATTGGCTTTTAAAACATATTGACGTTCTTTTATATTGCTTTTGTAGGTTCAGTTTATTTTATTCATTAACAGAATTCTAGATTCAATAAATTTACGGTTATTTTGATGTAACGGATATTTGCTGCATATTATTATTCATAATAATTATATAGTACATTATTAATATTATAAATACACAATTGCTGCATTTAACTGTGAAATCTCATGAAATTCACGATGTCTAAGCCATGTACTGTATGGATGATCGCTAGTCGGGAATTTGTACGAACTAGAAATAAAAAATTATACATGTACTGCTGTAAATAATAAATATTTTCGTTCCAATAGAATGACAATAAACAAATGGTTATATTAATTACAAAACGTTTTTTAAAAAAAGCTCGGTAAATCAGTTCGGTTTTCGGTAATTACTGATACCGATCAATTTGGTTCGGTATCAGTTTTTGCAAAAACCGAACTGAACCGAACCGATCGGAGCCCTATCAGATCAACTAAAAAGTTTAAACTTTTTTAAACTTTTTTTTCTCTTTCGTTCTTTCTTCTTCATTTCCCTTCTTCTTCTTTAGTTATCTTCCCTTCTCTTTAGTTTTCTTTCATTCTTCTTTCCCTTTTTTTCATTTTTTGGCTTTAACAGACTTTAGGTAGGTAAGTTTATATTTACTTTGAAACTTTTTTATGGTGCAAGTAAACTATACTCAACAATAAAATTGTAGTACTAAAAAATCTTATAAAATTTTAAAAAATAAATTTTAAAGAAAATAAACTGGTAGTTTTATTCTTCAAGACAAGTACCAGCGTGGAAAAAAATCTTGGAAAAATTTCGGAAAAATTCCGGTTAAATATAAAAATTCCGGAAAATTATTTTTTCAACCGGTACATGTGACCGGAATTAAAAAAAAAATCCGGTTTTAGATGGTATTACCAAATAAATGATATTCTTTTATCTTTTTTTTTTATTTTCTTTTAGTACATTTTTTACAATGTCGCTATTACAATATGGCTTTAAACGTAAAAAAATTAATAGAAATGACATATTTCAAGAAGATCAAATATCTGAAGATGAAGATAATTCAAATAAAGATGTTAAAAAACTTCGTATCAATGACAAAACATTTAAATCCAAATGGTTAGCAGAATTTTCTTAGTTGCGCTATGATGAAATTAACAAAAAAATGTATTGTACATTATGCATGCGTCATAAAAAGAAAAATAAATTTGCTACAGAAGGAGCAACGAATATTTCAAGGAAATCAGCAATTAAAGAACATATAAATACTGAAGACCATAAAGACACGGAAAAATTAGAAAAAGCCAGAATACAAATGGAATTATTACAAAAAGAACATTTTTCTTCTAATGCAAATACAAATCACATTATTGGTATAATGCGGGCTGTTTATTTCCTAGCAAAAAAAAATTTACCTCTTAAACTTTTACCTTCTATTGTTGAACTAATAAAAGAATCAAATTCACCAAATCTTTTAAATGGTACTATTACCTATACAAATCATATTTCCGGACATGAATTCTTAGAAGCAATATCTGATACTATTAAAGAGGAAATCTGGGATGAATTATCTAATGTTACGGCATTTGGTGTGATGATCGATGAAAGTACGGATATTACTACAACAAAACATTTAGATATATATGCTTCGTATGTAACTAAAAAAGGAATTTTAAAGACACGATTTTTATGCATCGTACCTTTAACCAGTTGCAATGCAGAAAGCATTACAAAGGTATTAGTTGATATATTTGAAAAAAGAAAAATTTTGTCTAAACTTGTGGCATTTGCTTCTGATGGTGCTTCAGTTATGCTAGGAAAAAACGAAGGAGTGGCTGCAAAGCTTTCTAGAATTTGCACTTATCCTTTAATTGTTAATCATTGTGTGGCTCATAGATTGGCTCTAGCATGTAAAGATGCAAAGAAAGAACTTAGATTTTATGAAGAAATCGAATCCTTGGTTAGAAAAATTTACAATTATTTTAAAAATTTATGCTCACATATTCAACAACTGCAAGAAATTCAAAGTCTTTTGGATGATCCGATTTTAAAAATAAAAAAGTTGTATGAAATACGATGGCTTGCATGGTATGATGCTATTAAAAATATCTGTAATTCAATCCCTGCATTACTTAGGATTTTCAAAGAGTCAAAAAATAAGGATGGAAGGGAATTATATGAGCGGCTAACATCTTGGAGAATTCTTGCATTTTTGTATTATTTCTATGATATTTTAGAGCATGTAACACAATTAAGTAAATTTTTACAAAAAAGAAATTTAAAATTTTCCGATATCGATCCCATGATACAGGTTACAATCAACTCTATTCAAAAGGAGTATATTCTATTAGATCAAAATCAAAGATTCAGACAAAAAGTTCAAACGTTTATTGATGAAACTAACCCATTTGGAAATTCTTCAATAAAATATATGAATAATGATCTTTCATTTATTGAACAAGATTATGATGATTTTACAATAGATATACTTGAATATTCAACAAGCATTGTTAATGAACTCCAGCAAAGATTTCCTACTCGGCAATTATTTACTTCTATGAAAATATTAAATCCGCGTGAATGGCCAAAAGAATCTCAGGAACTATTATGGTTTGGAGATAATGAGTTAGAAAATATATTAAAATATTATGAATGTCCAAATTTTCATAATAATATTCAGTTACCTGCGATTTTTGATATTAACAAATGCAGAGAAGAATGGGCAAGGTTTAAAATGATTATTACTAACAATTTTGCTTCTAATGACATAGAGGTAATACTTCCTCTATTAATAGAAGATTATATTGATGTATTTCCGAATATTATCAAGTTAATTCAAATAGCTTATTGTATTCCCTTTTCAAGTGTAGAATGTGAACGTGGTTTTAGTAGACAGAATAAAATTAAAACAAAAGACAGGAATTCATTAGCTACAAATACGTTGGATATGTTAATGTGCATTTCTTTGGAAGGGCCAGAAAGTAAGGAGTTTAATTATAATCGTGCATATACAATATGAAGTAACCAGAAAAGACGTACTGGCTTTAAATAATCATATTGTAATAAACTACTGAAATAATAAATAATAAAATAACGATAAAAAACTTTTTTGCGATATAAATTTATTAAATAAAATTTCCGGTATTTACAAAATATTCCGGAAATCTGCTACGTCACGACCGGAATAATTCCGGGATTATAAGATTTTACCGGTTTTATCAGAAATTTACCGGAAAAACCGGTTAAATTATAATGGATTTTCCGCGCTGACAAGTACTATCAAATTACCGGTCAGATTTTTGAAAAAATATCTGTATAAAAAGTTATAGGCGCTTAAACCTGAGTGATTTTTATATGATCGGCCTAAATTTGAAACAAATCGAATCATGTGAGCACTATCTTATTGGTCAAAATTTTTTATAATTCGGGCCAAAATTATGATATTTTAGCGCTGGCCCGAATTATCGCATTCATTTGATCATGAGAAAATTCCCCAACAATAAGAAAACCCCTGAATCATGAGAAAATCATCACATGCAAATGAGAAAATTTTGATCTGGCTTTACTGATGCCACGTAAAACAAAACGACAATAACAAGTTAGTAAGATACCTAGGAAAAAAGGTCGTTATGTATCTCAAGATCAAGTTATCATAGAAGATATTGTTACAGAAGAAATAGAGGCTGTTAAAAATGAAAAATGGATGGAAAATAATATTATTGAAGAATGGATAGAAAGTGAAGAATGGTTAGATGATGAAATTATTGGTTGGACAGGAGAAGAATTGAAAAAATTTGATAAAGTAGGGAAGAGGCTTATTACCGAGGCTCTTCACTGGCACAAGGATGCTGATCATAATATCAGAGCAGTATATACAGGAAATTCGAGGACTACAGTATGGAGAAAAGGAAAAGAAAAACAGAAATTAGAAAATGAGACAAAAGGAATGAAGACTCTTGATACATTTTTTAAAAGTTCAGAAACATTGTATTCACCAAGATCATCTCAATCACGATCATCTCCATCACAATCATCTCCATCACGATCATCTTCATCTCTATTTTCAGAAATTATAAAAAGTCCACTATTTTCCGTTGATAATCTACATATACGATTAAAAGAAATAAATCAGCAATGTATTATATCAAAATCTGCAAAGGATAATGAAAAAATCTTTACCTATAATTATCTACGATGTCTAAGTATACGCAGATTCATTCAGTTGTTGTTAGATGGAGAAGGTAAAATGAATGCCAGCAATAATATTGCACAAATTGTATGGAATAAAGGTGACTATATGGCACGATGTATCCGGAAATGGGGAACTCACTTTTTATGAACAGGAGAACTTCTTGTTTATCGTCAAGGAAAACATACAAAATTAGAAAGTTTGGTAGATGATGAAGATTTTAAGGAAGAATGCCTTATATGGTTATGACAGTAAGCACCGGAATTACATTCTCCAAGAAACTTAAAATTTTATATTGAAGAAACAGTGTTTCCAAAGTTGACAGGACACATCAAAAAGGACACAATTTGCGAAAAAACCTGTCAAAATTATATGCATAAATGGGAATTCAAATATGACGAAAAAAAAAAGGAGTTTATTATGATGGGCATGAGAGGTCAAATGTGGTGGCATATAGAAATGAGTAGTTAAAGAGAATGTTTGAATATAGGAAATCTATGAAAGATTTTGATGGTGATATGTTGGATGTTGTTTTGGAACCTCAGCTTAAACCGGGAGAGAAAGAATTGGTGCAAGTAACACATCACGAATGCCACTTCTATGCAAATGATGGGCAGCAGAAAATTTGGATAAGAGAGGATGAGGATATTTTACGCTCAAAACATATTGGGCGATTAATTATGGTTTCAGCTTTTCTTTGTTCATGTCATGGATTATTACAGTATCCAATGAACAATTGCAAGCAAATCCACATATTGGGAATAAAGAAGCTTTTGTTCTTCGATTTATACAAACAGATGGGTATTGGAAATCGGAACATATGTTAGATCAGGTTATTTTTCTTTAATTTTACCATTTAATGAATAAGAAAAAAAATCAAAAATTAAATTTTTTTCGTTTACTTTAGCTGGTACATCAAGCAATTCCAATATTCGAGTTATTACATCCTGGATGTATTGGTGTTTTTTGTTTTGATCAATCAACAAACCATAATGCAATGGCTGCTGATGCACTTATTGCATCAAAAATGAATTTAAGTCCTGGAGGAGCCCAGCCTAAGATGCGTGATGGTTGGTATATTAATGAGCATGATGAGAGATGTGCACAATCTATGATATTTCCGAATAATCATAAACTGAAAGGACAACAAAAGGGTATTAAGCAAGTGCTTAAAGAACGTAATCTTTGGCCAACAAAAGGAATTCGCCTGATGTGTGAGCAATGTTCTGGAAAACATGATGATATTAACCCAGAAAGAATAGACTGTTGTGCATGAAGCATTATGTCACTGCAACCAGATTTTTGTGAACAACGGTCAATATTAGAAGAGGCAATTATCAAAAAGGGCCATATTTTTGAACGTTACCCAAAATTCCATTGTGAGTGCAATTTTATAGAGCGATACTGGGGTTTTGCAAAACGAGAGACCAGACGAATATGCAGTTATAATTTTGCGGATTTAATGAGAAAAGTCCAAGTCCTGGTACAACAAAGGATTGGAGGGCAGAACTGCTGAGTGGGCTGTTAATAAATACAAATCGCATCGTCGATTACCCAAAAATATTGAAAGATTAATGGATTAATGGACTAATAATTTTTAGTTTTATAATATTTATTCATAATTCACCTTCATTAATGACTTTCTTGATTAGTTAATATTAAACTAATATGTATTTTTAGCATTACAATACCATGTAATTCAAATATTGAAATGAATAAAATTTTTCGTTTTGACATGTACGAACAGTGTAACATGTAAAAATAATCATTTTTTATTGGACAATATCTGGTCACGTGATATCAAACTTTGCGCCAGAAAATTGAAACATAATCACGTGATTGTCGAGTATAGTTTACTTGCACCATATTTATTTCGTTTTATTTATTTATTTTATTTTAATAATATTTTTTTTTATTAATTTTTTTTTCCTTTTTTTTATTGTAGTTATTGTTAATTTTGGCCAGGATCAATGCGTAGATACCAAGATATTGGATAGGTAAGTTTCGCTTTGAAACTTTATTTTTAAACTTTTTTTAGTTTTTTTTATCAATATTTTTTTTCCAATTTTTTTTCCTCTTTTTTTTGTAGTTATCAGTTTCAATTTTTTTTTAGCCAGTCGGGTGAGTGTTTATTTCAATTTTTGTTTTAGTTTTGTTGTCATTTTTTGTCTTTAGTATTTAACATTTCTTTTTTTTAGGTTTCATCCTCATTTCGGCCTTCGGATGCGTGAGAATTTGGTAAGAAAGCATGGGACTTTGGGCTTATTTTAAAAAAAATTAATTTTTTTAATGAACTTTGGAATTATTATTTCTTTTTTATTTAACTTTAGGTAACGCGTTCTTTGGTACAGTAGCTCAGATCTTTGAAATGCGGGATTTGACAAGAAAAGACGAAGTTTTTTTTCCTTTATTTTAACTTGGACTTTTTTAACGTGGTAAATTCTTTTTAAGAATTCCTTTTTTAAAATAAAACTTTCATTTTAAATTATTCTTTAATGAAATTTCAGTTTTTTAGGTTTCTTTGGGATCTTTGGACGCGCAGACTTTGGTATGTTTCTTTTTATACCTTTAAGCTTTTTATTTTAACGTAATAATAATATCAATCTCGTTATACTTTTATACTTGTAAATAATGTTCTTAAAAGGTTAGAGCTGAACAACAATTTCGAAAATGTTGGATGTAGATTTCAGTAGGGGATAAGTTTTTTTAAATTCATTTTTTTTAACGAGACATTTTTACTAATGTTTTTATTTTATTTATATTTTTTTTAGACGGTGAGATCCCCCAATTCCCTCTGTCATCAATTTACAGAGTTGCCACATCGAACGGGCATTCTCATGGTCGAACGAACGAATAATCGCACGAACGAACAATTAAACGAACAAACAAATAATCAATGACATAATCAAACAACATACAACAACATTCTTGTTTCTTGGTTCACGACATAAATAGAGTTAGTAATATAAAACATCAAACGATATAAAATAAAATTAACTTCTCTAAATTTTTCCCAAATTATATCCACTTTTTACCTTTAATTTCAAACTTCGATAGCTCTCGCTACGAATTATTTCCTTCAATTAACATTAAACTTTACTAACAAATAATTAAATGAAACTTATATTTTTATTGAGTTCTGTGGATGAGAACTGTGGAATTACTTTGAATTCCGCTCTCTATTTATACAAATTTTATAATTCTTTCTATTCTAATATATGTTATCTATATACTATCTTTTATGTTCTTTTTATATATTATCTTTGAACTATCTTTCTAATATGCTATCTATATTTTAAATACGCTATCTTTTAATATGCTATTTTTTATATATGTTCTTTTTAATATTCCATCTTTATACTATCTTTTTATATTATCTTTTATATTATTTTATGTTCTTTAATCTTTTTGACATTATTTTATATGTTCTTTTAATTCGCTTTATATGTTTTGCTTATAATCTATCTTTTGTGGCTTATAATTATTCTTTCTAATTGTTCTTATTGTTAAAGATTGCTAAGTCGCAATTGATCGACTCTAATTATTCTATTGGTTCTTTGTCAATCATTCGACAAATATTACATCATGTAGATCATTACTCTTCCTAAATGTTTACCCTTTTCGGCCAATTATTTATCCATCTACGCCAATTCATAATTAATTTGTTCGCTCTTAATATTTGGCAATTACATTTGGTGGTTGAATTTTATCATCTTTTCATGCTTGATATTCGACTGTTTACAACGGCTAGGTATTTTGACGCGTAGAATTTTGGTATAAAAATCCAAAATTTTTTTTTCTTGAATTTAATTTTTAATGAAGCGTTTTACTAACGTTTCGATTTTACCTTTTTTTTAGGTCTGAATCTTTGATCGTGTAGATAGACTTTCGGTAGGAGATCTGAAATACTTTTTTTGAATGTTACTTTAGCAAAACATTTCATTAAAGTTTCGATTTCACCGTTTCGCTCTTTTTTTAGATGCGTAGAATGTGGTAAGAGATTCAAAATAATTTTTTTAAAATTTATTTCTTTCAACAAAACGTTTTTAACGTTTTAGTTTTTTTCTTTTGTAGACGACCGGTATTTGAACACGTAAAAAATTAGTTGAGGAGAAGTTTTTATTTTACTTCGTATTGATTCTTTTTAACGAATGATCGTTTATTTGTTTTGTAAACAGCCGATTCCTTGGATATTTGGACATGCAGGATTTTGGTAAGGGAGTTGTAGAAGTTTTTAACTTACCTTAACGAAACGTTTACTACTTTACTGACGTTTTGTTTTCTTCATTTTTTTTAGACGGTCAGTTCTAATTTTGAAGTATCAGAACCCTTATAGCCTCGTTTAAATCTCAATCCAGCTCTGACTTCATTACCGAAATCCTGAAGGTAGGCTTTAGAACGCTTTCAAAAATTCCTTTAAAAACGTTGGTAACGGTTTCTACTAATAAGATTTTTTTAAAAAAAAGAAAATTCAAAGAAAATAAGTTTAATTTTTATTTTTTCTTTTTTTTTGTAGGGACTGGTTTACGATTCTTGGTCATATGGTAAGTTTCGAAGATTTCAAACCAATTTTTTTTTAATATTTTATTGGAAAATTTATTAAAGATTCCCTTTTTTGTTTCTTAAATTTTTGTAGGTTTCAGTGTTTCCAGGCTACCGATGATAGGCTTTGAAGGTAAATATCACCATAATTTTTAACGATATATTTACTGTATTAAGTTTCTTAATAATTTTTAGGTATCGGCAGGTTTCAAGGACACCAATAACTGAAGTTTCAAAGGTAATAAATCTTATTTTTACAATTTGTTTTTAATCAAAGAAATGGTTTAATAATTCTCTCTTGTTTATTTTGTAGGTTTAGTGCTTTGGATAAGTGGTAGGGTCATGTGAAAAGTGTAATACGATGAGAAATTGTGTATTATGTACATAATATAAATATATATATAAAGATTGCACGATTAATAAAATATTAATTAAAAACCTATTACAAAATCATTACAAAAATATTGCGTGATTATTCAGGCTAATTAAAAAAATATTACAGAACTATTGTTTAAATAATAAATAATTATCTCAAACCTATTTCAAAATGCATAACAAAACTATAAAAAAATAATTACGAGCATGTTGAGATAAAATTATAAGCCTAGATAACATGGTTGTAATACATTACAAAATATTCTTGTAGGGGTTTTGTAAGGCCTTTAGAAATACTACAAATATATATCAAAAAAACACCTATTTTTAGCAAAGTATGTTGTGTTATAAAAATCTCTAACTTTTAATAAAGGATAAATTTTACATTTTATAAAATATAATATCAAATAATTTATGTATAATATCACATAAAATGAATTTTACTATGGTCATCTGACCTGCAAATGTATGTATTAACGGAACATTTGCATATAAATATACTTTTCAGTTATTTTTTCTGCTAAATTAAAACAATTTACTTCAAATTTATTATTATTTTTCAAATAATAAAACTAATTAAAATGTATAAAGAATCAGTAACTGAAACAAAAAAAAGATCTAGACATGTTCGTGAAAATGCTAATAAAAAACAAAAGATTGAAAAAAATTTAATTTTTAATAAAAATAAAGTATGTTATCATATCAGATATGGATGCATTAACTCTTTAGTTTTATAAACATTTAAACATTTAAACATTTTTTTATTTTTTATATATTTAGCACAGAACGCAAAGTACTACTAGAAAATTAAACGCTTCTGAAGAATTACTTTATATAAAAAATCAATGGACAAATATTCCACTTAGCCCATCAGATAGAATACCATCTAAAGCGACAAAAATTCAGCAAGGAATCTTTAAAAAAAATCTGTTTATTGGAACTTTAATTAGAGAAGCAAGAATTAAAAATAAAAATAATAGTATATCTGAAATTCCTTTGAATTATATTATATTAATAGATCATATCCTTAATAAAAAAGCAAATAATTATTTACCTGGTGATGGTAAGTGGATTGCTTTTGGCCAATGGTTAGGTATGAAAAGTCCAATAAAGAGAAGAAATGTTATACGTTATCTTAAAAGTCTTCTTAACAACAACAATTCAATTAACAATTTTCTGCAAAATAATTCAAATCCTAATTCGTTAGATGAACTAAAAGAATTTGAATATATGGTAAAAGCTAAATGCATTGTAAATCAGGATCATCAAACTTTAGTTCATTTGGAGAAACTTGATGATCAAGATGCTATTACTCAAGCAGCAGTTGCCATAAATGATTATTATTTTCACACATTAGATAATGCATCTCACCGAAGTAATGAATTTTGGGAAAGATTTGCTGAGAATTTTGGAGCATTTGCAAGGAATAATACTCTTCCTTACACTAGTTCTAATATGGCTAGTACACATAATACTAACCATCAAGAATGTGTTGACAAATTAATCCTGGCTCTTAAACCATTATCAGATAGCATTAACCGATTTGCTCAAAATTATTATAATGATTTTTATAAAAAGTTAAGTCAATTAAATTGGGGTCCATTTGCACCAAGATCATTTGGAATTTTTCCAATGATTTCTATAAATTATAATATTATTAGCAAATATCATTTAGATAAAAATGATCATAAGAATTCTTTAGCTTTTTTAGTTGTTTTAGGTGATTTTGAAGGTGGTGAAATATGCTTTCCAGAAAATAAAACTTGTTGTTAAAATTAGACCAGGACAAGTTTTAGTATTTTCTTCAAGATTTTTAAAGTATGGAAATTTAAAAGTTACTAAAGGAATTAGACATAGTATTGTATATTATGTACATCAAGATTTCTTTAAAGAATTGCGTAACTTTAATAAGAAAATTAAGGAGAATAATGATAAAATGCAAGATGATAATGATGAAATTCAAGATAATGATAATGAAATGAAAGATTTTAATAATGATATCAATTCTATTAGAAAGACACTTAATACTGTAACAAAAAGGCAAACTAGTATGTTTATTAAAGCTAATAAAAGAAGAAATAATGATAGTAAGTAATAACTATAAATATTATTAATTAATTATTCCTAATTTAATCTAATTTTTATTATTTTATAGATATTATAAGAGCAAAAAAGGGGTTAAAAGCTGAAGATAATCTTTTAAATATTAAATATTAAAATTAAATATTAAAATTAATGTAATTGTGAATTATAAATAAAATATTTCAGCAATATTAATAACATTTCTATCGAAGCGTTTAGATACATTGACATTGACCAATCTGGCCAATCAAAAACAATAATTATTAGGGGTTAGCCGATCAATCAATGGACTAACAGTTTTGCTGGTACACATCTGATTGGGTTACACCAACTAATAAAACATGTGATCAAAAATGCTGATCAATCAATTATGAAGTAACCTATTGTTATCAAGTGATCACATGATCACATGATGATTATATTATTATTTGTTTTTTTTTTCCAAAACTTTTCTTTCGCGGTTTCACCTTTTTATATAAATTATATTTAAAACAAATTCTAATATTTACTATAATTTTTACTTATTATGAAATATTTATAATTAACATATCTGATATATCTTTTTATTAGAAATAAATAAAAGTATATTTTACTAATATTACATTTCTCTTTTCATATTGTAAACATTTTTTATTAACACTCTTAACATTTTCTTTCACATTTCTTTCTTTTTCTTCTATTAACACTTCTACTAACATATTTCTACCATTTCTTTCCTCCAACTAACATTATCCTCTTACTAACATATATTTTTATTAACGTTCGCCTTCTACTAACATTTTTTCTTTCTTTTCTTCTATTAATACTCCTTACTAACATATTTTTACCATTTCTTTCTTCCAACTAACATTATCCTCTTACTAACATATATTTTTATTAACGTTCACCTTCTACTAACATTTTTTCTTTCTTTTCTTCTATTAACACTCCTTACTAACATATTTTTACCATTTCTTTCCTTTCACTAACGTTATTCTCCTACTTACTAATATTTATTTTTATTAACATTTACCTTCTACAGTCTGCCCTTTTTATAGCGAATTTTGATATAACGAATAACACGATATAGCGGATCTTTAGCGTGGTACAGATTTTGACATATGAAAAAAACCTTGTCAAACCAAACTTTACTAATTAAATTTCGTACAACGTTTAACAAAATAAAGTGTGTGAACATGCTTATATAAAATGATCCTTTTTATAACGGATTTTTTTTATAACGGATTTTTTCTGATTTTTTTATGAATATACCAAAGAATTATTTTTTATAACGAATTTTTTGAATTTTTATGAATATACCGAAGAATTTTTGCGAAATGAATCTTACTATAAAGGACTATTTATCATGAAATATTTTCTCAATGTAGTAACCACACATCATAAAATTAATTTATAATGGATACTTTCATACTTCATATTTTATTTTACACTTCATTGTTACTCTGGATATTTTTTAAAAATGCCAAAAGCCAAATCTGTAAAACCTGGTAATAAACAACTTAATGGAATCCCCAGAAAACGTAAATCTCTTACAGCAGCACAAAAGAAAGAAATTTGTTTGAAAAAAATTTCTACTCCCTCCTTAAAACAAAAAGAACTAGCCAACGAATATGAGGTTAGTGAAGGAATGATCAGTGATATTTTAAAGGAAAAAGACCGTTGGCTTGTTGTAGATCTTGATTCACATCAAGCTGGATTACGACGCGAAAAAAAGATTCCTTTTCCTATCATTGAAGAGGCTTTAACTCTTTGGGTAGAAAGTGCACTTCAAGCCAGTCTTATCATCAATGATGATATTCTTTCAAGCAAGGCCTTAGAGCTTGCTTTTTTGTGTGGAGAAGATAAATTCAAAGGGTCAAATGGTTGGGTTGACAATTTCAAAAAGCGGCACAATCTTAGGCAATACAACATGCATGGAGAAGCAGCAAGTGCACCTGTTCAAGAACTTGATACAATGCGTGAAGAAATTCGTAGAGTTTTAAAGAATTATGCCCCTGAAGACATCTTTAATTGTGATGAGACAGGTCTTTTTTGGAAAATGCGACCTAGTCGTACAATTTCTAATGCCCCAATTTCTGGAACAAAACAGTCAAAAGATCGTGTAACTGTTTTGCTTACTTGCAATGCAACTGGGAGTGAAAAATTATGTCCATTATTCATACACAAATATGAAAACCCTCGAGCCCTCAAAAACATCAATAAGAAAACTCTTCCAGTAGATTATCACTGGAATCCAAAAAGTTGGATGCAAGTTTTGATCTGGAACCAATATCTTAAAAAACTTGATGCTCGAATGAGAACACAAGGTCGAAATATTCTTCTTTTAGTCGACAATGCTCCAACTCATGCCCTATTTGAAACCACACGCCTTACAAATATCACGCTTGAATTTCTTCCTCCAAACACTACTGCACACCTCCAACCATGTGATCAAGGTATTATAAATAGCTTCAAGGTAAGCTTCAATTAATGAACATTCAATTCAGAATGTAGTAATGTTTTATACTTGAAATTTTAAAAATTCGTTGTTTATTTTAGGCACAATATCGAAAGCTATATTTACACAATCGAGTCAAATCATATGATAATTTTAATGAATATGGCACTGAACCCGTTGAAATTAATATTAAAAAATGCATCAAATATGTTGCACGTGCATGGGATAGTGTTACAAAAACTACCATTGAAAACTGTTGGCTAAAAGCGGATATCCTGCCTAAAGATGATGATGGAGACGAAGTTAGAGATGATGATCGTGAGCATGATGATCATGTCCATGATGACCATGACTCCAATGACCATGCCGATACTCAAATTTATCTTACACATATTAAGGAATTGGAAGAGATTCAAATGTTGATTGATAAACTTGATTTTGAAAAACCTTTTACTGCTGAAGAATTTATTCAATGTGATAGGGAAGAAATTACAACGGAAATGATATCCAATGAAGAAATTTTGAAAACCGTTCTTCCCAATAATAATCAAGAAGAGGAAGTAGAGGAGATTCCTTTACCAACCATTACTCATAATGAAGCTATTGAATTTTATGATAAGGTGATTTTATATTTGGAGCAACAGGAAGACGGTTTTGATACAAAAAAAGAAGAGTTGAAATTTGTTAAAAAGCTAAAAAAAGAAGCTTTAAAACAACGGTTTATTTCTGCAAAACAGACTAATCTTGATAGTTATATTAATATAATTGAGTAAATTTATTCGTGTAATTAAGAGGCTCAATTTTTGTTACATTTTCATAAATAATTCAGTATAATAAAATGTTGTTAAAAATTTAAAAATCGCGTAATTTATTATTTATAGTTATCTCTTAAAATAAATAATAATAAATTTTTAATGAATATTCGGTATAATATAATGAAAATTCGTTATAGTGGCATACCGATTATTCGCTATGATATACCGAATATTTCGTTATAGTGTTACCAAATTTTTGTATTACGAAGGCCTGATCGGCCCGGACACCAAATTCGTTATATCGAGGGCAGACTGTACTAACATTTTTTCTTCTTTTCTATCATTTCTTTTCTTCTACTGAAATTCCTACTAACGTTTCTACTAAACATTTTCTATTAATGTTATCTCCTACTAATATATTTTATATTTTCATTAACGTTATCCTACTAATAGCATTTTCTATTTCTTTTTTCTTACTAATGTTTCTACTGATATTTTTCTACTAATAACTTTTTTATTAATGCTCCTTTTCTCTTACTAACACACTAACATTTTTTCTTTCATCGGGAAATTTTTTGGGGTGCAGAACTGCAGAGATCTGTAAAATTAGCAGATCTCCGCTTTTTTTTTGTCATTTTTTGTGTATTACTGCGAAGTTCTGCAAACTTTGCAACTTCGCAGATAATTGAATATTTTTATCTATAAAATCAGCAAAATTCTGCAATTTTGCAGAATTTCATTTAACAGAAAATTCAAAACATACCTGTTTTGCGAAGTTCTGCGAAATAGCAAATCTTCGCTTTTTGTCCTTTTTTTTTGCGAAACTCTGCAAAATTCTTTAACTCAAAATTGCGGGTTTATAATTGCGTTTAAACTTTGAGTAACTAACTAATTAAACTTTTCGATTTCAATTAGTAATTAAGCTTAATTAAGCTTTTCGATCATTTCTGTTGACAATTTATTTTCGCTAAAGTTTTTTAATAGTTTTTTTTTAATACTTTCGTTAAAGTTTTTCAACAAATTTACAAATTTTATTTTTTAAACTTTCTGACTTTACTTTCGTTAAAGTTTTCCAGTAATTTTTAAAACATGTATTTATTTAACAAATAACGATTTACTTTGCCAAACCTTGGAACTATATGAACTTCTTGGTTAATTGAACCGATTGGTATTGTGTTGTATTCTTTGGTGTAATACAACTGCGGACACCCGTACAGTTCGGGTTCCTCCGTAATAATATCAAACCAATGAACCAGAGCAAGTTCATATGGCTCTTTGAAAGAACCTCGGAAGAATTTAAATAATAACAACACCTTATAAAGAAAATTGATTAATGACATACAACACTTTATCAATCTTAATCATTCACTTACTTTTCCATACCAAGCTCCCTCATCCGAATTGTATTGCTCTTGATCTTCCGCAGGAGTTACCGCAATATTACCGAATCATTCTTTACCTTGGAATTCTCCTGTCGTTCTTAAAATATGTCTATCTTCCAGGTGTACTGAATCATAAATTTTAATGTAAAATTCGTCACTTTCAGACTCCTGCGAAGATGTGTCCAGAAAGGTATCTAAAGTTGAAATTAATTGCGATAACCCTTCAATGAAGTTTGAATGTGATGGATTTTCAGATTTTTTCAACGATTTTATTTTTTGGTCGATATTATCTAATGTTAGTTCCCAAAGTACTTTTTCAAATCCTTTGGCTTTACGATGAATAACTTTTTTAGCAGAAGATGTCAATTCTTTGTGTTTTACCTATAAAAAATATTATTAAATGTATGTATATTTCAAAGAAATTGATTTCAGTCATGTCGGATTCAACTAACAGCGTTCACCAATTGTCTCATTACGTTTTTTCTGTTTGATAACCGATATGGGGTTTTGACATATGATTTGTGGAGGGTTTCGTACGTTTCCGTTGACAACCCATTCAATGCACCATATTTTCTAATAGCAGGCACTGAAAACAATCAAAATAAATTAGGATAAAATCATATACTGTATGTTTACTAGCATCCTACCTGCGTGATACCGCCAACTGTGTAACTTCGGAAAATTGCAGTCAGTAGTGGACAATGGAGAGAAGATCTTTTTGAAATCAATGCACCAATCAATAATTGCTGACTATAATTGATAATCTTTAGTGTGTTGATGATTTCCAATGTGACTTTATGAACTTTGACTTACTTCAAAAATTTTCAGATCTTCTTCAGTGTACATTTCTTTCCTGCTCATTATGTACATCTTACTAAACTTTGCGTAAAGTTCGCAAAGTTCTTTACAGGTTATTTCGTTCCCTTCAAAAATTTCATCTAAGGCAAAAAGGGTAATTTTCATTATGTTACGATAGTCTGACGCAGCAAGTACGTTTAAATGTCCTAATTTATGTAAGAGTTTAAGACCCAGGAAGCGAGGAATCTGACGAAGTCGATCATCAAATTTTTTTTGTAGTTCTGTTCCTCCGACTACCTTCAAAATATCTTGTGTAAATTCCAATTGGTATTTGAAGAGTCCAAGATCGATATGGTGCATACGGTCAGGAACGCAGGCTTCGTATATATTCAAATTTCTGAAACAAATTATATGTGCGTAAAAATTTACATCTTTGAAATTCATTACAGAAATATAAAGATATTTACAGAAATTTCCAGAAGGAATTTTCAACAGAATGCACAGAATACTCCTTTCCTTGGCCATCGTTGATTACTTGCTTCATATTTTCATGAGTTCTATGAGGTACGTTCTCTAGTTTAAGACTCATATTGTTCAGATCACTTTGCAAAACTATGCAAGTATGGCATGGCATTTTGCACCGCGCTCCTTTATATGTCGCAGTTATATCATCAGCTTCAAACATATCTGCGAGAAAAAAAGATATCCGTGCAGCGAAAGTAATCACTTGTCCATTAATTCCAAAATATAGCGCTTCAGATTTTTCTAATAAAGGTTGGAGCATAATTTTGAAGCATTTATGATATACATCATGCTGTAAGCTTCGAAAACTTTCTGTTGTTTTGATTCCTGTATCTTGGACTTTAGGGAGAAATCCTAAAAGAATTTTAGCCTCCGGCAAATTTCGAACACGATTTGGAATGTTACCAAGAGTTAAAAAACTGGATGGCCTGATGATTTTCCAAGTTCATCGAAAGTTGTTGCGTCTGAGTATAAGATGATGGACAATAGTCAATTTAATCATGGAAGGTTCTTTTCGGTTTCTAACCACCAGTTACCTTTGAAAGGTTCGCCAAATATTCTTGTTTCACCTCTATCATCCTGAGAATATAAACAACTAAATAAGCATAAATAATGTAATTTATCATTGCAGACGGAAATCAAATTATTATACAGACCTTCATTTTATTTTGGATTCCTTTATGGACGAAGTTATTGGCTACTTCCGGTCGTTGCAGAAGAGCTTGAATAGCACGAAAAAGTGGGCGATAGTAGAGGGTAAAATTAATTTCATTATAGGTCGCAACAACCTTTTCTTTAAAGTCTATCAAAGGTGAATTTATTTGATTAAGATAATCCTTGCCATTTTTCGTTGAACTTGGCAATGGTGATTTGTCTAAATTACTATGTTTGTTGAAAAACTTTATTATTTTATCACCTATCTTATTAGAGATATTACCCTCTACTATCAACTCCAAAAAGTCGCGATATGCATCATTCGGCCATTTTACTTTGCGCTCTGGTGTGGGTTTTCCATCAACTACATCTATGGCATCATCTAATGACGCACCCTGAAGGTCTTCAGGATCAATGAATTCAGTATCTTCAAAGTTTACTAATTCTGATTCTGCTTCCGATTCTTCAAAATTTGCTTCGACCCTCTCTTCTGATTGTAACCTTTTTCGCAAATGATAACGTGGTTCATCTTCTAACTCATCTGCAATATTTACTAAGTCTTCATCTTGAGATGAAGGTTCAAATTGCTTTATCTCATCATCATCATCCTGTGATGTAAGCTTTTCTTGCGAAGTAGTTGGGTTTGGCATAATAATTGACGTGCTCCAAAGTTCTGCATCATGTTCTGATCTTATCATTTCTCTTAATGGCTGCAACAAAGATCTTTGCTGTACTGGTGACTCATTTAGTTGGGGGGATCTCATTTTCCCGTGATGTTTAGCATTGGCATGTTGTTTTAAACCGCAGTAAGTTGAAAATTCTCTTTTACAAATTTGGCATTGATATCTAACCATTTTTATTTGAAGAACAATTTATGAGGATTTATTTGCGGTATAGTAAATATTTGTTTTTATTTGTTCTTTGCTAATTTTAAGCGAATTTTAGTGATTTTATTAATGATTATTTTAATTAATGTGAAATTATAAATTTTGTGAATTTGCGAATTTTAATGAAGAATTTGATATTTCTTTCGTTTGTGTGAATTCTCAATTTTTTTTTTTTTTTGATTTTTTTACATTTTTGGCGCAGGGGTTCAATCATTTTAATTTACAGATTTTTAATCATTCTATTTTTAAATTTTAATCATTTTAATTTGCAGATTTCTTAATTATTTTATTTAATTTTAATCATTTTAATTTACAGATTTTTAACTATTTCTATTTTTAAATTTTAATCATTTTAATTTACAGATTTTTAACTATTTCTATTTTTAAATTTTAATCATTTTAATTTACAGATTTTAATCATTTTAATTAATATTTTTACTGATAATTAAATTATTTAATTTATAGATTTTGGATTTTTTTATCGATTTCGGTAATCAATTTTTTATTTAAATTGTTTCGTAAATTTTAAGTATATTTTTTCCTATACAATTTTCTAAATTAGTTGTTAATAATGTCAACGAAAAATACTAAGAAAAAAACTGGAAAAAATGCAAAGAAAAAAATGAAAGTTTCCTATAATAGTCCGGAAAAAAAAGATGAAGCTTCTCAAAAAACTGGAAATATATTATCTCAAATTTTATCAGGTACAGTCCGTCAAGGAATTGCATTTCTTACATTAATTTAATATTATAATTAATCTTCGCTTGTTCAATCGACACCAACAGCTGATGATGTATCATCACAAGATACAGGAAATGTTGATGATAATGCTTCAGCTTCAACATCTTATACTAAAACTCGTACTAGCCCTGATTACGATAATATTTTAACTTCAACACCCATACCGAAGGACCGTTCGTGTTGGTTGTTCCAGATGAAATTCTCAAGTCTTCAACATCCAATAATCCTACAAAAAGTATCAAAAGTGGCAAGCCAAAAAAAAATCGGGGTAGATCATTAACGCCCATTGTTGGTAATAATTCAACAAGAAATCTTGAAAATTCTCCAACTAAACCCGATGATGATTCAAACTGAAGAACTTCTACACCTATCAGAGCACCCATACCTATCAGAGCTTCTACACCTATCACACCTATGCAAATTGATGATGAATATTGTAACTTCGAAGAACGTGACAAACGTTACCTTACAATCGAGAAATTCAACTATACTATGAAATTATTAGACAAAAAAATCACTTCAATATATCGATTGTGCCGACGTATTAGTGAGCAACAATGATTAGATTCTCAAACGATACAGAGACTTGTGGTGGTCGACGAGCTTTCGGATGAATTTTGGAACGTAAGTTACTTTAATAGATTTAGCAACTTTATTTGATCTCAAGATATTTAAAAATAACTGATTATCTTTACAGCGCGCATATAAAAAGGTGTCCAAAGAACTTATTCCGAAGATCCTATTTCCCTCAGATACGGAATACCGTGAAGCTTTAGAGAAATACCTCGCTGAACATGCCAGTCATTATATTGAAAATCTCAGAAGAAATACGTGGGTTTCCCTATTCGAATCAAAGTTATTACCAGAAGTACGTGAAATCATTAATAATAATCAATAATAATAATAATAATAATAATCCGAAATTATTTGATTATTAAGATAAAAAACAAATGCCGAAGCAAGCGAAATGATTTAGCGGCAAATATTCAAAATACTATGTTTTCTAACTTCGGTGAGCAGAAGTTAGAACGTGTGGATAGCAGTGCGTCCTCTAAAAAGATTGCCGAATGGAAAAAAAGTGCAAAACCGCGAAAAGCATATCGAGAACTTTTCGAAAATCAAGGTATTCTCACGAAAATAACCTCTTCTGTTTTCAAATCATACGAAGGCAGTGAGCTTCCTCCAGAACACTGGGTTTATGTACTCACCATCTGCGATATTATCTTAAATCCCAGTAGCCCTGGGATTAAATGCAACGACAAGTTAGTTTTAAAGAGAGTTGATTTTCTTATGGTAATAATAACGTTCATCAGTACTTTGAAGTTAAAAATTTTAAAATATTTCGCAAATATTAATGTATAATCAATTATCAGCAATCGATCAAAAATAAAGTTACTGTAACTCCGCGTTTGTTGCAGGAGTTAGCGGCGAAAGAAGATTCAGAACAAAGTCCAGAGATTTCGTCTATAATCGAAGAATCAAGCGATGCTGATGATGGTAATAGTAGTAGTTACGAAGAATTAGTAAGTCAAAGTTATTATCTGGTATATAATGATTTTTACACCACGTTAATTTATTTTACTAATCTAAATCAAAAAAATTTACAGCTCAAGAGTTTAGATTCGAAATTCTCTTAACATTCGTCGAATTTCTTCGTATTACATTAATTTTCAGAATTCGGAAATTTGTATTTGAAATTCTTCAATTTTTTTTGAATATATTTTATTAAATAAATTACATATTAAATAAATTACTATATATAAAATTGTTTGTAATAATTGTGATGATCAGTGAAATTAAATATATTTGAATTATTTCGAATATTTATTTTTTAAAAATCTTCGCAGAATTTCGTTATTTGTTTTTTTATAATCTTCGCAGAATTTCATTATTTGTTTTTTAAAAATTTTCGCAGAATTTTGTTTCTTGAAATTCTGCGCAGTTTTTGATGAATTTTTTTTTCCAAAGACTGCCGACAGGGTCGCAGATCTGCGCAAAAATGTCACCTGCAGATCTGCACAGATCTGCACCCCAAAAAATTTCCCGATGTTATAAATTAAACAGATATAATGAAAATAAGCAAACAGGTGACTTCATTATCATGCTACTTCAACTATAAAGTATATATATTTATTTCATTTATAGTATTCAACTTTAATTGATTTTACATAGAATATGATTTCTTTTTTGTAATATTTCTACATTTTAATTGAATAAATAAATAATATAAATTTTAATAAAGTTTTAGTATAATTAAATTTTATTTTAGCCTGAATTATAATTAATATTTAATCATAAATTATGATTCCATTTTATAATTTTTGCCTGAATTATATTATAAATTTACTAGTATTAATACAAAATCCAATATTTATACGATATCTATATGATATCTATATGATATCTATATAATATGTATCATAATATATCGGGTGCATAATAAATAGATGATATGTAACTGACATTTCACTACCTGATATATGTGTAATATATGCATGATACTTGTAAGATGTATGACCGAATTTCAGCATTAATAATACACATATTGGGTACCCGATATGTGTATAATTACCAAATATCATGCACGTATATTATATATATCTTATGCATATCTGGTACCTGATATATACCTGATAACATTAATTTTAACTTGTGAATCCAAAAACCTAAAAAACTAATCATCAAAAAAAAGGAAATGAACTCTTGAACCCGAATCCTGCAAAAAGAAAATAAAGAAACATCAATAAAATGTTTCTTTTTTTAAACATTAGAAGACGGAATTAAAAAATAAAAATAGATAATGTATTTACCAAAATTTCACATCTAAAGAACTACCTGAAAAATGCAAAATGTTAATAATGTTCATTTAAAGAGAGATAAAAAATAAAAAAAAAATGCACATACCGAAATTTCGTGTTGAAACTTTTCAAAAAATTATATTTGACAAACTTTTAAAAAAAAAATTAAAAAAATATCTTGAATTCAATTGAAAAACTTTAAAAAATAAAAAAAAGTTCCTCAATAATTAATGTACTAAAGAGAACGTAGGAAGAAACTAGAGATTATGGAAAAAAAAGCGTGAGAAGTTACTGATCATATATAAATTAGCTTTGAAAAAAGATTAAGATGATCTAATTGTTACATCAATGCATAAATATTATACAATATGATAATTAGGCTGTGATGATTAATGCGGTGAAGGTGTATTAATCAAAAATAGCTTAGTCAAAAATTTTGATTATCGTGATTAGATTTATGCAATTCTAGACTTAATAGCTTAAAAAAGTTTAAAATAGTTTATTTATATTTTAAGTCTGATTTTCAATTTTTTTAAAAAAATTGGACAGTCATTTTTTTTATGAATTTTGACTTTAGAATGTAAGTATTTTCTTATATTTTTATTTTATTTTATTTTTTAGATTTAAGAACGTTTATTAATGTTCCTTACTTCCTTTTCTTTTTTTTAGGAACATCCTTGAATTTCGGCCTTGATGTGTATTTTTTTACATTTTTATTTTATTTTTTTTTATATTTATTTTTTTTCATAACTTTCTCTTTACTATCATGGGTTTTTTTGTAGGAACCAGTCTGTAAACTCTCTGATATGATATGGTATATATAACAGGGAAGATGAAATTCGTATTTTTTTTAAAAAAAAATCTAAGAATGCTTCTAACATTCTTTTTCTTTTTTTTTTGTAGAAATCAGCTTAGACTCCTGGGTAGAATCAGCTCAGACTGCTGGATTGTGTACAGTAAATATTGGACATTTGGTTTTTTCTTAAATATTTTGGTAAAAATGTTTACTAACGTTATTTCTCTTTTTTTGTAGGAATCGGTTTGGACTCATGGAATAGTGGTGAATATGAGGAAAGACAAATTGATATTAAGAATGTTTTTTTATTTTATAGGTTTATTACAGGTTAACTCAGGTATCAATTTAGACTTGGTTTGAGATCTTAACTCATCATGTGTTAGAAAATCATCAACTCGGACTTGTAATTTAACCCAGTACCGTAGTTCTTAGTTCTAATTCTGAAAATTAGAATGGTCAAGCCAATCTCAATTCCCATTCTATCGTTAATCTATTTACCACAACCATCACAACCTAATATCTCAATTATGGCAAAGATCTGTTAATAGTTATTCTTGTACTACTTTATAATTTCAGATCCCTGCGGTAAGTTTTCGTTCAAAAACTTTATTAAAAAAAGTTGTATTACAGTAACAGTAAATTAAATATTATCCTTTTTTAATTTTTTTATATAGGAAACTAATTCTGATTTTAAAATACTGGATCTATTGGGTGCGCATGGATTCTATTTTTATTAAACTTTGTAGTAGACACTGGTAAAAAAATGGTCTATCCTACACATATCCTACATATATCTTACATATATCGGGTACTCAAAATGTAGAAAATCATACACAAATAATACACATATCATACACATATCGGGTACTTATATATATAGTATACCTATCAGGTACCTGATATATGTATGATATATATATTAGTACCCGATATGTGTATGATATGTGTATTATTTGTGTATAATTTTCTACATTTTGAGTACCCAATATGTGTAAGATATGTGTAGGATAAATCATTTTTTTACCAGTGAGAACTTCTGTGGCAAAAAAAGGGCTGAGAAAAGGAACCTAGAAAATAGCAATTTACTAGTAATCATCTGAAAATTTTATTGTATAAAAATTTTAATGTAATGCATAATAGTAAATTATAATTATGAAAATTACGTAAATAAATATATAAATGGTTTCTTAATTGTGACCTAAATTCAACGTAACTTCTACCTAATCGTAATTTCCATTTGCTGCGATTCTTTAATGTATACTGTACCAGTCTTCTACCTAACAGTTTGATACGAACTGCTGCAGTTACATTAAGTAAGAAGTAACATAATTGCTGCAATTTTACTACCCACGGCTAGATGACAAATTTGTGGCAAATTCATGGCTTAGTCATTTCAAATTTATTAGTTTCAGTAAAGTTGTATGAACTTTTTTTTCAAATCTTAATAAAGATCTATATGTGCTGTAGCAAAAAAAATAAATAAATAAATAAAAAACTATTCATTATCTTAAGACTAAGATCCATATATGCACAAATTTTAACTAGAGAAATAAATCTTATTTGTAACAAATTTTCTTAGAAAAACTTTCTAGTTTTTCCTAGTTTACACCTGTAAGTACTTTAAAAAACTTACTGTAATTGTAAGACAAAACCTAAAACTGAAAAAAAAAAATTAAAAAAGCACAATAATAATTGGAAAAACATTATATTATTATTTTTTGGATATTGTTTTTAAGGATAGCTTTGTATTTAATCATAATAGTAGAAATTTTTTTCTTTAAAGTGTGTAACTAATATTTCTTAACATTATACTTAAAAGATTTACTGGAATTGCTATTACTTTTTCTGCTAATTAAATTTAAAAAAAGTGAAAAAGTTTGGCTTACTATCATTGTTATCTACATTTTATAATTTCATCTCAATATAATTAATCTATTTGTTTTTTACTTTTAAGATAAATGGCATGCTGTTATATCTAATTTCTTTATTAATAATGCAATTTACATATCCTGTAATTAGTATTAATAATTTTCATATAATGTTAATAAAAATTTCTGAATAATTAGTTAATTATTTATTAGATGATTTTATTGAAATATCTAAGTCAGCTGACTTTTTTCTAAAAGTTATTTGAATTTATACTTCAAAAAACATTTGCAAGTAATAGCAAACTTATATATAAAAAATAAAAAGTCTTCAAACTTATCTTTATTTATTAGCTTAAGAATTGTAATAGATTGTAACCTTTTCAATGTATTTTTGTTGTAAAGTAAATATTATTGTATCATATTTTGAGAAAACTTAGGATATTTCAATTGTATTAATATTTTAAAAGTATTTCAAAGCCAAATCTATAAAACTAATAAACTCTTCATCTGATAAGTTTACTATAAAATATTTGATTTCTTCCAAGATAAAAGTGGAGTTTTTTTTTGCAATTAAAACCATTATTTAATAAATTTTTACTAAAAATTTTTCATCAAAAAAAATGGGTTATATGATTAGCAATGAGAATTTAATATAATTTACTTCATATGTGCCGATTTTTGGAATATTAACATTACACAAATCTAAATTAAATATGTGTTACATATTTATGTAACTCAGATTTAATAAAAAATAAAAAAATTTTTTTTAATCAATATTCAAAAATAACGGTAATAACCACTTCTTTTTCCCCATCACTGCCCATCACTTTTCCATCATTTTTCTATTCACTTTTATTAAATATGACAAAAAAGTTTATAAGCAAATATAGCAGTTATTTTTAAGTGGTAAGTAAAAGAAAAAACTTAATATTTTATATACATAGATAAGACATATTTTTTCATAATTTTTAGCTTTAATTTATTGTTTTTTCTTTGTAAAAAATACATGCAAATAAAAAATAATTATGATGTAAAATAGTTGTAAAATGAATAATAAGATATTCTTTTTTTTCAAAATAACTAATTATATATTTGTTTTTTATCTTTTAAAATTATTTTATTAGATTTATTCTACTAAAATCCTTAAATGGCAAATAAAATCTTTTAAATAAAGTAAAAGAATTTGGGATTCTTTTATGAAAGCATTTTTTGGTAAGAAATAAAATTTTCAGATCGGACTTTATGCAGGTGACAAAATCGTGCATTATTATTCCCAAAGATATGCTAACGTCATCATTTTACATTCATTTGAAAGCTGAGAATTTGCTCTATCGTAAGAATCAAAGATCAGGAAAATTGGATTACTGGATGAGGCGTAATTAACGATCAAAGTCAAATCAAATTTAAAAATTAAAAATAAATATATTAGACGTAATTATTCACAATCCAGTGATTCAATTCGTTCGATTTTAGGCTTATTAGATAGACCTCAATTTTCTCTTTCAAATGAATATAATTTCATTCGTGTAGCTTGCATCTACAGGTATTTAATAAATTTTTTTATATCAGATTTTATCAAACTTATAAAATTTTATATTAATAATATAATTGATGATTCCTAAACATCTACATATATTAAACGAATTATTTTAAATTTATTTTAAAGATAAAAGTTGGCATCACCTTAGGGAGCAAAGATCATTCAAATTGAATCACTACATGTGAAGTAATTAATGATCAAATTTAGATAAAATTCAATAAACATACTGAACGTGATTACTGAACAACTAGTGATTCAATTCACTTGATTTTAGATTCATTAGATAGATCTCGATTTTCTCTTTCAAATAAATGTAAATTTATTTGTATAGCTTATTTCTACGAAAAATTATCAATGATTTTGTCATAAGAGTTATATTTGATCTTTTAAATTTTAATGATATCTTATATTAAAAAAAATTAAAAATTATATAATTAATTGGTTTTTTTTGCATTATCTAGTATAAATTTATTATTCTTATATAAATGATAATTTATATTTGCTTTAATAAAATTATTTTTGTGTAAAAAAATTAGATTCCAAGGATCGGCCCATATGTTTTTGCTTATTTAGTAAATACCATCATATATATATATATATATATATATAATATAGTATTAGAATATAATTAATTGAAAAACTCTTTCCGGTCACGTTCATGACCATTTTTTTTTAAAAAAAAATTTTCTTTATTATAAACTTTTATTTTTCACTTTATTTTCTTTAAGTTTTATTATTTTACTTCTTAAATACACTATTCTATTACCCCTTCGCTATAGTATTAGTAATTTTTTTATTTTTGAGTTTTGGCAAAATCCTTAACGTGTAGGCAGGACAACAAAAGTTGAACTGAAAGTACGCAAAAATGGAACTAAAAAGACAGAACGTACTATAACGATGCAAGCTAAGTAATAATAATATGAAGACAATTATTTGACTTCAAGATTATTAAATAATAACTTTTATGATGGAAAGAGTCTACGACGAAAGCTTAATTACTGAAGACTTCGTCAACTATTTACAACAAAACATATTATACTCCAACGGACTGGCGCTTTTCAATATTTTGGATAAAGTTATCAAAAAACACGTGACAGCTAAAGTTGCTTGCTGAAAATAAAAAGGCCATTGTCAAAATGGTAAAAATAATTTTGACATTTCGACATGACAAAATGACAAAATTATTTTATTATTAAAATTAAGGTTGCTTATCTAAACCTCTTCAAAATCCTACGATTAGTTTCATCAAAATTTTACTATAGATTTATTATAGTTTCGGCAGAGTTTCAGCAGTTTTGGCATTTATAATAAGTTTCGGCAGTTTTACCTTTCTCCAAAGTTTCGCCAGTTTTTTAATATAACTTTAATATAGTTTCGGCAGAATTTCGCTTTTCGGCAGAACGCCATCTTGCCTAAACCCCTAGGTTTCAGCAAGCAACCTTAATTAAAATTGACTAAAATGCAAATGATGAAATGGAAAAATAATTTCGACAATTTCGACATGACAAAATTCACTAATTTCGACAAGCAACTTTAGTGACAGCTTCACAACATCTTAAGCACCACGCGAAGAACTACCTTTGGGAGACTTTTACTAGCCTACTGGAATGCTTTTAACATGACTTTCCTTCACCTCCTTCAACACTTTCTTCAAAGCTTATTATTTACTCCTTCCCGCCAGTAATTTTTATTCATCAAGTCACAAGACTTCCAATTAGGACACCTTCTGATGAATTCTGAATTAAATCACGTCATAAACTTGACGCGTTTTTGGATACTACTTTCCAAAATTTGCTGGCACAACAACAAATCATACTCAACAAGAAAGATAACTTCCATTTTGGGTCAACTTACGGAACTAATAACCACTTACGGAATTTTAATGGCTTTTTTGGTGTCATTCTTTTTTCGAGATTGTAGAACTAACCGATTACGGTTTCTCTTTAAACAACCTTCGATAAAGGTTTTAGATCTCATCTTTGACTGTGCATACACACCTCAGAGGAAGAAGGATAAAGATAAATACTGATGTTATAGAGTTCAGATTTTCTTGTTTTTTTTATCTTTTTCTTATTGTTTTCTTTATTCATCATTTTTATTTAAATTATTATTTAAATTTAGTAATAGTTTTAATTCTCTTTTAACTTTACAAATTGAAATAGAGCTTACTTTGGATGGTTGAATGGGGTAAATGTAGGGTGGCAGCTACTAGTGTTCAAGAACCTATGCTGTAACAGTAGACATCCGATGTTAGAGTCTATTTTACCAAACAACAAGCAACTTTCTAATGGTAAATGGAGCTTCGCACTTGTCAACCTTAGGAATATGGAATGGTTCGCATCCTCTACAGCTAGTCAGTTTTGGTCTTGCTGTACGTACCTTGGATTCTATGACTTGAATAGAAGATGCTACTCCTCTTCTACTTTTTCAGAACGCTTGTGGAAGGAACGATCTGGATGGAATTTTTATATTTTAGTTTTATTCACTTGCAATATAATCTTGTTTTCTTTTTTATTTGCAATGTAGTGGGTCCTGTGAATGTCTTGTGTAAAAAGAGGAGCAGTTATGCTAAGAATGGCCGTTTTTAAATGAACTATACCCTCTGAGTAAAAATTTTACCCGACAGTGCACACGTGAAGTGCTTTATAGCATGACGAGTGATTTGGTAGTTAATAATATTAGATAGTTAGAATAGGCTATGCAATTTGTATTTCTCCAATTCTTTTTGCTGTTTAATAAACTATCAAATGCATTGTGGAAAAAAAAAAAAGAATATAATTAATTAAAATATTATTTTTATATTTATTATTTATATTTTATTATTTATATTTAATTATTTATAGGTAAATAGAATGTTATTTATTTAGTATAAATTTAGTTTATTGTAATTATTTTTTTAAATAAAAAATATCTTTTCTTTGAATATAATAATAATAATAAATTTTTTTTTTTATAAATAAAACACAATATCTTGATATAATAATTAAATAATAATCACATAATAATTATATAATAATTATATAATATAGTTAGATAAAAAGTAAAAATCTTTAGAAAAATTATAAATCTTCTAGAAAAATAACAATGAGTTATAATTAGTTATAATAAGTTATAATTAGAATAATTATTATAATTCTAAAATGTATAAATACAAGTAGTTTTAGACTTTTATTCTGCACCATCTTTTAAGATAGAAATATAATAATAATAATAAACATTTTTTTTTAATTATAAATATAAAATATGTTCAATTTTCAAACCATGTTATATTTAATTTACAATAAAAATAATTAAAATTCTTTTAATTTCAAATTAATAAATGAAAATAAAGAAATTTTTCTAAGTAATAAAATTTAAACCAAGTAAATGTTTAATTAATAAGAATAGATAATGCTTTAACAATGTACTTTTGGTAATTTATTTATCATACAATAAAAAATATATTTACCAATATTTATTTGTTGCACAAATTAATAAAAATATTTTTCCAGAAATTTTTTTCAACAGCTATATATCTGAAAGATATTTGAATATTTTATAGGAATGGTTGTATGTAATTATTACTTTTGGAATTTACAACTTAAAAGTAAAGCAACCATTTTTTTAACTTCTATTTCATTAACATCATTTTCATCCTATTTGATTTTATTTGTTAGACTTTAAAAAAATAAAAAGAAAAAAAAAAGACCTTTCACAGTCATATCTTCTGCACATACCTTGTAACATATTGTTTTTCACCAATTAGTCCAATGAGTATTAAGCAACTTATATTGAAGGAACAGCTAAAGGAGGAAAATTCTAATTTATTGAGAGAAATTATAAACAGTACAAAACAAACTCTTAAATATAACCATATCCTATATGGAAGAGTTGGTGCAAAAAGTAAATGGTTAGAGCAGGAAAAAAGTTTTTTTAACAGTTACCGAGATTGGATAAAGATATTTATAGACACGATTATAGATAAGATTGGAAATAAGAGATTGCGTGTGGGACAATGGCCTTAATTATCCCAGGAATAGCTTAGATAAAGAACGCGAATGTATTGAAAAAGATTTTATTAAGTAGTGTTGGAATGACACTAAATAACACAAAGCTATTGGAATAACGATCAATCACTACGCGTATGGTATTGTGCTGTTTCAATGTTATGCCTTTTCATCTCCCCAATCTCCCCATCATGCCCTTTTAAAAAAGATATTTATTATATAAATTATAGTGATGGAATCAGCATATTGTTTATAATGACGTGCGATATGTTTTATTGAAAATAATGAATAAATATTTAAATTTTTCTTTCCGTTGTATATGCTAAGTGTAATTAAATATTAAAACTATGAGCAAGATATTTAAAAAGAAAACTATTTACAAAAACAATAATTAAATGAATTATTGACTCTATATCTATAAAATATTGTTTCTATAAAAATGTCTAAGAGTGAGAAATTTTTTCAGATTCACATGTTTGTACAAACATTTAGTGTCTATTGATGGTAGCATCATATGTTGGTGGTAATAAAGAATCAGCAAGAGGGACAGGTATAAGGGAAGCGATACTACGATAAGAAGGTAATTTGTTCATTTCTTCAACATCATATAAAGAATTAACAAAATGGCAAGTTGTTGAATGATCTGAAAGAGCGTCTTCAAAATAGGTTTTACTCAAATGATTCTCATCATAAGCGGGTAAATTCATATTATCACTACTATAAGAGTCTGGAGTAACCATTATTGATAAAGCAGCACTTAATTCACATCGTTGACTGTGTACTTTATCAACAAAAGTTATATAAAATTTTAACCTATGTTTTACACAAATAATATCATTTTGTGAATCATATAAACAATAGATTGAATCATTTGGTATTGATATTTCCATAAGATGATACCAAGAATTTACATCTCTAGAAAAATTATTTTCACTAGCGATCTTTATTACTTTTGAATCCGTTTTATGATTTACACCAGCTGTATAAGTAATATATTCTTTGAATACGCATATAATTTCTTGAACTTTAAGATCCTTTTCTAATGATCTTAATTTTATCCTTATTGGAATTTTATCCCCAAGACTAAAAACTTTTGAGTCTAATGAAAATTCATAATCGATTTTATTGTTCCAATTATTTGCTAAGATAGCACCTTGAGAGTATTCCAATGAACCTGATAATAAACTTCTTACTAAAGTAACTTTTCTATGAGTGTGTAAATTAAGGGCAAAAGTATGCCTTTCCGCTACTGCTTTTAAGGTATATTTTACGCTTCCATGTTGACAACCTTCAATAGTCTCAGGTAAAGTTCCTGGTAGTATCAATTCAAATTCCCAATGATAATTATCAGGTTTTAATAAATGATATTGCTTACTTGCAGGTAAAAATTTCCAATCTTGTTGATATAAAATTTTTTCTTCGTTATTATAACATTGTCCTATACCTCCACCTTTAGAAAAGAAAATAAATTTAGATTATATGCTATAAAATAAATAATAAAATAAAAATATGATCAATAATCACCATCTACCCATCCAACTTTAGATTTTCCCTGAAATGATAATTTTATTTCCTTAAATTTTGTTGGTTCAGTTATAGCTAAAACAAGTTGGCCACGAAGAACACAACCAACCGATTCGGATTGTGATCCATGCATTGTTAAACTATCATTTTCTAAACGTATTTGAAATAAAGGCGAAGGAGTAAGATGTACCATTTTTTAGTAATTTTTTTGAAAATATGAGAAGATTGAAAAAGGGATTTTCATGACTTTAAAAAAAAAAAATATCTAGGGGGGAATATTTATAATCATCATCAAGAATTTTTTATACTATTTCTATTTAAGCAGGTCATAATTGGCTCACAATATATTAATTATTTACTAGTATATAATGTATATATTATTAAACCATGTGATATAATTAAAATAATTTTCACATATAATTAGCCCATTCGATGAATAGCGAGATGGACTAACCACTAAAAACTCTGATTGCAATATGCAAATCTAGTGATACATAAAAGACCTGGGAAAAATTCTCTTAAATAATATTGCATGAAATTCCGCGAATCTCAGTTTTTCAAAAATCATCTATTTTTAATACCAAATATACAAAGAACTTCGATGACATAAAATTAATTATTATTTTTTTTTGTAGGGCAAACTGTTAAAAAAAATATTATGACAAAATGATGTTAAATCCAAATATAGATATGGCTTAAGTTGGGCGTTAATTTATACACTACCAAAATTCTACCAAACAATAATGCACGTTACTTGTTTGCGGGGTTTTGTTTCTGAAGAATAAAAAAAAATATTGTATCACGTGCATGGAAAAACACATGCCATACTCATATGAACTATTAAAAGTAACGGGAATATCATTTATGAATATGTTGAATAATGGAAAGCATCAAACATTCCCACATTCCCCCACACTGATTAACGAATCATAACATTGAAGTAATAATAGAAAAGGGTCAACGAAATGTTGCATGACTTTGTTTTTCAAAGAATGAAAGGTCAGAAGGTCAGAAGGCTTCCTTATTTTTCAAGTAATTTACAGGAATTTTAAGTGAAACTCAGTTCTAAAACGAGTTTAATATTAAACTTGCGGATTTCTTAGTGTAACAATGTGATCAAATTTACAGTTTTCGCAAAAAAAATGACCCCCCTTTCTGGTTAATTATGAAAACTCTTGAGAGAATTTTTTTTTAACCAATGAAGTAAATCTCCACTGAGAATTTATTATTATTAATAACCCTTCGTGTTACCAATAAGGTCCTCTAAAATTTTGGAACAGAAGTTATTTCATTACGGCAGCAACCGAATATTCATACTCGAATGATACTACACTCACTTGATATAATCACATGTTAAAAATTTGGCGCTGTATCATAACGCTTTATTAGATTTCTCTCTTATTGCATCAATAAATAGTGATATTTTAATTTAAAGAATTTATTTTCTATTTATAAACTATATAAAAAGTTATTAATTAATAATTTATTACAAAATTTTAAATATAACATCTCAAGAAGTATATAAAATCAATTTTACAAGTAAAATTGCAGCCAAGTTTGTTTACAAATTACTTGAAAGGTGATACATTAAGTAGTAAATTTCTTTATAAAATTAATACAAATTTTACTTTTCAATTACATAAGTTTTAATACAAATTCTAAAAGACACTTTAACAGTGCTTATTTTATTATCTCATCCTAAAGAAAAGGTGCCACTATCAACCCTGTAAAAAATCTGATCCGTGTTTTATCTTTCCATATTTTTTCCGTGAATGTATCATTTTAATGGAATTTATAACCTTAAATCATGGAAATTTTCATCTCGCTAACACGGATATCCGTGAATGTATCATTTTCACGGAATTTTTACAGAATACACGGAGAAATAATGGGAATATTCGGATAAAAATTTTTTATAGGGCAAATGAGTATTTTTTTTTGGAAAAATAAAATATATGAATATAAATTATTAGATACACAATGAAATATCACCATTAATCTGAAAAGAGCCTTGTATTGATTTTGACCTTGGAAGTTGAGAAATTTTCCATTTGAAAGTATGTTTAAAGCATAGAGAGTCATTTTTGCATCTGAAAAAACAGGTATCAAAAAAAAAAATACAAAAAAAATACAAATATACTATTACTTACCGATCACCTGAGTACAGAATACTTTGATTTTAGTGGCAAGTTTTATATTACAATTGAAGTGATTTCGTAAAATTCCTATTAAATTCAAAATATCCATTTGCATAGTTTTTTTATATCACCATTCACCAAGCATATATAAGTCCATTTTTTTGCATGGTTTATTGGCTACTTCCATATGCCAAATTTCTTGTTCATCTGAATGCTGAGTTGCCTTTGAATTCACTTTAATTATGCCTGAGTTTATTGTGGATTTTATTACTTTTATATGTGACTTTCAATTCAATCGAAATTGAAATTCAAACACATTCTTTCGTAAAAATTTAAAATTGATGAAATTTGATATGTAATAAATTCACTTATATTTCAGTCCATCATAGAATGATATTTACAAAGTTGTAGCTAAAAGAGAAGTAACAATTAATAACTTCCTTTAATTAATCAATAAAATCAATATCTACTTACAAGTCAAGAAGAACTTTCTTATAATACAACTGGAAAAGTTCATCTAGAATATTAACTTGAAATGAAGTCTAACAGGAGGTGAATAGCACCAATCTGAGGAGAAGGGGATCAATAGAACCTGCTATGGAGAAGTATCATACTTCTGATTATATAGAAGGTATAAACCTCTCGCTTAGTAGGTTCAATCAAAGTATTATTAGCATCACCAGTGTAAAATGATTACCTCGAAGTCCTACCATGTATAATAAGATTTGTATATAATCATTAAATAGTGAATAGCATTATAATTTTTATATTAAATTTATGCCTTTGGATGAAAAAAAAATTTTATTTTATGTTTAGAACAAATAATAAATAATAACAAATAGTAAATAATACAAATAAAATTAAATCTAATTAATATATTATTGAAAATTTATTCATACATTGTCCTGACATTATAGTAATATGAACTGTTAATTTAGATAATAAAATTCGCAACCATTAAAATTCAATCAGAACTGTTTAGATTTTACATTTCTGATTTTGTTATATAAGCCAAATCCATTTCATGTGTCATATTGGCGCATATTTTGCACAATTACTTGTATTGCTGAATCACAAATTAAAGGTTTTTGATTATACGTTTTTTAGGTACAGATACGATATAGATGTTATTACAGTCAGTGATGGCAAATGAGGTCATTTGCCCATTTGAGATGACCTCCAAATGACCTTTGAATGACCTAGTCATTTGGGTCATTTGTCATTTGAATTATTTAAAATTAATGCTTTATAATTCAGGCCAAGATAATGATGTCGGCCAGAATTATGATGTAATTTTTAAATGATTAGGTCATTTATCATTTAATATTGAAATAACCCAAATAATACATGACCAATCATTTGAGTTATTTGAGGTCATTTAGATCACTGACTAACACTGATTACAGTTACGTAATGCAATTAATTATACCAATTGTACTAATGTACAGTAACTACAGTCAACCCTTATTATAACGAACCCTAGGTTTCAGATCTCAACTTCGCTATAGGATTATAGTAAAAATTTTAAGAAATTTGATTGGTTAATTCGTTATAGCAAGGGGAAATTTATTATAGTTGTCTGAAAAATTCACTATATTAAGGGTTCACTATATTAAGATTTGACTGTACCAATAATTAATCTACTAATTATAGTAGGATCCCGAACAATACTGACACAACTCACATTTGAGGATATATTATTATACTCTGGAAGGAATGGTTATCCTAAGAAGGATCCTATCGCACATGTCACAACACTCTGAGTGAATAGCACCATATAGGATACTAACATCAAGCACAGGTCGAACAGATGTCATTGTCGCAAAATTTGCCTGGAATTTTTCTGGCAAATTGAGAATTATCCCGGTAAATTGGGGTAAATTGTGTTACAATTTTGGGATAATGGAGGACTTACAATTTGGCAAATTTTGTCAAAATGGTGGAATTCCTACAGAATTCCTAATTCAAATGTTAAGAAATTTTTCAGTAAATTATCATTAAATTGTGGGAAATTTTAGGCAAATTTTTAGTAATGTTATGCAAACGAAGTGTAAATTGTGGTGAATTTAGTTAAATTTTTAGTAATTTTATGCAAACGTAATGTAAATTGTGGTGAATTTAGTCAAATTTTTAGTAATTTTATGTAAACGTAATGCAAATTGTGGTGAATTTAGTTAATGTTATGCAAACGTAATGCAAATTGTGGTGAATTTAGTCAAATTTTTAGTAATTTTATGCAAACGTAATGCAAATTGTGGTGAAATTGTGGTGAATATTTAGCAATATTAGGCCAATGTTATGTAAATTGTGATGAATTTTTTGTAATGATACATAAATTGCAAATTTGAAATAAAAACTTTCCATTGTTGCACAATTTACCGGGAAAATTCTGGTAAATTGTGCATTTTTTTGTCAAATTTTGGAAAAATGGACTATTTTACCAAAATTTAACTTTCAAATGCTAGAAAATTTTTAGCAATTTTAGACAATTTTTGGACAATTGAGTGTAAATGTAATATTTTTAAGACAATTTCTGACAATTGAGTAATAATTAAGCAACAATTTTGTGTAATTTTATACAAATTTGATAACAATTTATTGATTCTAATTTTATTAACAATTTATCTAATTATTCAATTATAACGTGTAATTAAGTACAATAATGTTAAAGAAAACAAACATCAAAAAAAAACAAAAAGTTTCGAAGGTTAATCTTCGAAACTCACCAAGCAAGGAGCCAAAGAACTATTAACTTGTTACAATAACCTACAAAAAAAGAAAACCATTCAGTTAGAATGTTTCTTAAAGATAAAACAGAAGTTTCGTAACGAAACGTACGAAACTTACCATTTCAGAAGCCATATCCAATACCTGAACGTAAAGTAATGGCTTATATTCAACAATGGTTTTACGAGATTCATGTTTCCTAAGTTAGCTTCCCAGATATCCCCGAACCTACAAAAAAGAAAAGGAACGTTAGTAAACGGTCCTAATAAAAAAAAATTTAAGTTTCATGATATTTGTCATGAAACTCACCATTTAAACTGAAGTTTCAAAGTTATACTTCGAAACCTACATGTTATCCAAACCCAAGTTCGAATCTGGAGGGGAGGGACCTACAAAAGAGAATAAAGAAATGTTAATAAAACATTTCTTTAAAAAACAAACTGAAGTTTCGCAACATTTTTTTTGTTGCGAAACTTACCAAAGTCAAGTATCTCGCTCGAACCTACAAAAAAAAAATAGAAAAGAAACGTTAAAAAACGTTTTTAATAATAATAAAAAAAAACATGGTAAGTTTCGTTGCAAAACTTACCATTTTCACTTTCCAATGATACCCGAATTGGAGACCTACAAGAAATGAAAAAGTAAAAGAAATGTTAGAACGTTTCTTAATTAAAAAAAACAAAAAAGATAAGTTTCGTTGATGAAACAAAACTTACATTTTTCCGTTTCGGAATCCTGGAGCATCAGAACCTACAAAAAAAGTAGAAGAAACGTTAGAGAACGTTTCTTAATTAAAAAAAAAATAAAATATTTTAAGTTTCATTAAAACGAAACTTACATGTTGACATTTCGGAATCTTGGAGTACCGGAACCTACAAAAAAAAAGTAAAAGAAACGTTAGAACGTTTCTTAATTAAAAAAAATATAATATAATAAGTTTTGTTAAAACGAAACTTACATTTTCTGTTTCGGAAATCCTGGAGCACCAGAACCACCGAACCTACAAAAAAAAGTAAAAGAAACGTTATAGAACGTTTCTTAATTAAAAAAAATATAATATAATAAGTTTCGTTAAAACGAAACTTACATTTTCCATTTCGGAAATCCTGGAGCACCGGGACCACCGAACCTACAAAAAAAAGTAAAAGAAACGTTATAGAACGTTTCTTAATTAAAAAAAAATATAATATAAGTTTCGTTAAAACGAAACTTACATTTCCGTTTTGGCCATTAATGAATATTCATGCTGAAACTTGGCGTTCTCCTGACCTACAAAAAAAGTAAAAGAAACGTTAGAACGTTTCTTAATTAAAAAAATAAAAATATAAGAAGTTTCGTTAAACGAAACTTACATTTTGCCGTTTCAGAAACCTGGAGTACCGGAACCTACAAAAATAAAGTAAAAGAAATGTTAAAATGTTTCTTAATAAAGAAAAAAATAAAAAAAAAAATAGTTTCGTAAGATAACAAACTTTACCCGACTTCCAAATGTAACGATAATTGCCATACCAACGGGAAATGGGAAAGGTGAGGGGGAAGGACGAGAGAGAGGGAAGTGGGGAGAGAGAGGGAAGGAGAAACGAGAGGGAGGGTGACGGGAAAATGGTGAGAAGAAGGGAAGAGGGATATGGAGCGAAATAAACTAAATTAGTTTTTTTTTAAACTCTAAAAAAAAACTGCGGCTGCGGCTGCGGTTGCAATAGTTTATTTTTAGTATTTTTAGGTTAGTTAAAAAATGAACTGCGGCTGCGGCTGCGGCTGCAGTTTAACCAAGTTCATGTCACGTGATACACGTGACATGTATTTTATATAAATAGGGGCTTTTCCCCGAAACTTTTTTTTTCTTTTTTTATAATTTTTTTAATTTAATGATAGATGTATATATATACTTATATATATACATATATATATATCTATCTAATAAACTTTACGAAAAGCCCCTCCTCTGTAAACAGGTAGAGGCCATAAAGTACCTATAGGGGGAGAGCCATTGCTGCTCCCTCCGCCTGTTTATAGTGACAAAAAGAGGGAGTCTTCAGTAGTAAGGTTTAGTATTAAATTAAACAACATATCACAACACATCGTGTTGTTACATTGTTAATATTAACAATGTGTTTAATGTTAAATAATGCGTTTAGAATATAAATATTATAAATTTAATAATGTCCATAATTTACAAATAAATAAAAATTATCATCAATTTTAATGTAATTAAGTGTAATGCTACGTTATCCAATGTAATTGTAGTATTTTTTTTGTGTTTTTTAGTGCAATTCCACATTTTCTAGCATAATGTTACATTTTCCAGCATAAATAAAAATTATCCTAATAATTTTAATGTAATTAAGTGTAATGCTACGTTATTCAGTGTAATTGTAGTATTTTTTTGTGTTTTTTAGTGCAATTCTGCATTTTTTAGTGCAATTCCGCATTTTCTAGCATAATGTTACATTTTCCAGTATAACGCAAAATTTTCTAAAAAATATAATAATTGTGGTACTTTTTAGTGTAATGCTACATTGTCTAGTGTAATTGTGGTATTTTTTAGTTCAATTCCACATAATCTAGTATAGTGCTACATTTTTCAGTATAATTTAATGTAATGTAGAATTTTCCAAAAAATGTGATAATTGTAATACTTTTTAGTGTAATTTGGTGAAATGCTACATTTTCTAGTGTAATGCTATATTATTGAGCATTTTCCAAAAAAAAATTGTAACATTTTAACATTCTGACAAAAATGAAACATTTGACCAAAAAAACATAAAATTTGCTGAAAATATGCAACATTTGACAAAAAATATAGAATTTTCATAAAAAATGCACCATTTGCTAGAAAATTAGAATATTTGACAAAATTTGATTTTAATTGACAATGTTACAACAATTTTATGAAATGTTGTTACAATGATATCACATTGGAGATAAAATGTGGCATTTTCATAAAAATGCACCATTTGCAAGAAAATTGGAACATTTGACAAAAAAAAAGCAAAAATTTGATTTTAATGACAATGTTATAACAATGTCACGAAATGTTACGAAATGTTACATTTGAGATATAATGTAGCATTTTCCCAAAATTTCATAAAATTTGCTAAATCGGACAATGTTGTAACAATGCTATTCCAAAAAATTGCTCAGCGTAATGCAGCATTTTCCACAATTTCCCACCATTTTCCAGAAAATGTGGAATTTGCATTTTTTGAATTTTGGACAATGGTGCCCCTTCGACCTGTGAAGCAGGGTCGTATAGCACGTCCTGAAACCATCTTGGACCAAGATCCAACCCCATGTGGCCTTCCTTACTAACCATTCACCCACTGTAAGGTAGCCTCTAGCCAGTATATTTATTCATGAGTTCCCTAGCTAATGGTACAGTGGTGGCTTTCTTGATATTGGGTAACCATCTAGAATCCTTCCATACCACCATCTTAGGTACTAGGTCTCACTCAAAGGCCACTACAGCCCGCGATTACCTACTACCGATGGTACAATTGTGAACTCCTAGTTGTAGTTGTGAAGGTTCTTCAACGCAGACCACGACTACCATGAAAGGAAACCTCAAGGAATTTCCAGGATCACCTTTTTATAGTGGCTACCATACCACCAAGGATCACCAACCAGGAGCTGAGTACAGTAGGGAATCGAACCCCATACCTTATTCCAATACCATCTGTTCAGGAACATACAGGTTGATCTAAACCTATTAGAAGGTAAACTACTATGAAGACATTGCAACCTGACTTTACCATTTAAGGTACCCATCTAGCACGACTAACTCCACGCAGTAAAGCTAGCCACACCCCAGTAGTATAGTTCTTACCAGTGACCACCAAGACAAGACACTTCCCTGATGATATGCAAGCAGTGACCACCAAGACAGGACTCCGAACATACTAATGACCTCTTAGGGAACGTGAAAGGGACATTGAGGCTCTTTGTTGAAATATGCGCTTATTACCGTACATACTAATACACCAACTAAAATGCAATCCAATTCAACTAATCCCTGTACCTTCACGTTATTGGTGGTAGCGTTCGCAGTAAAATTCCGTGATCGGTGGAATTGAACCTGCGACTTCACCATACTCAGGCTTAATAAGGGTCTCAGTTACATACCACTGAGATAGAGTGATCAACTCTTACACAACTCACATTTGAAATACTAACAGTCATACTTTATTAATTTTTATGCGCACTCAAAACATATATAAAAGATAACAACATTGGCAAATTTGAAAAGTGTAAAACAATGCATTGTTCAATGTCGAATTTAATATAATGCTGATCAACATAAAATCACATTATTCTGCGAAAACAATAAGGATCAGTGCAATTAATTTTATAGATCAACGTGATAACAATACGCAGATCATGTGATGAACAATGCACAAATCATAAGTTGTTTAGCATCAGTACTTTATTTAATTAATGTATTTAATTTATGTGCTAAATACTAAATAATTTATTTTCGTCTTTGCAGATATTAAATTTCATTAGCAATATTTTTTATTCTATTAAAATCACCATTTATTAATTAATTATTTCTTTCACACCACTTTCTTGATCAACTTCGCTATCATTATTTTGATCGTCTTGATCATCTTCAAATAATTCTTTGCCTTTAAGCTAAGATTTAATCCATATTAGATTACAAAGTTATTAATGTTAGATTATCTAATAATTACAATTATGTTTACCCAGTCTTGTATAATAGGATTGGAATCCCATTGATTCATTCTTTCTTGCACTTTTGAAGACAAAATTTCAATTTGATCATAAGTTAGATCTAAAAACATCCATGCCACAGTAACGCCAAATTTGATATTATCTTTATTTTTCAACTTTTCTTCAATAAATACCTTTTGCAGGATAGATTCAATAGTATATGGTGAATCTGGATCATCATCCATTTTATGCCAAAGGTCATGTCTTGCTTTGATAACTTTTTCTGATTTTTTCCAATTTCTAACTTCTTCGGGTCCAGCAAATTGATCAAGTTTACAAGAAAATAAATTTAAATATATATAAATTGCATCTTTTATTTTTCGGACATAAGAACTTTTGTGATTTTGAAAGTATTCTAGCATCTGTATAGTAAAAAGAATGTAAATCAATAGTAAATACAAAATTCCAAAAAAAGAATCGTGAATTTTAAAAAATAAATCTTTAATTAATTACAATCAAATGTACTGCATTCCATAATTTAATCCATTCACTTGAATCATCAAGTTCCCGTATTTTGTTAGGATAATGAGCCTGAATTTGAGATTTGAAGGCTTGCTCTAAATCCGTATCCAGTGGAGTTTTATTTACTTGAAACAGTCGATGACATGCTTTTGTCATTGGAACCTAACAAAATAATTAAATAATCAATAAATCATAAAAAATCACAAAAAATCATGTACTAATAATATTAGATATTAACATCCCACCACATATTCTTCGTGTCTTTAAAGAAGAGCGAACAAAAATTTACTCTGAGATGACTATATTCACCACCAAGATGTCGGTACCTGACAGAGATCATAGCAAACATATCAAAGTTTACACAGTGCCTCAGGGTGCTCTGGAAGATTCTTCTGACAATTCGAAAGAACTCAAACGTAGACCTAACAAACACAAAATTAATTTACATACTAACCTTTACTTTTTGATAGATAACAAAGAACGATTCAAACAAAAGCGTTCCTCTCCTGCCTTTATCATCAGGAAGTCACGGGAAAAATGTTCATCAAATATACATTGGTCATTTGATGTACATCATAAAGAAATGCTGAACATCGGACCCTGCAATGTATTACCGATGTCACAACATTCGATGTTCATCACCAAATCAAAGATGTTCATTGCCCGTACATTATGATATACATTATTTTACATCATATCAATCTTTTATTATTTATGTTAATATGTCAATGTTAAATGTTATTGAATAACAAATTATTTTATTAAATTACATTATAACAATCTATACTAAAGCTATATTAATCTAATTAATCCTATTAAAAATAACAACGTTTCTATAAAAAAGAAAAAAAATGGCAAAGCTTCACAAAGAAATTCACCATTTTCAAATTCTAACATTTCTAATTGAATCCCTTGAAACCTACAAAAAAAAACAAAGAAAAAGAAAATTTAGTATTTCTGTTAAAGAAAATGAAAAAAAAGATGGTAAGCTTCGCAACGAAACTTACCACTTAAATTAATTCAACTGAATACTCCAGAGGACTCACAAAAAAAAGTTTTGAAGTTATTCTTCGAACTGATTTTATCCAGGAAGTACAACCTACAATAAAAAGATAAAAAAAAATATTAATAAAAAAAAAATAATTTAAAAGAAAAAGTTTCGAAGAGAAACTTCAAAACTTGCCTGAAAAGCCGATCCAAATCTCGAAAATGATTCCTACAAAATAGACAAAAGAAGAAATGGTTAGTTTCTTCAAAACATACCAAAAAAAATTTAAAAGAAAAGTTTTGAAAGTAAACTAAACTTTCGAAACTTACCAATCATATCGTCTAAAATCTGGGAACCTGCAAAAAAAAGAAAAAAAATCAATAAATTAAAAAGTTTCAAAAGTAAACTAACTTTCGAAACTTACCGATAATATCCATTCAGGATCTTCTTCCCCTTTCCCCATTTCTTATCTTAAAGCAAAGCCCGGTTTCATGTTCAAATGGCATCCTTCTATACGTCCTATAAACAAAATAATGAAAAGAAACTGCTTAAAGGATCAACGTAACAAGTGTATGCTCCATTAATGTAATGACATGTTTCAAAAGAATTTTATGACGAACATATCCTTTAAATTTGAATTGAATAAAGGATCTATCACTGTGGCTAGCCTCATTAAATAATTTGTATTGTCCAGCTGATTATCGATAAATGTTTTCCATCATGGTAACTTTGGTATCCAAAGGTTGTATTAAACCACCAGTAATTAAAAAGGGTGAAGCACCAAGTTTCATAAATTAAAGAAACCCCCCTTTCCCGTTTCTTATCCTAAATCCAGTTTTATAGTATTTCAAGCCAGCGTCCTCTTACACGTCCTACAAAAAAAATAACGAAAAGAAACGTTAGTTCGTTTCTCATATTTAAAGTAACAAAAAATTCTCCCTTTCCCCATTTCTTACCTAAAGTCCGGTTTCGTATTCAAGAGCTGGCTCGAGCTGGACTTGAACTTTACTTAAAAAAAAGAGAAAGATGGCGTTAATGATGTTTTATAACGCCATTACACAGCCACACACTCACCAAACAACACCTACCGCATATTCCATAGCCAGAAACCTAAAAAAATAAAAGAAAATTGGCATTAGTATTGTTTCAAATGCCATTATACAACCACACACTCTCTAAACTATACCAACCCATGTGCAGTAATTCTTGCTGATTATAAGGAAGGTGAAGGTGCTCCGAATTTATATCCAAAAAATCCTCGTGAGAGAGTTAAGGTTAATTAATCCACTAGCCGGAAACCTGAAAAATAAAAAAAAATGCGTTAATAGGGTTCTATAACGCAATTTCATAACCATACTATTCATATAATACACTACCTACTGAGGAAAGGCCGAAGAACTAAAAAATAAAAACAAAATTGCGTCAGTATTGTTCCATATCACAATTTTATAACCATACTGTACACTACTTACCGTATAACTCCAAGGAAAGGCTGAAAAACTAAAAATAAAAAAAATGTGTTGGTGTTATTCTGTAACGCAATTCATAACTGTATATTAAACTACTTACCGCATAACTCCAAGGAAAGGCTGTTTTTGCTTCATTTCGATAGAATTCATGTCTAGAAGAATGTCCCTAAAGAAAAAAAAGAAAGGGAACGTTAGTAACGTTCCCAAATTAAAAAAACAAGTATTCCTCCCCTTAACTTACATTTCCGTCATCCTTTTAAATAATAATAATGAATAAATTATTATTTAAAAAAAATCGGTAAAAAAAAAAATTTTTTTTTATATAAAAAGTTGATTATCAATCAACTGATCAGGATCGGTAAATCGGAATATTGGTAAGTCATATGACCGACATGAAACCGTAGTAATTAGTAGTTTAAAATTTTCTTTTTTTTCAGTTAATTTTTCTTTATTTTCTCCTTTTTCCAATAATTCGCTCTAGACTGCAGGCTATGCCTTATGTTCTTTTAGAATAGCAGGCAGGGTGACTACACTGGCTTCTCCAGTTGTGGTTGGGTACATTCATGACAATGGGTTCATTAGACTTGTAGTTTATGTTTTTCTTATTAATTTGTATGACTCCAGTCGTGTCTAATTTTAAAAATAAAAATAAAATATTACTTTATAGGACTGAGCCCGTTACGAGCTTAAACTTTTTACCTTCTCGCTACGTGTTCTACAAAAAAAAAATATGAAGAGAAACGTTAGTTCGTTTCTTAAATTAAAAATATCCCCTTTCCAGTTTCTTACTACCTTAAAGTCCGGTTTCATGACCAAGCCGGTGTCTTACGAAAAAAAGATAATGAAAAAAAAGATAAAATTAAAAAAAAATAAATAAAAAAAAATAAATTAAAAAAAGTAACGAGACTTACAGGTGTGAGAAAAAGGGGAGAACAAAAGGGAAGGGAAGGATGAAAGGACGAAGAGGATGAAGGAAAGTGAAAGAAAGGGGTTAAAGTTTTTTAGACTTTTTTTTATCAAAAAAAAAAAGATCAATCGGCAAACTGATCATGTGATACCGATTATTACTAACTGTAGTTAACTGAAATTTACTAGTTAGTAATCATATTTTTATTATAGCAAAGATATGTACATTGAATATTTATTATTAAATGCTGCACATCATGATAAAAATTTCATTGATGATGTTCATTAACGTTAAATATTACACGTACATTTAAAATAATGAAAATTACGATGTAAATGATTTGCAAAAATATACATGTGATGAACATTTTTCCCGTGACTTCCTGATGATGGACGACTCAACAGGAGCGGTTCTGCACTGATTTTATACTTTTATTTTAGATTTTGAGTCAAATTTTTCTTTACTTTCCAGTAGTTTAATTTCTACATCTAATTTTACTTTTATTACATTTACACAACCTTAAAGATATACCCAAAAAACAATTTAGAATAGTGTAAATCATTCCAACTCTGACAGTATTTACAGTTGGCGGCCTTTTGGTCGAAAGAAAAATACAGAACTTCTCACTCCTTATAGTTGTTTGTTTTTAAACATTTAGAAGCCAATAATTTTGTTACTTATAATTCTCCTTCGACTATAGATATTTTTTTATTTTATAATGTATAGTTTAGCCACACTTAATATTATATATAGTTTTATTATAACCTTATTAGTGTAGTTCCTTTATTTCTTTATGCTTTTAATGGTTACCTGTTCCTTCATCAGTCGTGTTGTTGGACCAGTCTTTATATAACAATTAGGTAGGGTCCGTTCTATGGAATGGATGATGGACTAAATGTTGGGTAGATTTCTTTGGAAACATGCTCTCTTAGATAGTCTTTCCGACTTTACATAAAATAAATAAATAAATAAATAAAAGTGTATCTTGTTTACTTATTACTGAGAATATATGTGTATTCATTTTTGTTGCTACTGTCTTACTATACTTTCGAAGGAAATTCTTCCAGGCATTTTGCTCTTTGAGCAGTCTCCGACTGATTCTCTCTGACTATCCTGAGTAGTAATAGTTACTGATGTCTGCAGTTTTCTTCATAATTGAGAAGTTCTAAAGAATCAACGCTCTTATTCCTATTATTGGAATCTGTTGTCAATTTTTCCCTCGTATGGATATTCCCGATGTTAACTCTAGTAACGACCTTGGCTTAACATAAGTCATTATATTTCGTGATTACTAATTATTACTTGGACATAAAAAATAACATATTGATTCATATCATTTCTATTTGTTCGTTTATTTACTGTTTTCCTCATACCGAAGGAATATCTTTCAAAAGTCTCCATTGTTATCGGCAGAATATTATCTCTGAATAACAAAAATATATCATCTTCCTTATCTCATAAAACCAATCACTATTATTAATCCCAATAATAACGTGAACGCCTTTGGCTGGTATCACTAACCTTGTAATAAGATGAAATATAGTAACTGTGAATGTTACAACAGCTATCACACATGACTAGTTTATTCTGAAATTTATGTCTATTTCTTCGAACGAGAGAAAAAAGAAATTATATATAAGTGGCTTTAGCCAGTTTCACTAATTTACAAGACAACATATTCACTTAAATGTAGGAAGAACACTAGTTTGAGTAACTTGCTTTGTCCTCGTTGGATGAAAAATGGTAAAATGGAGTATGAGTGGAGTATGTGTGAAAAATTTGTAGTGCGATTTCTCACCTTATGTGTTCCCAAGTTATTTCTAAACGAACTTTGTAAAAGTAACCGTTGTAATAACTGAAAAATATAATAAAATAGAATAAGGATAAATAATTAGCCGAAGGATAAATAATTAACTGATAGGTAAATAATTAGCCAATAAAAATATATTTATAGGTTAGTTTAGTGTAACGAGATAGTCATATGATAATAGATCTTCAAATTTTATTAGAAATATTAGAAATATTAGAAATATTTTTTTTAAAAATGTATAAATACAAGTGGATTTCGATAGGAAATTCGGCAGTCAAATTTTGGCTCAAATGAAAATAATATTAAATATTAAATATTAATTATTAAAAAGTTATTCAAATATGAATATGCTCATTGTACGCTTGAGAATTAATTAATATTATATTATTAAGTTCGAGAAATTTAAAATAATATTTGGTAAGAAAATAATGTTTTGTAATTTTTGTAACTAATTTTTTTTTATTTTAAACCAAGCATAGATATTATATGAACTTAACACGTCGGTGGCAACATACGATATTTTATCTTAATATCCTATGGGCGGCGTGTCACACCGTAATCAATACAAAGAGTAACAGTAAATTTCACTAAAAGGTCTGAGTATTATGAGAAGTATTATAAATATGTCTTACACGTAATGTTAATATTTTTTTTTAGCACTTTTTACTCAGATATTTTGTTTTCAAGTAATTCCAACTCCAGCTTTGATAAAAAGCGGAATTATTGAAGCTGTTGTTGTCAATAAATTAATTTTTCTTTAGATTTTCTACAATGATCTTGTATAGCTACTGAACGAATTTATTTCTGGGCTTACTCACCCTAAAATTTCACATGAAAAAAATTTAAATAACATCATCTATCATATGAAAAATAAAATTATATAATAAAAACTCTCAAGTGAAAAATTAAAAAATTTCTTTTACTGTAAAAGACCCTTTAGCCATAAAAAAAAAAGAAAATTTATAAAAATAATTTTTAATTATAAAAAAAAAGATTTATATTTTTGGTCTTTATATTCATGTAGACTGTTAATATTTAGATTGGGCATGTTTTTTTTTTGTTTAGTTTATCTTAAAAGCGCTAATTCTTTTTCCTGTTATCTTTCATTATTTCCTTAGTAACCTTGTCTTTAATATAAAAATAAAAAATAAAAAATTCTGTATTTATTCCATATGAAATATATTTTGTCATGTCTTTAGATTTTAAAAATTTTATAATGCTTAATTTATTTCTGACTGGTAAAAAAAAAAAAGATATTTTTCTCTAACAATAGTTCTGGAACTTATTCCTTAGTCTAAAAGTTTAAATTACAATTAAAATTTAACATATAATTTATAACTTATTATCAAAAATAATTGGTTAAAATTTATTTGATTTGACAAATAACAACAATTTCAGATTTATTTATTTATAAATGAACATATAAAATACATCATTTTTTCTTTGATTTTACATAATATTTCTACCATTTAATTCTCTTTCTGTTCGTTCAATTTCTAATTTTTTTAAATGATTATCCAATTTTATTCTTTCCAATTCTTCTTTATGTTCTTCAATTTCCAGTTCCCTAATTTCTTTTTGAAATTCATCATCTTAACTATTTTTAATTTTTTATTTGATCTCATATTATTTCTTTTTTTTTCTAATATAAAATAAATTAGTATAACAAGTAAATAATATAAAATTGTTAAATTGGTTATAAAACACACTAATTACCTTTTCTGTTATTGACTCCAATCTTTCATTTTACTCCACTTTTGTTCCTGTTTGACATGGGAATGTTATATTGGTAGTTGTTGTCAAATCTTCTATATAATGTTAGATCATAATTTCACAAGCTAAAAATAATAAATTCATAATAATTTAATAAAATGCAATTAAAAAACATTAATTATTCAATTGAACTTACTGAAAAATTGCAGTTTTTAGTTTTAATTTAGTTCCTTCTTTATTATGTTTGAATAAGAATATTCAGAAATGTTTGTATCAAAAGGAATGCTTTTCCACATCTCATACTTCATTAGTGAATAATTATAGTTGAGTGATGCCAAAATCCATGGTGTTTTATATTCACAAATCCAATCTATTTTTATAAAAATTTGATTAATTAATTATTAATTAATATTAGTAATTAATTGATAATTATAAAACAAAATTTTTTACTATCTATATTTTCATTGTTAATGATTTGTAATTGATCAAATAAAAATTCTACATCATCTTTAGTTTTAGCCTTAAGAAGCTGGTGCATTAATGATTTATGATGTGCGTAGTTATCCTTGCATATTTCCAAAGGTGACATGCATAATTGTTCTTGCATGATCCCAAAGATGATATGTGTAGTTGTGTGATGTGTATAGTTGTTCTTATATGATCCCAAAGATGACATGCATAGTTATCCTTGTATGTTTCCAAAGGTGACGTGTATAGTTATCCTTGCATGTTCCAAAAGGTGACGTGCATAGTTGTTCTTGCATATTCCCAAAGGTGACATGTATAGTTATCCATACATGTTTCTAAAGGTGACATGCGTAATTATCCTTGCATGTTCCCAAAGATGACATGCATAGTTGTCCTTACATGTTCCCTAAGGTGACGTGCATTATAATTATCCTTGCATGTTCCCCAAAGGTGACATACGTAGTTATCCTTGCATGTTCCCAAAAGTGACATGCATATTTGTCAAAGTAAATTTTTTGTAAAAAAAAAAAGGATTAATTTTAATTTTTTTTTAAATAGGCTAAGTGTTATATACAAAACAAATAAGATAAAACATATAAATTTGTGGTAAAATAAGACTTTGGACAAAATTTTAATTCATTTTTTATTAACTATGTCACTAAGTAGTATTAATAATTTTTTGGTTAAACTCAATATATAAAGATTAATAAATAAGATTATTAATTTTTTTTTTTTTTTTTTGATTTTGATTGACTTGATTTTGATTGACTGAATTTACAAATGTAAATCTTGATATTACAGTCGGTACAGAAGGTACGGAATATGTACGACATCGATCAAGTACTTGTAACTATCAAGCAGCTGTAACCGCAACAATCAAAATGTATACCCAAGGTTTTTTATAGTGTGAAAATTTATTAAATTATTATATGTTATAATATTATATACGGATAACTCTTTATCCCCTTCCTAAATGCATAGTTTCAAACTTATATAATTTATATAATTTCTAATTATTTACTTTCTATAAATACGCATCTTCTCTAAATGTACTATTACAATTATAGAGGATTGACCGTAGTTACTTATTCCTTTTAGATTGTTAAAAAGGTTTTTTTAATACTATTATATAATCAAATCTCAATATTTTCTCTAGTAAATATATTAAAAAAAATTTCCTTTTTATTTATATATATATTATATTAAAAAAAAAACCAAAACACGAATTTTTAAAGCTAAAATGCTAAATGCACTATTTATTCTTTAACTTTTCAATACTATTATATACTTACTATCTGTTAAATTTATACTATGATTATATCTTCATGTAGGGGTTCTTCGTAGATAGACCTTTGTTTGTTTACTGTTCTATATGATAAATCAAGAGCCTGCTTTGCGGCACGTTAAATGTTATAAGAATGTGTATGATTTTCTCATACACGGAATGTAATGTTTGTTTATAATAATATATTCCAATCAGAGCTAAACAAAAATGTTATAGATTCGTTTAAAGGAAGCGTTGAAAACATTATCCGTCGTGATTGTGCATTCTGACTCTACTTTTTTCGTTCATAATTCATAATTTTCATCCATGAATGGTCATTATTTTTTAAGAATAATAAAAATTAATTATAAATTTCAAATTCTGTTCTTCATATAATATATAATAGAGTTAATTTTAATTTTTTTTTTATTTTTTATTATAATTTACATCTAATATATTTTAACTTAATATCCATCCATATGATACATTACATTGTACAACATTTAAAATAATAACTTACATAGAAACCTATATTACCGAGAATTAGGATTAGGATACAAGAAAATTAGAAGTAATACCGAATTCAGGCACAATTTTACCACCAAGTTGTTTATGATGTCCTTGATAAAATATACGATAAGTTCCAGCTATGAGGTAAAAGTAAGAAGAGAAGGGTAAATAAAATAAAACCATTTGAATCATGTATATTAGATTGAAATTAACAAACAATTCAGATTACACACATACCTTCAACATCATCATCAATTTCCCAAGTAATTCTAACAATACTATTACCCAACCATTTAAATTTTGTAGTTATATCTCCATCATTTTTAAAATTAACCCAATTATTATTATTTTCCAATCTTTGCACATAAAGAAAACTACCTTCTAATTGAATATGATTTTTGGGGTGACCACCAACAAATTCAACTGCAACAGTTTCACCTCTAATGTATTTTTTATTAGCATCTTTTGTAACATCACCAAATTTTTTGAATAGAGGAGGAATATCAACAATAACTGGTAGTACAAAATTTAAAGCTTTATCAGTAAAATCAGGAGCTTCAGGACCTATTGGTACATAAAGATTATCAGCTAATGCAATAGATAAATCTGTATATAATTGAAGATAAGCGTTTAAAGTATTTGGACCATAAATTGTTGAACCACCTTCATATCTTTGTACGAGATATTCTTCAGGTGTAGTAATATAATGTGTATAAGAATTTGAAGGACCACTAACGATTACAATTCCATTTTCATCAATGACTCCTTTTTTCATCAAAATGTTCTTTACAGTCTTAGTTAATCTTCTACCGCTCATAGTAGTAAATTCACCAGGTACGACACAAATTATAAAATTACCAATTTTTAATAGTTGAATTTCGATAATGGAAGGAGTAAAATCATAAGGAGATCTCATTTCACCCGTAGCCAATACGATTGGCTTAGGTCTTTGGCATTCTATTGTCTCTTTAGTAGGTTGTTTTATTATACGTGTAATTAATTTCCAAAAAGGGTTACCAGTACTATTATCACCTTGAATAAAATTAAATCCACCTGGACCATCAGTTGTACCAGCAATCATACTATAACCAAGAGCCGCTTTACATAAAGAAACAGTTTTTCCATTAAGAGTAAAATTATAATTTTGAATATTGACTTTTGTAAATTTATAATCAATACTACCAGTAATAGGAGTTTTAGCTGTATCAATTAATTCTTTAGCTTTAGCAACATGCAATTCCGCAATCTTTCTTGTAGCATATATGTCATCCCCAGTTAAATAACCATAACCTCTACCGAAACAAGTTTCTTTCTTTCCATTACAAGTACTCGTCCTATATTCACAAGGTAATCCTGTATCAGCACAATAAGGGCCAAAAATATTTGGTGAGCTATCACCCAAATTACTATTAGCAAAAGCATGTATAATAGTTTCTTCACCAGGTAAAGTACTATTATTATATTCCCTTTCTAAGAAATATGATGCGGTTCCTTTATTATCTCCTGATACTAATGTATTGTTATTCATCATAGATACGGGGTGTACAGGAAACCAATTTATACTACCAATAACATCACCTTTCGCATTTGTGAATTTTAATAAGATCATTTCTTTATCTACATTATATTTATATTGAGATCTTTCTTCTTCAGGATTTTGTTCATACGAAAATGGTGATCTATTTATATTTGTATTTAATAATTCTCCAGTTGATACGAATATTGATGCTGGTTGAATTGAATTATGAGCTTTTACTATAGAATTATAAATTCCTGTTGATATAGCTTCCGTATTCTCTTTAAAATATCCAAATGATGTTATTTGATATAACTAATACGAGTGTAAAAAAAATTGAAAAGAAAAAAGGAGAATTTATTAGGAGATAAGAAAGAATTAAAATGATTTTAAAATGATTTTAAGATAAACGGGATTTTACCGCATATTGCAAATATCCGGCTGGTCCAGCATGTGTATGTGTTCCTGATATGGCAACTACACAATATATGAAACAAGTTAACACGTTCACTGCAGAAGAAAGAGGGGAAATAAAATTTTTAGAGAAACATACCATTTTCATCATTATAAAGATCACCAAAGGATTCTTTTAATTTTTCTAAAGTTGCTCTTCTAACAGCTAATGATCCCATAGCAAGATCGGCGGAAACAAATACAACCCTTTTACCAGTATCTGGATCTATTATAATAAATGCTCTTGATCTTTGTCTTATATGTAATCCTGATGCGATTTGTCCTGGCATCGCATATCCCATCATATTAACTCCAGCTAATATATCAATGAAAAAATAATTAGTTTTTTATACAAAAAAATGTGAAAAATAGTGTAAGATAAGTACCTACTATTCCTGTTATATCAGCTATTCCAATTCCAACCTATAATTATGTGTACAGTATTTATTAGGTTAAAAAAAAAGAGAATTTTAAAAACACAAAAAACTTACATTATAGTTTGTTACACTTTGTCCATGAACTAAATTTTGATTTAACTGCGTTGTAACCATTAATAATATATATAATATATAAATCCATAATTTAATCATTTTTTTTTTATCAACTAATTGATTTTGGGTAAATACTATTAATGCAAAAATAGAAAAATTTTTTTTATTCAAGACTTTTTTTTTAAGAAACTCGAAAAGTTTACTGAAATACAAAAAAGGGCTGAATTTTACTACGTGGATTATTACACATTAATTACGATTTTTTAAATGTCAAAATTCAACTTAAATAATTACTAGATTTGGCTTAGTATAATTTAGTTACAAATAAAGTTTTCAATGGCGTAACAGACCAGCAAATACATGTGACAAGTTGATAATTTACATAATTCTGTGTTTTTTTCATTGTAATATATACTCACTAAACAAGCCTCAAAAGATTATCCGAATTTCCCACGTATCCCAAATCCCGACTAGATTTATGAGAAAAAATCACGTGTACCTTCCAAATAGGAATTGAATTTTACCGGTCAAGAATCTGGGCAATTGATGTTTTGGACACTTGTACAAAACCCTGACCAAAACTTGTCCAAACTTAAGCAATTTTTTCATTGGACAGGTTTTGGACAGATCATATAATTAAAAAATTAATTTGGCCAATATTTAAAAAGGATAAAGTAGAGAACTTTGCATAAGTATAATGAATCTTTAAGCATTCTTTTAATATTATCTTGTAATACAATATTTATTTTTTTTTTGCCATTTCAGTCTAATTCCAATACTGTTGTAAGTTTAAAATTAGTTTTAAACAAGGATAGTTTTAAATGGATTTGAATATACTGTATATAATCAAAAAAAAAAGCAATTAATATATTTAAACTCCAATACTATAATCAAGAATAGAGCTTTCCTTGAACGGATAATATCCTACCTAGGATTTATCCGGATTATCCCATTATCCTAACTGTATCCAGTTAATTTTAAAACGGATATCCGGATTTAAAATTGGATAATCCGCTTAATATCTTGATTACAAGTGAACGCAAAATCTGAATAAAGTACTAAAACATTAGTTAAGTACATATTTTTTTTTTTTTGTATTTCAATATGTTGAAATTTGAAATTTGAATTTTAATAAAGTTTATACTTTTAAATTTTTAATAGCGAGATGATAATGATTTCATCATAGGATAATCCGAAATTCAAATTTCTCCAACAAATTATCCTAAATTATTCATAGGGAAATCCAGTGAAAAGCTCTAATCAAGATTCCAAAATAAAAATATTACCAGATTACAAAAACTTTACCAGTTGAATAAACTAAGTAGAAAGTAAAAAAATAGATTTATATTTATTACTCAGATCTAATGATTATCAAAAATATTTCAACAACGTTGATTTTTTTGTTTAATTTCTGTATAAAAAAATATAAAGAATTTGTAGTTAAATTAGATTTTAGTGCATTAGATTTTAATAGGTTTATCAACTTTAACGTTCCCAAATGTCAGCGTCTTAAATCTTAATGACCGCTCAATTAAATAAAAATTAATAAAATATCCGATTTGTTATGTGATTTTTCGTATTGAACGTTAATCAGATTTCTCCTACGTATGATAGAATAACGATGCATTTCGTTTGGACAAAAAATTTTGGAAAGCATTTGAGAGTTAAATTAATTTATCGTAGAATAACTAGTTGGAGCTTGATAATAAGATTAAGCAAAATGTAATACAATATATAAAAAATTTGCGGTAATATATTTACTATTATGAGTCTGCTATAATAAAATCTTTTTCGATGATACCACAATGAAATTTTAAGAGTAATGTATTTTATCATCTGAGGATGAAAATTCCCTTTATTGTATAATCAGTTGAAATTTATCAGTAAAACAATAATTAATAGCTATAATACTGTATGTTACGTCACACGATACAAGCCGTCAAATCATGTGCACAATGAGCTGGAAATTTTTTAACTCAATTAGTAATAATCATATTTGATTATGTCACGATTTTTTATACTTTGGCTATAACCTATCACTAACTTATGTAACTTCAAAATTCGTTATTGTCGCATACTTTTTTTTCTAATCAATATTAGACCTGAATTTTACTAATATACACCTCTTCAAGAACTAAATATAAATGAATAAACCTTAAAAAAAATATTTTGAAACTTTTTATGATATTTAAGATAATATGATTTTGATATTATGGAAAGGTAAAATTATATTACGCGAGACACTATGGGAAATATTTAGTTATAATATTAGTTATGACTCATAAGCTAATGAGTCATAACTAATTAATTTCGTTGGAAAAACTACTCATACCTCAAAAAAAAAAGTATAAATACTTTGCTTTTCCTTTATCCTTCCTTTATCCTGTAAGTAAGATTTTTTTTTCTTACAATACATTTTACACTTTATAACAAAATTTTTTTTTTTACAATATGATAAATTTTCTAAACTTTATAACAAATTCTCTAAGCATTTCATTTTTTTTTTTCTTACAATACATTTTACACTTTATAACAAAATTTTTTTTTTTTACAATATGATAAATTTTCTAAACTTTATAACAAATTCTCTAAGCATTTCATTTTTTTTTTTTTGTAACTCTCACCAATAAGTCTTTCAGGGCAGCATGATGTTCCTTTTTCACAGTATTATCCCTCATATTAATCCTTCTAATAACTATGCAACTAAGCATCACTCTCAATATACATTTGTGGTAAGGTGACAAAGGAAAAAATATTCTGCTGATGATAGTTTTAACATTTTTCATATTAGATATCTAATAATATTTATATTATTTACTTTACAACAGAAAGACTTCAAGCTATTAGCAGATGCTATCTGAAGAAGCCTAACAAACAAAGACATCACGTACTAGAGGTATGATCTGAGTTCTAAAAGACCATCCGGATTGAATTCAGATGCTCATTAGTACATCCGGATTCAATCCAGATCGTTAAACTAATCTTAATTCTGGCCAAAATTGTAATTTTGGGTAAAATTGAAGTTTTAATAATGAGAGTTAGCTCTGCCTAAACTTTTAGTACTGGCCTAAGCTAACTATAATGCTGGTCAGAATTAAAAATCGGATTAATCCGTCAAAAATAATCAGATACGGATATCCGATTTCAATTCGGATAAACGGATCAATCTGAATTGACTGAATTACGGATCATAGCACTATCACGTATGCCTAAGAAAGGGATAAAGTGACGTCTGTGACCAAAATTTCTGCCAATATTTTCAGTAAAGCTAATAGTAAATATTTATTACTTTATTATTTTTATACTTGAATCAATATTAAAAAAATCATTTTTTTTATTATAGAGTGAAGGTGCATATAAAACACTCCACATATTATTTGTGCAGTTTTCAGTTGTTTTATAAACTTATTTCTTAAAGGAGTTCTTGAAAAAGGGTATTAAAAATGTAAAAATTTTTTTTTTGATGTTTATACTTATACTTTATATTTGTTATCTGACTTCTTATCATTGAATCATATTTATTCCTTTTTTTTATTTATCAGTTATAGCACTATTTTGTATTGAAACATTAGACAACAGATGAAAATTCTCTGAATGGTGCATTACCAGTTTTCTAGATAAGTGTAAATGGCTTATTAAGAGACTTTAAAAGAGGTGTGTATTTTTTTATTTGCAAAGTGAGTAACTTCCTAAGCTAAAATTAGAATGGATAATTCATTAAGTTGGGGAGTTCACAAATTTTACTTAGGAGGATGCTGGATTTATTTGTTTAGGTTAAGTAAAAGTGAGCAAAATGGGTAATTCCTATGAAATTACCTGCTTTTTCTTTTTTATTTTATTTTTATTTTTATTTTTTATTCCCTTTTTTTCTTTTTTTCTTTTTTTTTTTTATTTCTTTTATTCACTTGATAACCAATAGAGCTTTGAATGGGTCAGGTTAAAATAGATAATCTGACAGGTTGACCTGAAAAATTCAGATCAAATAGCAAATTTAATGACTCAACTTTGGGTTGAATCAGTCACAAGCTGAGTACCCAATCTGACCTATTAACCTGATATATTTTAGGTTCAAAAAAAGACATTTTGGTGTTTTTTATAAATAAAAAAATGCCAACAGGATCCTGCTTATTTATAATAAAAGTCACTGTAGAAAATTGGCCCTTTACTAATAGTTTTTACCTTACTTTTTTTTTAAATTCTATTGGTTAATTAGCTAAAAAGGAAAAAAATCATAACAATGTAACATAAAATTTCCTTTTATAGTAGAATTTGCAAAGAATTTTATATATGATTTTTACCTTAAGCCTGGAGGTGACCTATCTTATAAGTAAGCGGGGTCTTGTGTTAACCCATTTTTTTGACCTGAATCTGATGTTTGTTTATAAAATTAATAATAAAATGTTTTTTTTAAATCAAAAATGTTAAACCTGATATATTTCATTAAAAAAACAAATAAAAGTTTTTTTAGTTAAAAACATTAAACCTGATGTTTTTTCATTAAATGAATAAAAAAATGTTTTTTTAATGAAAAAACATATAACATAACATTTTTTATTAAATAAATAAAAAAGTTTTTTTAATGAAAAACATATAACCTAATGTTATTTCATTAAATAAATATTTTTTAATGAAAAAATGCTGAATCTGATGCTTTTCCATTAAATGAATTGAAAAAAAACATTTTTTTCATTAAATAAATAAAAAAAAAACATATAACTGATGTTTTTTCATTAAATGAATCAAAAAAATGTTAAACCTGATATTTTTCCATTAAATGAATCAAAAAAAAAAACATTTTTTTCATTAAATGAATAAAAAAACATTTTTTTAATGAAAAAACGTATAACTGATGTTTTTCATTAAATAAATTAAAAAAATATTTTTTTTTAAACATCAATGGATCAGGTTGGGTATCCAATCTGACCTAATATAAAAAATATTTTGGTGTAATCTGATATGTAAAAAAATGCCAAAATATTCTTTTTCACTAAATAATTATAAAAAAAACGTTTAAGTTTTTTCTTATAATTTGATATATAAAAAACTATACATGCCACCCAAATTATTTTGGGCTGCCGTAATATAAGTAAAATCCCAAATTCAATTATGGCATCCCAAATTATTTTGGTACTTTATATAGTAAATTATATATAAACTGAATGAATTACGGCATCCCAAATTATAATTATGACATCCCAAAATAATTTGGGCAGCATGTATATAAAAAACATTAAAATGTTTTTTTGATCTAAAATATCAGATTAACAAGTCAGATCGGATACCTGAACTGACCTGTAATATTTAGGTCAGGTCATCAAATTCATGATCAGGTTAAATTAATTATCTAACCCTATCTAATCTATTCAGAACTCTAAATATTTTAACCAATTTCTTCTTAATTTATTTTTTCTGAATTTTATTAGATTCTTGGATAAATCCTTATCTTTAGCATAATAATTAACAATTTCAGGTTTTTTTGTATAACTCAAATACTACAATACAATTCTTAACTATTCGTAAAACTAACTTATTTACTAATGAACTGTAAACTAACTACTCCTTTAACTTGGTAAAATTCTAACACTATTTATAATAAAATAAAAATTAAGAATATTTGATAAAATAAATAAAACAAATATAATAAATAAATAAAATAAAATAAATATATCAAATAAATAAAATATAACAAATAAAATAAATAAAATAAATAAATCAAATATATTAAATTTATCAGATTTATTAAATAAATTAAGAAAATCAAGAATCAAAAAAATCAAGAAATCTACAAAATGATTTATAAAATTGATCTACATAAAATTTATTGCGCCACATTTTTATTTTAACAATAGTTTCTATATTATTTATAAAACCAAATACTAATATGAAAAAATAGAATTTACCATTTTTTCACTTTTTAACCTTTAGAAATTTCTTTCAATTAATACTAAATATTACATACAGTAAAGGCAATGACAGATATTACCTAATATCAGTTTATTATAAGAGCTTACTCCTCTTCCTAACTCCCTTAGGTAAGATATATCATATATGTAATTTCTAAAGCTCTAATCGGGTCAGTCCTAATCCGACAACCCGGACTGAAAATTCGGATTGGTCCAGTCTGGGTTGATGCTTCAACCTGGACCAAAATATTTGGTCCAGTCTGGTCCAGTTTCAGATTATAAATCTAACCCAGACTGAAAAAACGGGTTGGGACCGCACCGGACTGATAAATATTTTCGCAATAGTTTATATTAAAACCGTTGCGATTATTTAATTATTAAATAAAAAAACGTTGCATAACGTTTTTTTAACATATTATTATAAAAAAATGTTTGCGCAACGTTTTTTTAATTAATTTAAAGAAAAAACGTTGCGCAATGTTTTTTCTAAGTATATTTATTAAAAAAAACGTTTGCGCAATATTTTTCTAATTAGTTTAAAGCGTTGCGAAACGTTTTTTCTTATCATATTTAATTAGAAAAAATGTTTGCGCAACATTTTTCTAATTAGTTTAAAGAAAAAACGTTGCGAAATGTTTTTTCTTATCATATTTAATTAGAAACAACGTTTGTGCAACATTTTTCTAATTAGTTTAAAAAAAAATGTTGCGAAACATTTTTTCTTATCATATTTAATTAGAAAAAATGTTTGCGCAACATTTTTCTAATTAGTTTAAAGAAAAAACGTTGCAAAACGTTTTTTCTTATCATATTTAATTAGAAAAAATGTTTGTGCAATGTTTTTCTAATTAGTTTAAAGAAAAAACGTTTGCGCAATGTTTTTCTAATTAGTTTAAAGAAAAAACATTGCAAAACGTTTTTTCTTATCATATTTAATTAGAAAAAATGTTTGTGCAACATTTTTCTAATTAGTTTAAAGAAAAAACGTTGCGAAACGTTTTTCTTATCATATTTAATTAGAAAAAACGTTTGCACAACATTTTTCTAATTAGTTTAAAGAAAAAACGTTGCGAAACGTTTTTTCTTATTATATTTAATTAGAAAAAACGTTTGCGCAACATTTTTCTAATTAGTTTAAAGAAAAAATGTTGCGAAACGTTTTTTCTTATCATATTTAATTAGAAAAAACATTTGCACAACGTTTTTTTAATTAATTTAAAGAAAAAATGTTGCGAAACGTTTTTTCTAAGTATATTTGATTAGAAAAAACGTTTGCGCAACATTTTTCTAATTAATTTAACGGAAAAATGTTGCAAAACGTTTTTTCTAAGTATATTTAATTAGAAAAAATGTTTTCATAACATTTTTCTAATTAACTTAACGAAAAAACGTTGCGAAATGTTTTTTCTAAGTAATTATAACTAAAAAACGTTTTCGTAACATTTTTTTATTATAAGACCGGACCGGACCAAAATAACTGGTCTGGTCTGGTCTGGTCCCAAATTCTCCTTTTGATATAAACTGAACCGGACCGAAATGAACTAATTTTCAGTCCGGTTCTGGGTTACTCTCCAACCCGGACCAATCCGGACCATTTAGAGCTTTAGTAATTTCCTTATATAGTATATATGTAACTTAAGATTTTTAATTACCCCTCTTCTTCTAGAATATTAGGTAATATCTGTCACTGTCCTAAATAGAGCTCTGAATGGGTCAGGTCAGGTCAGGTTAATTGATAAACCTGACCTGAAATTTTTTTACAGGTCAGGTCAGGTCAGGTTATATCAGGTTATCTGTTTGACCTGACCTGACCTGAAACCTGAAAAATTTTTATTAAAGTATTGAAAAAAAACGGTACAAAACTTTTATTAAAATATTGAAAAAAATATTGCAAAACGTTTTTTTTAATATAACATTATGAAAAAAATATTTTCGCAATGTTATTATTGAAATATCAAAAAAAAACATTACGAAACATTTTTTTAATATAATATTATGATAAAACATTTTCACAACATTTTTTCTCAAAATATTGCGATTCAACATTATTATATTAAAATCATATAAAAAAGTGAATTGCAATACCGCAACTCACTTTTTTTATACAAAATCAATATAAAAAAGTGAATTGCAATACCGCAACTCACTTTTTTTATACAAAATCAATATAAAAAAGTGAATTGCAATACCGCAACTCACTTTTATTATATAAAATCAATATAAAAAAGTGAATCGCAATACTGCAACTCACTTTTATTATATAGTAGAATCAATAGTTTCAGGTCAACAGGTCAATCAGATCAGGTCAATCTTCATACCTGACCTGAATTTTTTTTAAAAATCTCATACCTGACCTGAATTTCAGGTCAGGTCAGATCAGGTTACCTGAATTTGGCTGACCTGTTCAGAGCTCTAGTCCTAAATATATTATATATATAAGATTAGCTAAATTTAGGCTAAAAATATGCAAACTAATTTTTTACATATAAAAATTTTAATAAAAAATACGTAATCTTGATAACTTAACTATAGATAAAAATTCTAAAATTGTATACAAATCAAAACTTTACTCTGTCTAATACTCTAATTCCATTATAATGGTAGCACATCTGTATATCCTACTTCTGTATATATATTTCTGGATTCTTAAATGGTGTTCAGTATTGTAATAGGATCACATAGTTGATGCAATAGACACAGTAAATTATGATAATTTTGACCAGTACTATTTTATAAATTCAGCTAGATCTTTGGATATAATAATTCAGAATTCAAACTGGCATATAAAATTGGTAAACTAATAGAATTATACTAGTACCTCACTATTTCTATGATACTAATCATACTACTATGGTACCAAATTAAATCCTAAAATTATGAGTTCAAAAAATCAGCTAGAGTTATTATTATAGTACTAGTCAAACTAACTAAATTTGCTGGTGTTTAGTACTATAGCAGGATTACATGAATGGTACAGTAAGGTACAGTATAACTTAGTTTAATTTCAGCCAGTATTATTTTACAATTTTAGCCAGAACTTTAGACATAATAACTCAACATTCAAGTTGGCCTGAAACTGGTAAACCAATAAAAACATTTAGGTTTCTTACCAATTCCATAACAGTTTCAGAAAAGTTCTAGGTACTGCCAGGTAAAGTTGCAACCTGTTATCCATTTACTCAGATACAATTCGGATATACTCAGATATTCGTGAATATCTGAATCATAGAATTGCAAGTAGGTAAAAATGGGTAATATCCATTTTGTTATCCATTCCATATTTATAAAGGTTGATCTAGATATAATCTGAATAATTTATATTGATTTAATTTACAAATAACAAAAGATATGCTACGATCTTCATAATTGAATATGACTTGTAATAATAAAAAATGTAAAGAAATTAATGAATATGAATTTAATAGTGATATAGTAGTTCAACTATTGTATAAAGATAAAATACTAAGCAATCACCTGCTAAAAGGCTAAAATTAAGCAAAATACTACTAAGACGCCAACCAGTTGGGTCTGAAATTACTAAAATAGTGGGTAGTGAACTAGACTCTACTAAGAATTAAATTTTTTTTGCTTTATAAAGCTACATAGCTATAAAATTATTATTTTAAAACAAAAATGTGTTTCAAATTATAATAATAAAAACATATTAAATTTTGTTTGAACAATGTCTTTCAAATTATAAAAGTACATTAAACTAAATTTTATAATCTATACATTGGTCGGAATAGTCCATTTCGGCAAAATTTTAAATTGCCAAATGTTGGACGAAAGCTGGTCTAAATTTGGCTGATCATTGCCAAAAAAATCGTCAAAATTATTTATGGACGATTTGCATCATAACGCCTGCCATTTGTCAACAAATCGATCAGTAGAAATTGGCAACAAATCGGTAAAATCAAATTGACGATTGTTAATAAATCTATAATTATTACCGATTTTTGTACAGTTGATTTTAATTTTATAGTAACAATTTATTAATTAAATTTTATTAATTCATTTTATTAAAAATTACATATTAATTAATATCTATCTATTATCTATATAAACCATCTACTGACTCTACCGTCCACCATCCATCATGCATTCACCCATCATCCTCACCTAACATGATAAAAGTCTGAAGAAAACCTACCAAAAAAGGAGAAAACAGTCAGTAATTCATTTTTTATAATAAAAAAATTGAAGTTTCAAAAGAAACTTATCCAATCTGATAAAATCTGAAGGGGAAACCTACAAAAAAAGTAAAGAAATGGTTAGTCAACCATTTCTTTTAATAAAAAAAATAAAGTTTCAAAAAATTCAAAACTTACACGCCCATTTAATAAAGTCTGAAGGGGGAAATCTACAAAAAAAAAGAAGAAACAATTAGTTTAACGTTTCTTCGATAAAAAATGAGTTTCAAAATATTTTCAAAACTTACCCCCAATTCGATAATGGAAACCTACAAAAAAAAAAAGAAACGGTTAGTTCATTTCTGTAATAAAAAGAGTAAAGTTTCAAAAAATTCAAAACTTACATGCCCATCCAATAAAGTCCGAAGGGGGAAATCTACAAAAAAAATAAAGAAACAGTTAGCAAACCGATTCTTTAATAAAAAAAATTTGTTTCGAAATATTTGAAACTTACCAAACTAAAAATCCGAAGTGAAAACTTACAAAAAAAAGGAAGAAATGATTAGTTAAAGTTTCTTTGATAAAATAATTTGTAAGAAAAAAGAAAACAAAACTTTGAACACACCTATCCAACACCCAAGAACTGGAGGCCGAAACCTACAAAATAGAAAAAAAAATTTAAAAAAATAATTTTTTTAAAGAGTTTCGAAGTTTTTGAAACTCACCTAGTATATATCCAACGCCCAAGAATCGGAAGCTGAAACCTACAAAGAAGGATAAAAAAAAATTAAAAAAAGTTTTTTTTTGAGTTTTGATTCTTTCACTTCAAAACTCACCCATATATCCAAAGCCCAAGCCGAAACCTACAAAGAAGAAAAAAAAAATTAAAAAAATATTTTTTAGAGTTTCGAAGTTTTCAAAACTCATCTAGTATATATCCAAAGCCTAAGAACCGAAAGCTGAACCTACAAAATAAAAAAAAATAATATAAATAAAAAAAAATTTTTCACCCAATAGAAGAAAGAATAAGGGCGAAAGAAAGGAAAAGAATAAAAAAAAATGTTAGAAATTAAAATTAACGTTTTTTTATATCAAAGTTTCTATTCGTTCACTTAGTATGGGATTCAGTATCCAAGTAGGAGCCGATTTTTCTACAATAATATAAAAAAAATGTTAAAAAACGTTTTTTTTAAAGAAGTTTCGAAAACAAAACTTACCTGGAATATCGGCATCCTCGTTGGAGCCGAATTCCTACAAAAAAATGAAAAAAAACGTTAAAAATAACGTTTTTTATATTAGAGTTTCAAAAATTTTCAAAACTTATTTTTGGGATTCGGTGTCTATGCCAGAACCGATTTTCCTATAATTAAAATATAAAAAAAACGTTTTTATTATAAAAACTACTATACTTCCCAGCGAAATTAATTTAATTACGTCATTATACCTGACGTAATAAGCCGTAATAATTACGGTTTTAAATTTTAAAATGCTGATATGCCGTAATTAAATTAACCTGTCAAATTAATTACGGCAGTAAAATTTAAATTATATTAAAATAGGAAATAGATCAACTAATAAACATATGATTTAACATGAGTATATTAAATGAACGTAGTATATAATCATATGTTATATTTCTTAAATTTTTTTTAAAATATTTTTTTGTCTTAAAAAATGCCAAATTCAAAACATTTTCTAACGCGTGTACCAAGCAATTAAACATTCTGATATAAAATAATCCATTTTTTTATATATATTTTATACACTAATTATAATGTCTACTCAAGAAACAAATGGTGGAAGTTCAAGTGGCATATTATTAAATACAAATAAAGAAAAAGAAAAACCAGGAAGAAAAAGAGGACCTGTTTGGATTCATTTTAATGATATTGGAAGAAGGTCATATTGGTTGTATATGCATATATTGTGGCTGGACTCAAAACCGAGAAGAACCAGCCCAAATGCAAGCACATTTAGCTTTATCCTGTTCAAAAGTTCCTTTTACAATTAAAATAGAATATTTACTTTTTATTAAACAAAATGCTGAAGAACAAGTTACTAACTCTACTTCAACTGTCTCAAAAAAAAGATGTGTTAATTTATCTCAAACAAGAATAGATAAATTTTATGAATCTGACCAGATTGATAGTACCAAACAAGTATTATGTGATAAAGCTGTTGCAAAATTCTTTATTTATTATGGTGTGGCATTTCATTTAGTTTCTCATCCTTTTTTTATTGATATGGTTAAAAGTTTATGTAATGGATATGAGCCACCGTATTCTACTACTTTATCCAATACACTTATGAATAATGAACTTACTAAAATAACTGTTGATCAGCAACTTATGTTAGATAAAGAATCAGATTTAACATTAGGTAAAAAAATAAATTTTATTTTTAGATTTTTTAATTATTTAATAAAATTTTGAATTTTTTAGGATTTGATGGCTGGACGAGCCCACGAGGTCAATCATTATATATTTTTATACTTATTATACGTGAACGAAAGGAAATTATATATAGTTTAAAAAATCTATCATCAGAATCTCATACAGCAAAATTTTTAGCTGAAAAAATTAATGAAGTAATTACAAATGTTGGGCCTGAAAAATTTTCTGCAGTTGTTTCTGATCATGCTGCTGCTTGTGCATCTGCTAAACGAATCATTGCTGATACACATAAACATATTATTCCAATTAGATGTATTGCGCATCACATTAATCTCATTACAACTGATATTTGTAAAACTCCATTTGCCAAAGAGGTTATTGCAAAGTGTACAAAGTTAGTAAAATTTTTTAAAACATCACATCAAGTTGGTGAAAAGCTTAAAATGAGTATAATTGATGATTCAGTTAAAGGTGGAAATCTCAAAACTTATGTCAAAACTAGATAGACAACAGCTTAGGATTGTACGAATTCTATTTTACGTCTTGAAAATCAGTTAAAAATGTAAGTTTATTAATTATTAATTATAAAATGAATTAAAACGTGAAATTTATTTTATTTTATTTTATTTATTAGTTATTAAATGAATGTCCGGAAATATTGAATAATGAAATTAAAAGTTTATTGCGAAGTAGATCATTTTTCAATGATGTTGATGCCGTTAATACTTTATTAGGCCCAGTCAAATCAGCAGTAAAGGCTCTTGAATTCAAATCAACTACGCTTGCTGATTGTTTTGTTGAATTAATCAAGTTATCACAAAGGATTAATTTCCTTCCACCAATATCAGATCAAAATTTTAAATCTACCTGTATTGAATTATTTAATAAAAGATGGAAACAATTCGATTTTGATCTTTATATTTTAAGTTATATACTTCATCCATACTACTGAGGTAAATTGTGAATTTTTTTTTTGAATTATTTATTTTTACACTAATCTTAATTAAATTATTATATTTATACTTTAGGTAAAGGTTTACATCCAATGGTCTTTTGTGATGTTTGTCTTAATGCAATGAAATTGCTAAAAAATATGGGTGGTGGTGAAAATTCTTGTAGCGAATTAGTTGCTCAAATTCGTGCATTTACACAATATGAAAAACCTTATGATTTAGAGTATATATTAGGAATAGATAATGTTTTTTTATGGTGGCGATTATGCAATCCAGTACGTCCTGAAGAACATTATAGGACCCCGGATATCTCCAAAACAGGTCATAAGTCACACTTTCGGTTTAACAAAGCTGCGCTTGAATTTTATTAATTTTTGCCACAAGTTACTTTAGAGAATACCAGGTATTCAAAAAAGAACTGCAACAAAGTGCAGAACTAATCTAATACAAGAACAATAATCTTCCTAGAAAAATACATAAAAAGAAATGCAAGATTATAAACCCAACATCTTCTCTATATAAATAACTATGGCTACCCCCCCCGAATTATATCTCAAACCCAGTAGAATCGACTATGCTATACGTACCCAGCAAGACCCCTTGCTACATTTAAAGATCAAAGAATCCCATTGCCAAATACCATTAGCGCTATCAAAAATACACAAAATTCAATTTCCCCTATTTGACTACATACTATGAATAACAAACCTATTTCACAAAGACCTCTGGGAACTTTTTAGTGTCGTGCAGTCCAGCCGATGGGGAACTTTTTAGTGTCGTGCAATCCCCGAAGGGACACCCACCTCATTGCGAACAATCCCAAACGGAGGACACCCACCTCATTGCGAACGATCCTTCGACCTAAGATCTACCTAGATAAGTCAATCCAATGATAGTCCAACATGTGACCACCATAATCAGCATACTACAAAAACTGCAGTACCTAACCTGTCACTTCCCTTATCACCCGAGTGATGATCGATTTTGAAAATTGTAACACCAAACCACCATGACGATCAAATTTTCCAGTATCCCCCACCCCCAAAGAAAATAAAGTTACACCGAAAAAAGCGACCAAGAAAAACAAAAAGCAAAAAATAAAGACATAAACCTCAGGAAAACTCGAAGTGCAATGAGAAAAACCTGAGTAAAATTCACCAAACATACACCTCAACTCCATCTCCTTATTTTAGAAGACTAACTCCCCAGTTAACAACATCAACTAGCAAGAAATACGTTGGTCAGGAGCTCCTTCCAAGAAATACTGGTCCGGCCTGCGAACCACTTGGCCAGTTAGACTTTAAAGGCGTAGAAACCAAGACGCACTACTTTTCAACCTTTCAGAAAGCCCAGGGGAACGTTCGTATGGAACTGCCATCTTACAGTATTATTGGTAACTCCAAGACTCATGATAACGGTCCTAACTCAATATAAGCCGTAAGGAGTTCAGGCGAAACTAAAGACCTCAGTAATAACTTCATATAACGTCGAAAAGTCCTTTTACTATCACTCAAGGCAAAAAATCCTCATATTTTTCATCCATAACTTCATGGAAAAAAATGGGCAGAGCCCAACGGGAGAGAAAGTACGATGATCACTCAAGTCACACTTTCGGCAGATTGGCCCATTTTTGAGGGGGAATCAAAAAATCGTTTTTTGTAAATATCTCGGCATCCAGTAGTCCAATTTTGATGAACTTTTTTTTAAATTGTAGAGCTAAATGAGGGCTACAAAATAAAAAAAAGTTCATTAAAATTGAATTACTGGATGCTGAGATATTTACAAAAAACGATTTTTTGAGTTTCAGCAAAAAGGGGTGTTTTTGGCCAAAAGTCCATTATGACCTTTATATTAGATATCCGGGGTCCTAACATTATATTCAACAACTTGCTATGAAGATTTTATCAATTACTCCACATAATGCAGGATGTGAACGTGTTTTCTTCATAATTGGTTGGATGGCTAATAAAAGGAGAACACGATAAGTTAATATTTAATATTTAATATTACTATATTAAAAAAAGTATATTATGCCTTTAATTTAGTTTTAATGTATTTAATTTAGATTAAATGTTGAAAAACTTGAATCAATGGCGAAATTACATACGTACTATATAACAAATGCAAAGTCTGAGCTCAAATTTGCATATAATACACTTTCTGAAGATCAATTTCAAAATGAAATTCAAGAAACATTATCTGATCCTTCTTTTTTTGATAATGATGACGATAATAGTGATTATGATGATAAGGATGAGGATTATGATCAAAATAAGGATGAGGGTGATGATACTGAGGCAGCTAATAATAATAATTTGGAAATTTCACGATGGGTTAATATTATGAATAAAGAATTGCAAGAACTACTTCAAACAGAAGTTAAAGTAGTAATTGATATTTCTCCTCCACCACCACTGGTAGATCACGGTTCTCAAGAATTTAATATGGAAGAAGTGTTAGATAGAATTCTCACTTAAAAATATAAAAATACATTGATAAATAAATTTTAATATTTGTTTGGTATAAATTACCCATAAATTTTTATAATGCTTAATTACGTCCAATATAAAATTGACCCGTAAACCATTTAAAATTAGGATTAATTTTACATTCACCTCCGGTGAATTTCACCTTGATCTGCAATGCATTAAAATTTTAAATTTACCCCGGTGAAATTCACCAGGTGATTTCATATTACACAAACGCGTAGCGCATATTTTGTTTTTTGCTTTCTTGTAGTATTATTTCCAAAATGACTGGAACTTCTTTAAGGTAAGATTTTTTTTATTTTCTTATTACTTCGCTAGTTTAATGTTCTTTTTCTCTTATGCTAACTTGTTAACTTGTTTTTCAGAAAACAATTTCAAATAACTTCAAGAGGTTTAAGGTAAGACTCACTTTTATTGCTAGTATTTTGCTATTTTATTGTTTTCTTTATTGAAAATAATACTAACAGTTTCTTTTATTTTCTATCATCACTTTATTCCCTTTTCATTTGCTATATCCATTTCACTCCCTTTTCATTTATTTGCTATTATTTTTTTCGCTCCTTTTGTTTTTTATTATTTCATTATTCCCTTCGCCTCCATTTTATTTTTCTATCATTTCCTTTGCTCCCATTTTGTTTTTAATTATCCTTTTCATTTATCATCGTCCCTTTCGCTCCCATATCATTTTTCATCACTCCATATTGCTCCATATCATTTTTCATCACTCCATATCGCTCCATATCGTTCCATATCATTTTTCATCACTCCATATCGTTCCATATCATTCTATATCGCTCCATATCACTCCATATCATTCCATATCATTTTTCATCACTCCATATCGCTCTATGTCATCTTTCATCATTCCATATCGCTCCATATCGGTTTTCATCATTTCATATCGCTCCATATTATTTTCCATCATCTCCATATCGTTTTTCATCACTCCATTTCGTTTTGCAACATTCCATTTCATTTTTGTCATTTCATTTCATTTACATCATCCCATTTCACTCCCATTTTGTTTTTCATCATCCCTTTACTCCAATTTCATTTTTCACATTGTCTTTTTAATTTCATTACCCACTTCATCCCTTTTTTACATATTCATTTCTTTTCCGTCATAAAATTATTAATTGTTAACTGAATTATAAAGGATTATATATCTTATGCATTACTATAGGGTTTAAATTAATAAAAAACTTAGATTAAATGGTTAGTGGATGGGTGTAATAGTTTAATTAAAGTTATGTATATTCTTGTAATTTAAAAAGAAACTTTTCGTTAATAAAACTTTATAAGTTCATGCTAAATGGTCAATAGAAAAACTTTTTTACACGTTTTTATTCAAACATAAAAATTTGAAGTTACGTAATTACCGATCTTAGCAAAATTTTAATATAATAATAAATATCACGTGATATGGTGAAATTCACCTCCCAGAGTCCTCCGGTGAATTTAACCTCCAGTGAGCGTTAAAATGATCCTTAAAATTATTTATTTATTGAAATTAATCGCTAAACGCTAATACATTTTATACATTTTATTAAAAAAAAAATTTTTTTTTTGAAAAATTTTTTTTACGTATGATTCCGATGATTGGGTTGATCAGATAACATCACAGATCCATAAATTCGATCTCATCGATCATTTTTTTTATTTTAATCTTTTTCTTTAAAAAAAAAATATTTCAGTCTCTTAATTAATTATTTTTTTAAAAAATAATATTTCAGTTTTTTAAAACCGATTTTTTTAAAAAAAAATGATATTTCAGTTTTCTTAAACTGATTTTTTTTATTTTTAAAAATTTAAAATCATTTATTTAAACCGATTTCTTTTTATTTTTTAATTTTTTTTTTAAAAAAAATAATATTTCAGTTTTCTTAAACCGATTTTTTTTTTGATATTTCGGACCAATTTAAAAAAACTGATTTTTTTTCTTTTTTAAAATCATCATTTATTTATTTTTTATTTATTAATTATTTTTTAAAAAAACAATATTTCAGTTTTTCTAAACCGATTTTTTTTTATTTTTTTAATTTTTTTTTAAAAAAAAACGATATTTCAGTTTTCTTAAACTGATTTTTTTTATTTTTTTTTATTTTTTTTCTTTTAAAAAAATAGATATTTCAGACCAATTTAAAAAAACCGATTTTTTTCTTTTTTAAAATTTAAAATTATTTATTTATTTTTTATTTATAATTATTTTTTAAAAAAAAACAATATTTTGGTTTTCTTAAACCGATTTTTTTTCGTTTTTTAAAATATATTTTTTTAAAAAAAACATTTCAGTTTCTTAACCAATTTTTTTTTCTTTTGCTTTTTAAATTATTTTTTTTATTATAATTATTTACTCTGAAGTCCGAATTGTAACTTTTTTAAGATCAAGAATACGGATCTTGGGTAAGTTGCCTTTTTTTAAAAAAAATTACTTTTAGAAACATTATTAATGTTTCTTTTGTTTTATTTTTTAGGACTTGTACTTTTTCGGGTTGAAATTTCGACTTGAAAGGTATGAGGTTTTTTTAAAATTTGCTTTTTTTTAGAAATTATTAACGTTTATTTTATTATATTTTTTAGAAAAATATTTTCGGCTTCCTGGATTCTTCTAAGATATGAGTATGTTCTGTGTGGGGTTATTTTTATAATTTCTTTAAAGAATCATATTAATGTTTTTTCTTTTAATTTCTCTGTAGGTTTTGGTTTCTTAATTCCTTCAAGATACAGGTATATGTGTGGGTGGGTATTCTTTTAATATTAACATTTCTTTTTTTATTTTTTATAGGGTTTTTCATAAACTGCTTTTCCATTTGTAATTTTTGCGATCTAATCATCATTGTTACATAATATTAATAATTACGTCATTTAATTTGCAGTTTGTCCTAACAAATAAACGAAAATATCAATAGTACTAAAACTAAAACTAAAAAAAAATAAAATAAAATAATTAAGTATATTGTTTAAGAACTCTTTTTTATGTAATAAATAATAATTGAATTAATTGAATTATAATTTTTAAAAATCGGTTGTACAATTAGTTATACGTAATATAAATTATTTTAATAACTGTTGGAAATAAAGATAAATGGAATAATGGATCAATGGATCAAAGATTCAATTCTAATATAAAATCAATTCCGTCAGTACAAATTAATACGTCAGTACAAATTAATTACATCAGTACAAATAAATTACGTTACATCAATATGCAATTCGGCATTGTGCCATTATAATACGGCATTCAAAAATCAATTACGCTAGAAAGTATAATAAAAACGTTTTATTAAAGAAAGTTTTAAAATTTTTTTTTTGAAACTTATCTTTGGGATTCGGTATCCACGCCAGAACCGATTTCCCTATAATTAACATATAAAAAAAAACGTTTTTAATGTAAAAAAGTTTTATTAAAGAAAGTTTCAAAATTTTTTTTTCAAAACTTATCTTTGGGATTCGCCAGAACCAATTTCCCTATAATTAAAATATAAAAAAAAACATTTTTATTATAAAAATGTTTTATTAAAGAAAGTTTCAAAATTTTTTTTTTGAAACTTATCTTTGGGATTCAGTATTCACGACAGAACCGATTTCCCTATAACTAGGGAAACGGTAAACCGTTACGTAGTCTGGAGCTCGTCACGTGATTTGTAATCATCTAGACGCTGAGAGGATAATTAGCTAAGAAATGTCACAGTCAAAGGGGAATCAATGTATCGAGAAAAGTTTAATTAAAATATAATTTATCTGAATACAGCATAGGGTAGAAAATAATAATAAATTTAGTTGAAATAATTAGATAATTGTGTTGGCTAGTGATAAAATAAATCAATTAATGTATGAAACAATCATATTTTAATAAATAAAGAACAATTAGAACAGAACAATTTGAACGTCAAAGCCACAAAATCACAATTTCCCAAATAACAATAAAATCACACACTAATTTTTATTTTCTCACTATAAAATAAAAGATAAAAACTAAATAAGATGAATAAATTTTACTAATACAGGTATTTTGATAAGGACAAAAAAAAAATCCAAGACACCGGAACATCAAGAGGCTCATCTGAGAAAAAAATATAAAATAAAAATATAAAAATGAATGATTCCACTAATCCAGAAACTATACGAAAACGAAACAAAAAAAAACAAGAGACAAATGAACAGCGATCAAAACGTCTTGCACGAGAACAAGAATTAAAACGGCAAAAAAGAGCAAGAGAAACAGAACAACAACATGAGGAGTGTCTTCAAAGTATTTGGGAAGGAAGAAAAAAGAAAAAGATGACAGAAACTAACAGTGATCGGGAAAATCGGAAAAATCGGGAAAACCAACGTAGACAAGCTACGCGTAAACGAACCTGTAAATTAAAAAACCGAAATGTATTAAAAGGAAGAAACATCAACCAACAAACACGACAAGATCATGAAGGACGAGAAATAGAGGAAGCTTATGTGGAAAGTGATAACACAGATTCCGACTCTCATCCTACACAGAATTCAGCCACCACCATGAGCGAAGAAGAAATCAGTATGTTGCAGGATTTCCGCATAAAAATGGAGAATATACGTTATAATCTTTGCAACGTATGTCAAGAGCGAATACCTTTATTAACGCTTGTTAAAGGGACATGTAAAAGGTGTTATTATGAAAAAAATACCGGGGTACGCCGAAAAAGTTTTCTGGGGGTAATAATATGCATCCAGGTGACGTTCCCGACGAACTTAAAGGACTTAGTGAAATAGAAGAAATGCTTATTTCTCAGGGTTTCACTGTGATAACAGTATACCGGCTGCGTGGTGGACAAAACGGCTATAGAGGACACGTGATTAATTTTCCTCAGGATATTCAGGGCTTTACGAAACAACTTCCGTGTGATCCAAGATCTCTGGATGTTCTTGTTGTACGCCGGCAATCATCAAACAATTCAATGGTGTTCAGGGATTTTACTGTACGAAGGAGCAAAGTGTGCAAAGCACTATTATAGTTAAAGGAAAACAATCCTTACTATGAAGACATAATAATTGACACAAATATTCTTCAATCCTTACCCGAGAATGATTCCATTTTCAACATGCTCCCACAACTTCAAGATGATGAATCGGGAAAAGATGACGGCGATAACATTGAAGACGGAGAAGACGTATCAAGAACGTTTGTACCATTAATGCCCCTAACACAATGAGAAGGTGAAGCCATAAACGCAACTCTCAATCGAATGCAAAATGACAATCCTCCGTCGCTATAGCCTGAGATCGAAGGCGTACCTATAAACGAATTCCATACGCCTGGTTACATGGTTAGAGCTTTCCTCACGCTTTATCCATATGGAAGAGCTGACCTTCATTCAGCACGTGTTAAAGAAGTAAAGCCTGCCGAATATTTCAGGCATCTTTTATAGTACAAAGATGGAAGATTCGCGCGACATCCACGATGGAGATATTTTGCGCTAAATTCATCTATGAGGTGGAGGGCATTACAAGAAGGTCAAATATACGTTAAGCAGAATCTAAAAGAAGAACAGATTAACGTATCGGATATACAAGAAATGATAGCCAATGGAGACAACAAAATAGCAGATCGCATAATGAGATATGGAGAAGGTTTAAGAGGAACCCGACAATTCTGGATAGCGAGAAGAAAGGAATTGTTAGATTTGATAAAACAAATAGGAGCAGACGGGCTAATATTTTTTACCTTTAGCGCCGCGGATATGCATTGGCCCGAATTACACAAACTGATGGAAAATAATGATCATAATGGAGATGAGGCTGAATCATCTAAACGTCGACAACAGAACATAATTGATAATCCGCACATTGCAACATGGTTTTTTAAACAAAGATTCGAAACATTCTTTAAAGATGTGTTGGTAAACCGATGGGAATTAAAGGATTATTGGTACCGATACGAGTGGCAGTACAGGGGAAGTGTACATGTACACGGAATCAGAAAGAAAAAAAATGCACCTAAAATAAACTGGAGTGCAATGAAAGATAATGAGGATGTAATGAATAATGTAATTCAATATCTTGATTCGATAGTGACAACAATCAATCCAGATATGCATGCTCTGATACCAAAAAGACATCCATGTCAGAAGAGAGCAGAAGAAATAAACGATGATTTATAAGACTATGTTGAATTGATAAACAAATTACAAAGACATACCAAATGTAGTCCATCATATTGTTTGCGTAGCAAACACGGACAACAGGTTTGTAGATTCAGATACCCAAAAGAGAGAAATGATCATTCGTTTATACGCGAGGATAATCATGGACAACCTGAATTAGTGACATCAAGGAACGTCCCATATCTAAACCCACACAACAGGTTGCAATTGCAAGGTTGGCGAGCAAATGTTGATATCAAACCCGTCCTCACCATACACGCAGCTTTGCAATATATCTCTAAATACGCGAGCAAATCCGAACCCAAATCACAGAAATATTTAATCAAATTCTAAACAAAAGTAATTCGGACGATAATTCACTTGCATCAATCCAGAAACTCTTACTAAACAGTATTGCAGAAAGAGACATATCGGCACAAGAAACGTGTTACCTACTTCTCGGCATACTACTTTATCATTCTAATCGACAGAACGTATCATTAAATCTTAATGAGGAGGCTCCAAGGTGCGTTCGAGGTACAGGAAGTAGGAAAAACGACGAAGATACAATCATGGAGCGCGGACGAACAACAAGGTCACCCTTAAGAAAATATTGGGATTTGGATGATCAATTAGAAGATTTTTCACTATATAGGCTATATCTAACCCACAAATACACAAACGGGAAGTGGGTAAAATGCAAAAAAGAAAACATAGTTAGAATATTGCCTCGTCCATCAGGATTGCGTAATGGAGATCAATGGGCGGAATTCTGCCATGTCAAAGTCATACTTCACGTTCCACACTGAAGCATCGAACAATTAAACGGAAACAGCGACATACCATGATCAACAATTTACAAACGACACATCGATATAATTAATTCCGATCTAATCGACTTGCTAGGACAAGCATTTGACGAAGAAGCAGAAATTAGTGAAGAAGAAAGTTATGATGAAATCGAAGAGGAGGAACATGAAGAATACCGTTATGATTGGATGCATTTAGCAGAGATGGGTCCAAACGTGTACATACAAAGGGACGCCGACCTGGGATCACGAGATATGGACCAGAAACACAATTGGACCAACGATGCACAACAACAATATTCAGAGGAAGATATTGCAAATGCAAGCGAATTTGTGCGACAATCCGCAAGCAACAACAATAACATAATTAGTGGAAGGAATAATGTGATAGAGTATCAGAATTTGAATGAAAAGCAAAAAAAAGTTTTCGAGAGAATTGAAAAACATTACAACGATACCATTTCAGGGCAACATGTTGAGCTGTTAAGGATAATGATTATGGGAACCGCGGGAACCGGGAAATCATATCTCATAAAGGCAATACGAGAACGACTTTTCACATTGACAGGAAAAGACGCCAGTTCACCAGTGCTCATGATCGTACCAACAGGCGTAGCCTCGTTTAATATCAACGGAGCGACCATTCATTCAACACTTTCTATACCGATAAAGAACAATAAGGACGAGTTAAGCGGCATCTGTCTAAAAAAATTACAAGAAAGAGTACAAGATGTAAGGTACTTCATAATTGATGAAAAAAGCATGGTAGGACGAAGGATGCTAGGATTTATCGACATGAGGCTAAGAGAAGCATTTTCGGAAAACAAAAATGAACCTTTCGGCGGATGATTGGTAATCTTGTTTGGTGACTTTGGTCAACTTGCTCCAGTACTCAACATACCTATGTATGCAACTAACGCCAGATCGTCAAGCAACGTAATAGCAGTCTACAGACAATTCAAAGAAGTGTACGAACTGGATATTATTCTACGGCAATCGGGTAATGATTAATAGGAATTCAGAGATATCCTTTTAAGATTACGAGATGGGGAAAGCACGTTAAATGATTGGAATATTCTCACAAGCAGGTTCGAAGAGAATCTAAATGGAGCTGAACGCGACAGATTTCAGGATGCCGTGTTTATACATACAACATGGCCCGAAGTATATAAAGTCAACATCGAAATGCTCAGGAGATTGAATCGGCCAATAGCAAAAATCTGCGCAGTACATAGCGGTAGAAGAACAGCTAAACGCGCCAAATCAGACGTAGTAAAGGGACTTGAAGCAGAAATATTACTGGCAAAAGGCTGCCGTGTGATGCTAACTTCAAATATATGGACCGAAGCAGGAGTATATAGTATTTAGTTACGGTACTATATTATATGATAGGTAAGGTATGATTGATAAGATATAGGTACGATACAAAATTATGCTAATCATACTGATCATACTGATATACAATGGAAAATTTCAAACCTCTAGGTATTGTTAATCATATTTATCAAATAATACCTGTACTCTTAGCTCTTATTTGATTTGTGAAACATTTCTGCAGATTTAGTACCAAAAATGATCAGATTTATTAAATCTTGATAATGATTTTGCTGATTTAAACTTTTTCTTCTTCCTTCGTCCTTAATTTTTTCTCAACTTATTAACCTTATTATTTTTTATCATTTTTTCTTAATTTTTAATAAAATGTCTACACCATATGAATACAGTCCCCGGCGAAAAGAATGGCAGTGCGAGTATCATTTGTTATTTTGGATATGAGATCAGAATTATCCTATTTAAATTAAAACTTGTAAATGCCCAATAGATTTTTAGAATACTATTTTAAAAAGCAATAAAAAAAATGAAAATTTATTATTGTTTTTACACCTATTTTACCTTCTAAAAAACCAAGAAGTTATAAATTTAATAGAAATCGGAGCATAATAATTTGCTATGAATTTTTTTAAAATGCTCAAAATCCTACATAATAATAAATTCCAATTTTTTTTTAAAAAAAACCACTTACTTTTAACTGCCAAATATTATAATTGCATTTAGTTATATCACATTATCACAGAGAAATACTACTAATAATTTTTTGAATTTGGTATGAAAGTTTGAAATAAAAAGTTTAAACTTCATTTTCTTACCAACCAAAGCTTGTATTGAAACAAAATTTCAACTATTAGATTTCTTGCAATTACGAGATTTAAATAATGGTCTTTTATTATATTATTGAGCTTTTATATTGCTTTTAGAAATGATTATCTTTATACAACATAAAAATTCATAATACTCACTATTATACTTGAACTATCACATTACACAGATGCTACACAGTAATTTTGAGACCACCATTCGAACCACATAGTCAAGAGGAATCCAATGGTGGTAAATTTGTCTCAATCTGACCTCTGGATGGCGAGAAAGTTAAGAAAATATTAAAATATCATAACAAAATAACGCTGGTTAAGAGTGCGAATAGTATGCAATAATAAATTAAAGCATTTATTGACACCTGAAGATGATCATATCAAATGTTATTTAAATAATGAAATATATGTATTTTCTGTTCCTCTTTCAGAAAATAAAAAAATATTTCACATTTTACTATAGATTACATTCGTGATATCAAAAAAACTGACCGCCATTCTTTTCGCCGGGGTCTGTATATAAATTTAGATGAATTTGATGAGCCATTGAACTTTGATCCATTTGTAAGTTTAATTAATATTAAATTATTATTATATAAAAAAATTGTAATAGATGTAAATAATAAATACATTTTTATTTAGACAGCCGAAACCAACTTAAATGCAGAAGATGATACAGAATCTGAAATAGCAGTATTTACAAGGGATACTAAAATCAATGATGTAAGACACTCTCTAGTGCCCATTGAATATCCAGAAACATCAGAAGAAGGAGTTGCGTATATTTATCACATTGAAAACTGGGAGGATCCTAAGGCAGCATTTCGTGATGTAAGTAATTTTTAATATAAAGATGTTTTACCAAAAATTAACACTTTTTTTTAAAAAAATAGATCCAATACTCACTCTGTGATGGCAGCAGTGGTTCTCCTAACGTTGGATGTCCATTTTTTGGTAAAGATATGGATGATCTAGAAAATAAAAAATGGGTCCAGGTTAAAAAGGCAATAAAACATTGTGGAGGCATTAAAACTTGTCAATTAGCTGGTCCAAATATCTTGGAAGCATCACATACTAAGGTAGATCTTGAAACCAATCCATTTATCTGTGAAGATGGTTATAATAATACTCCAGAAAATAGGATTACAAGAGTACTTACTCGAACGTAAGTTATAATAGTCTCAAATTATAATTTTATAATGCATTTTTTAATAATCTTTACTTTCTTTTAGGGAATACTTAACAGCAATAAAAACCCGATGTCCTTATCCAAATAATAATTTTACTTGTGGTGGTAAAGCTAAAATTAAACACTACTATTTAGTTTATACTACAAATCAATGGAGTGAATTCATAGGATGTGATAAATGGAAACCAAATGAAAAAGGTCATATGTCTTTGCAAATTAAGGCTGGTGTAGATATTAATCTTTTAAAGTCACTTTTTGCAAATCAGGGAAAAATTTTAGATCAGGAAGTATGCATCTTCATTACTTTTTTATTAATATATAATAATTTATAACTTTACTAATTTATGAATTGTTTTTTATTTATTTAATTTATATAGGATGATACAAATTGCAATATGTTGTACCCTACAGGTTGTCATAAGAAATATTGTGGTAAATAAATTCCACTTTTTTTTTAATATAATTGTATTTATTAAAAAATTAATGACTTTTTTATTAAAATCAGTCCATCTTTTTCAGGGCTTAACTCAAAAACTTGAATTAAAACGACTTCCTTGTTCAGTTGAATTCAAGATGCTTACACCTTTAAATTTGCAAAGATTTTCTTTTGTAATCTTGATATCTAAAGGAATTCATACACATCCACCACCACCTTTATCTAAGACTTCTACTTGTATTAAATCAGAGTTGAGGAAACTAATTGAAAATTCTAAAGAACAACTTATAAATATAACTGCACAGCAGTTAGTGTCAGGTTAGTTTAACTTATTTTATTATGCTATATCATTATAAATTTTCTTATTATTAACTTTTTTTTTTAATAAGGTCATTTGCTTAAAAGTGTATTTGGAACAGAAATGGTAGCTGAAATCCATGCTTCTCTCAATAATATTGACAAGCTTCGATATTTAATTGCACGTGTTCATAATCAGCAACATCCACATGGTCAAGGGATTCTTGGAGTGGTATATGATTTTTATCAAAATACTAAAGAAATAAAGAATTATATCCAAAAAATTAGTAAGTAAAAATGTTATTAATATATTTATTATTTACTTTACACATAATATAAAATAATTTAATATATATTTTTAGGTTTTTTTAATGATGGTCATATAATGATTTTATGTATGACTAATGAACAAGCAGCAAAATGCATTGAATTTAAATATTTCGAAGTTGATCTTTCATTTAAACATGTTTATGGTGACATTAATGAATTAGAGTTTAATGCATATGAAGAAAAATCTAGGACTAGTAAGTTAACAATTTTAATTTTTCAATTTGATTTATTAATAATTCTTAATTAATTTAAATGCATTCTTTATAGTTATAACATTTTGTAGAATTTTTACTAATATTGCAACTAAAGAGGCATATCAAAGAATGTTTGAAGTCTTTTTTGAAATAGTTGAAAAATTATCTAATAAGCCTGCCCATTTTCGGCATATACATAGTGATGGTTGGGTTTGTGTTTTAGCTGATTTAGATCAAGCCCAAGCCCTTGGATTAGGAAAGGCTATGAAAAAAATGGATCCTACACGAAAAGCTAAAGAACATTTACAATATGTATTTAAATCATATCGTATCCATTATAAAAGGTAAGATTTTTATATTTTTTAAATTAATAATAAAACTTTTGCTAATAATTTTATAATTTTATAGAAATGTTGACCATTACCCTTATTGTGCAGATACAAAACATGATATGCTTGAAATTCTTAAAGCAAATTCTTCTGAAGAAATTAATCAAATATTTGGACAAATTAAAATGCGTAATGAAGATGGTATACAAAGTAAGTATATAATGTTTTGCTTTATTAGATTATCAATCGTATTAATTATATTAATTTATGTCAATTTATTTTTTTTAGATTGGCTAGAATATTATCAGAAACCATGGGTTCTGGGTTCATTAACATATCATTATTCCTTAATGTCATATGAAGATTGGCAGACAACACCATTTGATACTAATATTGCTGAAAGTGCTCATGCAATGATTAATCGAACAGGCAAATCATTGAAATTAAAAATTGCAATTCTAAGGTAATTTTTTACTATCTGCATAATTATATAATAAATAATTTGATACCTATTTTATTTTTTATATTTAGGGGATGGAAACATGATGAGTGCATCTATAAAAGAATAAAAATACATCAACAAACAGGCATTCCTATGTCTAGTAAAGATAAAAGTGACTTTGGTAAAAAAATGCAAGCTAATAAAAGATCAGGTAAAGTAATAAACTTTATGATTTGATTGCTACTATTTATGATGGGTATTATCATGTTTTAATGTTATAAAAAAAATAGTTAAAAAACTATCCAAAAGAACAACCAGTAAAGGAAAGCAACGCGCTTCAAAAAAGGCAAAGATTGATTATGATGATGACGACACTGAAATGGAAATTGAAGAGCGCAAGATCGCATTAGAAGAGAGGAAAATGCAACTCAAACAGAATGAAATTGATCTAAAATTAAAAGAGTTGCAGATTAAAAAGTTGGAAATGGAATTAAATAATAATTAATGAAATATGCTATTATTACTTTGCTAAAAATATTATTAATTTGCCAAAAATTTGTATAAGATTTAATATGTATAATATAATATGTAGAGCTTTTTTTAAAAAAAAATATTTCAAATTTCAATATGCTACAGTTGAAGAATAATAATTATTAAAATCAAAATAATTAATGTAACAATATATTGTAAAATAAATGTAAATAAAAATAATTAATACATAAATTAGCAATTGTTTATACAAATCGAAATCTTTTTTATTAATTTTTACATAGATTTTAATTTCATTTTTCCTTTTAGACTTTTCAACATGTTTATTTTTTGGCAAGATTTATTGTATTACTGCGGTTTACAATATTTACAATACAGGTACGATATTTGTATGGCAGTTTGTACCGTACCTGTAACTTTGGATGTATTAATATTATACAACCAAAGGTGTAAGTACAGTATGATGCACAAATGGATCTTCATACCGGTAAAAAATGATCATACCGTAACAGAGTCAATCGATGATACCGTAACTATTTAAATAATACCGCCGAAGCAGGGCTGGTAAACAGATCGATGGGAGTTGTAGAAGATATATTGTTCAAAGATCAGAGTCCACCAGCACTCCCTACTGCAGTGTTCATAAAATTTGAGAGATATGACGGACCAACTATAACTAGTCTGGAGGGTAAAGAAGTTGTTCCGATAGTACCTATCAAACGCAGCTGGGATGACAAAAATGGGCTGACGTGTTCCAGAACTCAGTTACCAATATGTCTCGCATGGTCAATAACTGCGCATAAAAGTCAAGGTCTGACATTGGATAAAGTTAATATCGATATTGGTGTCAAGGAGTTTGCGGCAGGGTTAACGTTCGTAGTGTTGTCACGAGTTCAGACTCTAAATGATTTATGTCTTAAACAGTTCAGTTTTGATAGGCTTCAGCGTATAAAAGAAGGTATAAGACTTCAAGAAAGGAAAAAGGAAGAGGAAAGGTTGCGTTTATTTATACAATAATTTATACAATAACACGAAAAAAATCAAAAGAATTTCTAACACAATAACACGAAAAAAAAACAAAACAAAAAATAATTTTTTATTTCAGTGTGCTTTATTTTGTATTGTTAGAATTATACAAATACGTTTATTTTTTAAAACAATAAATATAATAAAATAATCTATTTACAAAAAAATAAAATTAATAAAAAGTGGAACGAAAAACTGGTACAACTGATAAAATTTTTTTTTTCTAAATTCTATTTTTTGTTCGAAAGTATACAGGTTAAAAAGTGTACAGGTTAAAATAAGTAGATCAACACATGCTCAATTAACCGATCGTGTAATATAAGAACCAATAAGAACCAATTAAACGTCAACTCACAGATCAAGCAGGCGGACAACGGGATATATTGTACCACCGTGGCTAGAACATATATAGTCCTTCGCTACGCTCTGGACTAATTAACATATAAAAAAAAACGTTTTTAATGTAAAAACGTTTTATTAAAGAAAGTTTCAAAATTTTTTTTTCAAAACTTATCTTTGGGATTCGGTATCCATGCCAGAACCAATTTCCCTATAATTAAAATATAAAAAAAAATGTTTTTATTATAAAAACGTTTTATTAAAGAAAGTTTCAAAATTTTTTTTTTGAAACTTATCTTTGGGATTCGGTATCCACGCCAGAACTAATATCCCTACAAAAATATTAAAAAAATAAAACGTTTTTAGTTTAAAAACATTTTATTAAAGAAAGTTTCAAAATTTTTTTTTTGAAACTTATTTTTGGAACCAATTTCCTACAAAAATATTAAAAAAAAAAAATGTTTTTAGTTTAAAAACGTTTTATTAAAGAAAGTTCCGAAATTTTTTTTCAAAACTTAACTGGAACATCAGTATCCACGCTGAAACCGATTTCCTATATAAAAGTGTAAAAAAAAAACATTTTTTACGTTAAAAACGTTTTTTTTAAAAGAAAGTTTCGAAATTCTTTCAAAACTTACCTAGAATATCGGTATTCACGCTGGAACCGATTTCCTATATAAAAGTGTAAAAAGAAACGTTTTTTAATATTAAAAAATGTTTTTTTTAAAGAAAGTTTTGAAACTTTACCTGGAATATCGGTATCCATATCGGAGCTGATTTCCTGCAAAAAAAAAAACATTTTTTAACATTAAAAAACGTTTTTTTAAAGAATGTCTCAAAACTTTTTTGATTTAATAAAAAGTTATCGAATTCAATGTGTACATTTACCTGAAAAAATAAGGTGTAAGAAAGGGGAGGGAAAAGGACGAAAGAGAAGGAGAAAGGAAGCGAAAAGTTTAAAAAGTTAAAAAAAGTTTGTTTAAAAAGATCTGTAAAATGTCGATCTGGATCATCTGATCATTTCAGTCACTGATTTGTCAAATTATTGCCAACTAGTTACCATTTGGCAAATTTGGCAAAATCGGGTTGATTTATATGACCAATCGGCATAATTTTACTGAATAATCTTAAAGGAATCATTTTTTGTATAACAATCGGTATAAGTTAATTTTTCGCCAAAAGACTGAACAAGCTTTCATTTAACAATCAGTATCAGTCGATTTGTGATTGATTTTACCGATTTTTGCCATTGGTCAAAAAATGTGACGAATCACATGACCAATCGGCAAAAATTATGCCGAAAGCTCTTAATGGTCGAAAGTTTTGATTTTGACCAGTGATAAAGGCTATTAAAAAAATTATTTACTCAAGTATACCTAGATATTACTTGGGTCAAATATGGCAAAGTGCTAAACAGGTAAAAATGGGTAATACCTGTTAAAGAATCAGGAGAATCCAAAAATATATATATAGGGATCAGGTGGAGAAAAATTTTTTTACTATGAGCTGTACGCAGAGACTTTTTATATAAGTAGTACACATAATTGACAGATATTGAAATCCTGCAAAAATACGCAAATAAAATTTCAGACATTAAGTTATTAATTATTTTATAATGCTTCTATATTATTTATAAATTAAATACTAATGTGAAAAAATAGAATTTACCATTTTTTTAATAATATTTTTCTAAAATTTCACTTTTTAATACTTAGAAATTTTTTTCAATTTATACTAAATATTACAATGCGATTAGTACATACAGTAAATATATTATATATATAAGATTAGCCAAATTTAGGTCAAAAATACGCAAACTAATTTTTTACATATAAAAATTTTGATAAAAAATACACAATCTTGATGATCTAACTATAGATGAAAAATTCTAAAATTGTATGCAAATCAAAACTTTACTCTGTTAAATTCCACTATGATGGCGACACATCTGTGTACCTTACTCCTGTATATATATATTTTTGGGTCCTGAATCGGATAACCATTTTTTTTTGTTTAAGTACGAACTAAATACTGATATTCTGACGGGTTACAGCTCTACTGCTAGGTTGCTACCATAGTAACATATATTCTAAAAATCAGCCAGAAATTATGCTATAGTATCAGTAAATTTTTTAAGGCACAGATCCTTAGAGATTCTATAAATTGCTATAGAATCTTTATGGATCGGGTATTTTATGGATTCCTTAAAAAATCCCTTAACAAATCTTAAGGATCTTTAAAGATTCTGTAACTTATAGGATCTTTAAGGATTCTCAATAAAAAAAACTTTAAGAATTCTTTTATACTAAAAATTAATTTTATTTTTTCGTATAAAATGATCTACAAATATATATTTCAATAATATCATATGATTTGTTAATTTAAAAATAAAGTTTTTTTTTTTTCCCTTCACATGTGATTTCCCTTTCCTTTCCTTTTACACGTTCTTTCCTATATACTTTTCTTATTTTCTTTTCATAATTCATACTTTTTTTAAAAAAACTTTTTAACATTTTTTCTACTTTTTTTAGGTAAATATTTCTAATTTATTTTTTTTCTTTTTTTAGGATTTTTTTCGATTTTATAGATATAGAAACATGGTAAGTAAAATGTTGAAAAAAAATTTATTATTTAGAGAACATTACTAATTGTTCGTCTTCTTATTTTTAGGTATTTATTTGAGTCTTTTAACGCAGAATTAAGTAAGTAAAAAACTTTTTAATGCTTTTTTTATTTTAACAATTATTAATTGATTTTGTTTTTATTTTTCTTAATAAATTTTTTCAACATGAATATTCGTTAAGTAAAAGATTTTTATAGTTTTTTTTTATTTTAACGAACAGCAGTTTCTTAGAATCTCTCTAGTTAACAAATGTTACTAATGAACTGTTCATTATCAGAATATGATATCACATAGTGGCATAGATCATAATAATCATATAACTTATTGATTTATCAATAATCTTTTTTTTAAAGTTTTTTTTAATTGAATCATTAAAAAAAAACTTACTTTTTTATGATTAATTTAAAGAAAAAAAATTATTTATTTTTATTTTAAATAATTTTTTTAAATAATTATTTTTTGAATTATTTAAAAAGATTTTAAAATAAATGTAAAATGAAACTCTTTCCGCTAAACGTCTGGACCATATTTTTTCGATAACAAAAATTTTATTTTTAATTTTTTTCTTTACTTTGCTTATAGTTAATATACTTTTATTTTATTTCATATACTTCAAGTAAATACTTGACAGCAAAAAACTCACTGTAGTTTATTTTAGTATTAGAAATTTTCTTTTGTTTTTTTCCTATTCTTTACACATTTTTCCTCTCTTTGTGGTGTTTCTGGACTAATTACGGTCTGGAGAGGTGTATCGCCCAGAATAAGCAAGCTTGAGACAACAACAAGATGTAGACAGTTTTAAGTTACCTTTTTAAGCAGAATAACGAAACTTTAGACATGGAAAGAGCGACTAACGAACTCCTTAATAACAAAGATTTTGTGGATTTTTTCTACAACAACTTTCTATATACCAACGGGCCCTCCTTCTTCAAAATACTGGAACAAGCTATCAAGAAGCACGAGACTAGAGGTATGATCCGAATCTGGTCAATCCGGATATCTGGTCATCCATCCGAAATTTGACCAGATTCGGATTGATCCAGATGATTCATTGGATTGACCGGATGGATCATCAGATATCCAGTCAATACTTGCTCACCAATTTGACCGGATGGTTGACCGGATATCTGAATAATCCGGTCAATCTGGTGAATCTGATGAATCTGAATTCAGTTTTTTCTACTTAATACTTTTTATTAATATTAATTAACAATTAGAAATTTTTTAATAATAAATATAGTATTTATTTTTACGTTATTACAATGGTTTTTAACAAATTAGTTGACACAATATTTATAAAAAGTTTAAAATTTGGATCGAACCAGTAAAGATGCTGCCCGAAACTTAGTAGTTTCCGAAACTGTCAAAACCGAAACTTGGTAAAACTATTTCTGAAATTTTCTTATTTTCCAAAACTGATAAAACTGGTAAAACTAATCTGAAACTGGTAAAACTAATCCGAAACTGGTAAAACTAACCCGAAACTGGTATAACTAACCCGAAACTGGTATAACTAATCTGAAACTGGTAAAATTAATCCAAAATTTATAATGCCAAAATTATTACTGAAAGTTCAAAATTTGGCCGAAATTATTGATATAATCCTGGCCATTTTTAGGACGTAATTCTGGCCAAGAAAATGATCGACATTAAAATTTCCTTATTTGGAATTTTGTGTAACCATTGTGTAACTAATTTTTCCAATTTTACTGGGAAACATAATTTCCTTTTTAGGAAATTGGTGTAACGTCACGTGGATAAAATGTCATAATTTCGGCCAAATTTTAATTTTGGCCAAAATTAGTGAGTTTCGGGCTAGTTTCGGGAGTTTCGGGCTAATTTCGGGAGTTTCGGCTAGTTTCGGGAATTTCGGAATAGTTACGGGTTTAGTTTCGGTTTTGGTTTCGGTTTCGGAAACTGAAAAATAGTTTCGGGCAGCATCTTTACGAACCAGTTTGAAGACCCTAAAGAAAAAAAAAGAAGAGACTATCCAAAGACTAAAAAAACAAAAAAATTCCCTCCCCGACTTATCTTTATAACCCATGCCGAAATCCAGGTCCAAGAAGGTGTCTCCCTAAAAAAGAAGCAAAAGGAACGTTAATTACGTTCCTAAAAACAAAAAAACAAAAACACCTTTCCCCCAACTTACCTTTATAACCATGCCGAAATCCAGGTTTAAGAGGCGTCCTCCTAAAGAAAAGAAGCAAAAGGAACGTTAGTTACATTCCTAAAGACAAAAAAAAAACCAAAAATACCCTTCCCAACATACTTTAATAACCCAAGCCAAGGATAGACGTGTGGTGAATTAATTAGAGATTTTGGTATTGAGTTTTGTGGTAAGTTTACCATTAATTTCAGAGAAGATCCTCTCAACTTTCGCAGTAATAGAGACTAATAAAGTTATCAACCCAAAAATCCAGGGTCTTGGAAGGGCGTCACCTAAAGAAAAAGAAAAAGGAACGTTAATACGTTCCCAAAGACAAAAAAAGATAAAAAACCCTTCCCCAACTTACTTTAATAGCCCAAGCTGAAATCCAGGTCTAGGAAGGGCGTCACCTAAAGAAAAGAAGCAAAAGGAACGTTAGTTACGTTCCCAAAGACAAAATAAGCAAAACACCCTCCCTCAACATACTTTAATAGCCCAAGCCGAAATCCAGGTCCAGAAAGGGCGTCACCTAAAGAAAAGAAGCAAAAGGAACGTTAGTTACGTTCCCAAAGATAAAAAAAAACCCAAAAATAACTTCTTCAACTTACTTTAATAGCCCAAGCCGAAATCCAGGTTAGGAAGGGCATCACCTAAAGAAAAGAAGATAAAGGAACGTTAATGAAGGACCCCGGATATCTAATATAAAGGTCATAATGGACTTTTGGCCAAAAACACCCCTTTTTGCTGAAACTCAAAAAATCGTATTTTGTAAATATCTCAGCATCCAGTAATTCAATTTTAATGAACTTTTTTTTATTTTGTAGCCCTCATTTAGCTCTACAATTTAAAAAAAAGTTCATCAAATTTGGACCACTGGATGCCGAGATATTTACAAAAAACGATTTTTTGAGCCCTGAAAAATGGGCCAATCTGCCAAAAGTGTGACTTATGACCTGTTTTGGAGATATCCGGGGTCCTGTTAATGACGTTCCTAAAAAAAAAAATAAGCAAAACACCCTTCCTCAACTTACCTAAATAGCCCAAGCCAAAATCCAGGAGTAGGGCAAACTTGGGGGTTCTGGGACAGCGGCTATCACATAGGTCTAACCATAATTTAGTGTACTCCCAGACCACCTAGCCTTGTTTTCTGATATGATAACACTATACCTGTTTTTCTATCCCCAGACCACCTAACCTTGATTCCCGATATGTTATTACTTGATAGCTAAAAAAGAACCCCCAAGCGTTGTAGATAAGATTAACATCATTTATTCCTAAAAGATTATTACCACGCATGAATCCATTCCAGGGTATCATGATTTTATGTTATATCAGATTGCCTTTATAAGTGCCAAAGGTATGAAGGACACAAAGTGTCTGTAATACCGATGGCACGATTCAGCAATCCATTGTGGCATACTATTTTTATGATACTCTAAAATGGATTCATTCGATGATTTAAGCCATTCACGCTCTAACCAAAAATTTTTAACAGGAAGGCAACTAGACATATTGTAAAGCTTTTCCTGCTATACGAAAAAATCTGGGACAGTGAAGTCTAACCAAAAATCTAACCCAGGTCTAACCAAAAAATGTATAGCAGGAAGGTAACTAGATATATTGTAAAGCTTTCTGCAATACGAAAAAAGTCTGGGACAACAGGTCTAACCAAAAGTCTAACCAAAAATCCGTCCGAGGTCTAACCAAAAAATATACAGCAGGAAGACAACTAGACATATTGTAAAGCTTCCCCTGCAATACGAAAAAATCTGGGTCAATGAAGTCTAACCAAAATTTAACCCTAATCATAAATTGCTCTGATTCTTTGACGAAGCCTATTTTCATACCGATTTTGATACAGCTTTCTATCTATATGGACTGAACTTTGATTGAACTGGGTTCAGACTCAAATCAAACTGGGTTCAAACTTGGATCGAACTGGGTTCAGACTCAAATCAAACTGGATTCAAACTTGGATCGAACTGGGCCTTGACTCAGATCAAACTGGGTTCAAACTTGGATCGAACTGGATTCAGACTCAGATAAAACTGAGATTGCTCTGATTCTTTGTCGAAGCCTATTTTCATACCGATTTTGATAATAACTTCCAATATGAGATTGACATCGACCACTAGATGAACCTGTAGGTTTACCACATACAGCACAAGGAAAGCGTGATTTTGTCTTCCAATGAATGCGACAACCTTCTGGCCTCACACAAGGACGACCACAAGGCTTTCCTGTGTTATGTAAATATTCACAAGTATATTCTCCAATCATTTTTATTAAGTATAAATAAGTTAAATTAAAAAAAACTTTTCATGATATAAAAATGTCTACCCAAGCTATACCAGCTAAGCCAACATACCGTGAAATTGAGTCAGCTCTAATTGCAGTAATTAAAGCAAGCATCCTTTACAAGAAACCAAAGGATGGTAAATTCATGTTATGTTACAAACAAAGGATAATCAAATTGCGTCAAGCAGAAGAACCAGAAAATTTTGTTCTTGAAACAGCACAATCTATTCTACCTAATGAGACAAAATATCAGCAAATCTTGGAAAATTATAAGACCTGGTATAGCAGAGAACCAAAACTTTTGTCTGCTATTAATAAGCTATACAGGTTATACTATGAATTGGCAAAAGACTACTTCATTACAGACTCCCAAGCAGATGATGAGGTAGAAGACTATCTTAATTCATAAGTACCCATTGTGGTGGAAGTTCTGTATCATCTGGTATAACCAAAAGTTCTTCCCTCACAAAGGATCTCTCTGATTCTTTACCATCATCATCAATAAGCCAGTACAAAACTGGTTGATTTTTCTGTGTTAAAGACATATGAATATGATAAATCTTAGGTGACCAATTCATATCTCCTGCTCGACGTCTTCCACCTTCCAGATCATTTGGTTCAAGTAAGTACCTTACACTTATATCAGGTGGTAGTTTCTCTTCTTCATACCCAACAGGTCCATCACGAGGATAAGAAGATCTGGAAGACACTCGTGATTTTTTTATAGCTACAGCAGGAGATATACCAAGTTGTTGGGTCACTGAGTTATTTATACTTTCTACAGCAATAGGTAAGTTTTTTACCCAGACTCGAGATCTTGTTTTACCTAAAGTTAGTAAGTCAGATGCATCTTGAGAGGGAAATAGTTTCTCAACCAAGGTACGGTTATATCGCTCCACAATGCCAACAGTACGCTTAGACTTGGCCTTCTGAATCTTTACACCATGGGAAGTCATCAGCTTTTCACACTCACCTTTAAACTCTGAACCCCTATCTGTAATCAATAATTTTGGCCAAGTGAGCGGACATGTTGTATCATCATATACCTTTTCAAAAGCCCGAGCAATAGTATGAGAAGTTAGGATTCCCTGTCGATCTTTAACACTGGTTGAACCTATAGGAACACTTTCTTTATACCTCGATGCTATATCAACTATATTGAGACAGAAAAGATAAGTCACATGTCCAACCTTGTCATATGGCATATACAAAATGTCAGCTTGATGAACTTCATTGGGAACTTGTATAGAACTAAAACTTACACGAGGGATAAATCGGGGACGAGGTTTGTGAACTTGATGTACTGCCTGTCTTTCAAGCCAATCCTGCACTTCATCTAAGGTGAAATCATATCCAGCATTTTGTGATGTCTCATACAATTTTTTGGCAGTTCTCTGATATCCAGATGGTTGATAAAATATTCTGCATAAAGTCGAAGTCACCTCTACATTTCGTGCTTCATCAGAATCTATTTTAATAATAGGTATCAATGGGAGTTGAACAGGCATATCTTGATCTGCTAAATAGCAACTTTGCTTTACGTAAAGAGTTGATATTAGAGGAAACAAATAATATTTCCAATAAGGAGAAAATCCGTAAACTCACAAAGGAAATAGAGGCATGTGAACGATATATCTTCTATCTTGAAAAAAATCTTGTTTCACGTGAAGATGAGATCGATCAGTTAAAGGCAGAGTGTCAGTCCACTTTAGTTGAACTTGGAAAGTATCGAGATCACTTAGAGTTAAAGGAAGAGGCACTTGTTGCCCAGGATGAACGTATCATTCAGCTTGAAGACACAGTAGATAAACTCAAAAAACGCATTCAAGAATTATCTTTATGTAAAGGAAAGATAGAAATGGATGAAGATAATGAATTATTCAATCCTATTCTAAGAATACTAGACCGCCGACGGGCAGTTGCAGATTGTGTGTCTGAGATTAGACTATTTTTTGATCGGAATAGGATTCCAATTCCACAAGACATAGATGATGTCTTTAATGCTACCACTCAAAGTCTTGATGAAATTATTCGTCAAGCTGCTCTAATGCAAGAAATTGGTGTAGACCAACTAAATCAGATAGAAGGATTGCAGACATTACTTGGAGAATCTTTAGATCGTACAAATGCTCTTAATCAAGACTTAATAAGAGTACGTGATGATTTTACATATGAGACAAATGCTCGTAGACACTGGGAAACTGTTGCACAACAGAATCAAGCACGTATTGCAGGAATACAAATAGCCAATCTAGGTATACGTTTTCTGAATAGACGTAAAGATGCACAACTGGCAAACCAACAGAATCAGCTGGTAAACCAACAGAATCAGATAGCAAACCAACAGAATCAGATAGCTGAGCATAGAAGGAATGAACACAGGCTGATGTTACGCTATAATGCTGATACAGAACATTGGAGAAGAAGGCATGCAGGTTGTATACGTCAGGCACAAAACTGGCAAAGACAATATAGGATTTCACAGACCCAGGTACAAGCACAGGCCCAAAATATTTTAAATTTACATCAACAAATATTAGCGTTACAAAACAATCCTCCAAACATGGCTACAATACAAGATGTCATGCATACTATATCACCAGGTCTTGCACAGTTACCATTTTATGATGGACAAGAGCCGCCAGACTCTTATTATCAAAAGCTTAGAGCTGTCAATGAGATGGCTCGTCCACTAGCTTTTGCTGGTTTTAATGCTGCTATGAGGTGTAGTGTTATGAAAAATAAAATGTCTGGTAGATTTATTCCTGTTCCAGCAAATAATCCATATAATGCCAATGCTGCTATTAATACAGAACCAGAGTTTCTAAACTGGCTGCAAGGAAAATATAGAGATGTGATGGTTGGAACAAATCAAGGTGCTATAATAGCACTCATGAATGAATCATTTTCTCCTATAGATACACCAGATACATATGCAAAAAGAATTCGATCATTAGCACAAGGACAAGTATATGCCGAAATTTTACCTTATCTATATAATCATTTGCCTGATGCTTTAGAAATGAGAGTTAGAATTGCTGCTCCTGCTGATCTTGATGCTTTCTTTAATGAGTTACGTAATAAATGGTATGAAAGTGGAGGGCGAAAAAATCCAACCACTATAGTAGAACAACCACAGAATAGAACTGCATTAGAAAAGCTTGCAGATATAGCAGTACGTCTTGGCTATACTGGTGACATAACAAATCCTGTAGCAATACATACTTTTATTGAGAGTGATCTTACCAGAAAGTTAGGTGGACAAACACAACATCTAAGAAAAGATCACTTCGGAACTGGTCAGGTTAAAAAGGCGACAAAGACAACCAAATCTTCTCCTAAACGTCATTGCTCAAACTGTGGTAGAACAGGTCATTCCAAGAACAAGTGTCCACGGAGTAGACGTGCTAAGAAAGTTAACAATACTCACATAGTTGACTATGAAGAATCTGAAAGTGATGAGGAAACTGATGAAGAAACTGAGGAAGAGTTAACTGAAGAAGAAGAAGAGGAGGAGGATGAACCTCAGAATTGCTTTAGTGTAAAAAAAAAACTCGTCAACGTGGAGTTTCGGTAAAAAACAAAGGGAAGAAATCCCGTACTTCCAAATCTAAAAGAGAACCTATTCTCAAGAAAACTGATGAAGTCTTTCATGCAGCACTGAAGTCTATAATTGCTTCACTAGCAGCACAATGTCCTAAAGAAATCCTCCTACAGATTAATGCTTATACCAATCAAGCATATGAGAATCTGAAAGATCCGCTTTTAAATCACTTTGTTAGTAACTATCCAGTTAGTGAAAGGAAGAAACTCTGGGATGTTCTTTCAGCAAATATGCAAGACATTTTATCTCCTCTAGCTCATGCTGTAAATACAGCAACTCCACTATTACCAACTCCTCCTGCAGATGTACCATCTGAAGTAGAACAGAAAGAAGACAAAACACTGAATCATGCAATACGTGCCTATCAGCAGAAAAACCTATACTGGCCAAGACCCTTAGAAATCAACTTTCTCCAGTTAGATGATCCCAATGATGTAGCGACCATTTCCTGTAAAATCAAAAATGTATGCATACCCTATGCTATGATCGATACAGGGTCTGACTCTTCAGTAATCTCTGAGAATGTAGCTAAGCATCTAGGTCTCAAAATAGATCGAAAGAATATACATGCACTTAATGGTGTAGCTGGATCAACCAAAACTCTTGGCACTATCAATGAAATTCCCATAACTATCGGTGAAGGTACAAATACAGTCACTATATCAGACGAATTCTCTGTTATACCTACCGAGAAGGATCGAAATGGTAAGGACAAATCATTGCTAATACTTGGTACACAGTGGCAGTATCGTGCAGGTTGGGAACCTGTAGTAAAGGGTGAGTTCAAAGCAAATGTAAATGGACAGGTTGTCTCAATTCCTCTCTCTGTACATAAGGCACAACGTAATGTTTTTGCAGTAGATAGCCAGCCTATAAAAAAAAACTAGCTGATCGTACCTGTCAGCATTGTGGGAAGGAATTCCCATATCCTTCTAATCTTAGACAACATTTTTTACGAAAAATCCATGTGCAGTAAAAAGTCCCATGCAAAGCCCATGCAAAGCCCATGTGCAGTTAAAATTTCCCATGCAAAGTCCATGCAAAGTCTATGCATAGTAAAAAAATCCCATGCGCAGTCCACACAAAATTTGAGTGAAGCAACAGTACCCATTCGTCTATTTCTTGATGAATAATGGGAACTACGACATGAAAGCAAGTTTTTTTTCTATTTCTCGTACTTGCTTCTTCATGGTATCAATTTCATGTCGTATCTGATGATTTGTCTTGATCAATTTCTCATGTTCTTTAGTAAGGTTCTGCATGAATCGGCCAAAAGTAACCTTATTATATTCAAGCAAGTGCTTCTGAAGTATGGAAACCTCTTCACTAATCATGTCTTGTGTCATTCTGTTTCTTGGCATATATGTCTGTTTAACAGTTAGTCTCTGACGTGCTAATTTTTTCTGGTATCTTTCTACTTCATGTTTCAAAAATAACTCTACCATGGAATTTACTCCACTGGCATCAGACACAGATAGTGGACTGCGCTTCCTTGTTGTGAGACGAATCCATGCCTCATGTATTACAGAAGCTGGTAATATAACTAGTAGCTCAGTGTATACCTGGTTGAAAGACATTAGTTCTTATTACGAAAAAAAAAAAATTGGAATTCCAAAGAATTCTGAAGAATTCCATAGAATATCTTATCATATGACACCTCCCAGAAATCTGTTAAATGTCATGTGCGAATGATTGTCTTTCTCTTAGTATTGAATAATAAAATGCCTCTACTAAGTCATAAAAGGCATTTGGAATGTTTGGTACAGGGCATTTCATAAATGCATCAATACTAGTCTTAGAACTTATGACCATTTTAGCTAATGCCTTTATACTTTTTATTGCATCCTCTACATCTTTAAAGAGACCTCTCTGAATTGTGATATGTATAAGGTCATCGATATATTCTTTACTATGTATATCATAGATTGGATCGTCTTCCATTTCAACTATCGGGAAAAAATATAATTTATTATTAATATATGCCTAAGTATCACTAAACTATTCTATATCATTCTAATATTTCTCTGGTAATCTGGTCCCTATAGCTATTTTTTCTGCTGCCTCATGACTTGTACCACGCTCAAGAAGTTTCTTATATACTTGAATACGCCAGTGACCGAATGGTAAGGAGGATATACCATCTGACCAAATCCAGCGTTTTGTATCGATTGGGGATAATGCCTTCTTCTCTGTCTCGATTAAGGATATTACATGATTTTTTGTACGCATTCCCACATTCTTGGCATAGAAGATATTATTTTCAAACAGACAGTCCCGATATACTTGAGTCATAGGATCGAAGATTTCATCTTTTTCTACTGTATCATCTAATAAAGTTCCACCTAAAGATGGGAAATATGTGTCCTTAGCCATATCACTCATACCCTTCTTGCTTACTCCTTTATGTTTGGACTTTGTAGACTTGTCTGCCAAGACATAGTGGTAGGATTTTGCACGGATGTGGTAAGATTCAGTAATTACATTTCCAGGAGTCTCATCCTTGAAAAGCCCGATAGTCTTGGTATCATTAAGGTCAAAGAGATCTGGACGCTCTGCCATATCCTTGTAAATATCTTCTGTCTCGACATGGTAGATAAAGGAGTCAGTATCCATATATCCAAGTCGTACTTTGTTTCCATACTTCTCTTTGACAAAACCATACCAGAAGCGGTACATTAAGAGTTTACTGAGACCAAGGACAGATGCACCGATAATGATAGGTTTATTGAGAATAACACTAGCCTTACCCATATGTGCTCCTACAAGTGTGTTGCCAAGTTGACGAGCATACTTGAAGGAGGGCTTGCGAACTTTCTTAAGGAATTTCTTCTCATCATTTTCATTGATCATTCTCATAAGCTTGACATCCTGATACTTACGTACATTCTCCATAGTCTTGCCATAGACTGAGTTATTCATGAGTTTAAAGAAGTTTTTCTCAAATGAATTCTTGGATTGTTGACGTAAATTTGTATTTTTTGCAATATAAGGAGCTAACCAGTTATCCTGATCAAATGATAGGACTTGTGTAATCTCATCTACAACCATGCCTAACTTAATGTAATACTGGAGCTCTTGGTAATGTATGACATAATCTTCATGTTTACCAAGATGTGGAACTAACTTCTCTGTTTCAGGAAATCGCCCTCCATCTAAGTTATCAACAAGTTTGGTTATATATGGGCTTAACCTATCCTTTTTTACAGCTATACTATCAACTGCAGGAGGTAAATCTTGTAGATAATCATGAGTCCTAAGGGGGAAGTGCGCTTTGATATTTAGAAAGTAACCACGGGCAGCATCTGGTTTTGTATTAAGAATTATATTAAGTATCTGCTTCTGCTTATCTGGATTCTGTTTGAAATATTCTGGAGATGCTTCCCATCTGTAATTACCAATAGGTAAGTACTGGCTCATAGCCCATCCATACAGATTGTTTGCATCTACATAGGAAATCCAGGTAGTAGGTTTAGAGGGATTAAAAGAGTCACCCATCTTAGGGTTATTGGCTTTTAGAAAACGGTGTCCAGCCATAGCTATTCCTCCACGTTTAGCCTTTTCAGTAAAATCATGCATGGTCATGTCGGTGAATAGCTCTATTTTGACTCCAGTTATCTTAAGCATGCCATCCCATGAAAGTGCTGGAGCAGAGACATAATGACTTGGGTCAAGTCCATAATGATGCATCGCTGTCTGTCGAAACTTTGTCCAGACATCTGCTAGGAGAAGAACATCAGTCTTAAGGTAAAGGTCATGATACTCGCCCAAGTTCTTGCAGCCAAATTCCTTCCAAACTTTTTGTGCATGTTTGTAATTATCCTGAGTGATCTTTCCTCCAAGAGTACTATGAAAGTCATGAATAGATGGGAGTTCTGTCTCCTTGAAACGATCATGTGAATCAATATATTCATAAGGATAAACCCCTTTACGTGTGATTAAGTCAATATGTTCAGACGAGAAGTTTTTGAAGTGTCGCTTTGTGAGGGGTTTATCTGTCCCTAAATTCTTTGCAAGGTTTGCAAGACTGGAGGCCATGAACTGCATGCTATCAATGTACTTGAATTGCCCTACCTTCATGGATTTGTAACGTTCGAATGTCTCTGCAATAACTTTGATTTGATGTGCTCCAATTGATCGTCCAACAGATTCACAAACTAAATGGGAGTCATAGCCACGGAAGTTATGAAATACTACAGGAATTGGAGTCTTCCATGCTTCGATTTGAAGCTTAAGATTGCATGCATTATGAGCAGCCCCACGAAACTTACCTGTGATGTGGCAGTGATCCCAAACTTTTTTGTCTTGCACGCCCCGATTGAAATTCCCATTACATATCCAACAACTAACTGCTTCAGTGAATTCCTTTTTAGCTTCCTCTGTTATAATACGTTCTACTTTTACTTCTAAAACATCATTAATCCTTCTTAATTCTTTATCAAGTCTGCAGACAAACTCTTCTGTTGCATTTGGTCCTCGGTATAAGAATGGCCCCCATGTCTCATCAGTTTCAATCCAGTGGACCATATAGCAGAAGCTATTAGCCTTTTGCTCCATAATCTTATGCATATTTCCACCATAGTTTTCATTACACTTTCTGTTATCAGCCTCAAAGTCTGCAATAATTACACATGGAGCATACATTGTTCGGTTAAAATTCTTAAACTCCTCAAAATCATTCTTACCTTTAACTGGTAACTCAACTCTTTGTGGTGCCTCACCTAATCCAAAACACCATTCCTGATGATTAGTTAAAGATTTAGACGATGGAAAGCTTTGGAAGCACCGATTGCAAAGATGCTTCTTTCCCTTGTGGGATGTATCTTTGTATATTAAAGCATCAGGATTCTTAATCCAAAGGAAGTGATTCTTCTGACCATACTTTCCTTCATCTGATTTTGTAATATCTGTAAGGGCCATGAGGTGAATGATATGTTGACGGTTGTAATTCTTACTTGCAATAACAGGTTTTGGAATACCAGTTTTCTCCTCCCATTCCCATACATTAATGGAGATCTCAGGATTGAGGTCCTCAATCTTGCTAAATATGCGTGGACAAACAGGAGTGGGCATGGGAATTGCATTGAGATTGACTTGTTCCAAGTATGGCTTAAATTTTTCTGCCCGAAAGATTCGCTCAAGTTTTTGTGTATGTCCATCTTTATATGCAAAGTAAGCACCTAAAGCCCCTTGCAAACATTTTTCAGAGAGCAAGCCTGTGTCCGGATCTATGAGATCTTTGTTATCCGGATTGATAGTGCACTTCTTATTTGCAAGTGCCTTAGGTGTAAGAATGTATGAGCCTCCTTCTGCTCGGCGGTAAGTATACGTCTCAATAGTTAATATATCTATACTAACAATTTTCCAACCAGACCCTCCTTTCATAAATTTGACAATTTTATCTGCGATATCTACTGCTGATTTCGTTAAATGATCATCTATATCATTCTTTAAAAGAAGTACACGCATGACTCCTCTATGATAAACTTGCTTATATGTTCCACTATTATCTGTATATGTAGCCAATATAGTGATAGCTGATTTGATTTGCCCCTTTTCTTCAAGTTCACTCTCAAGAATTTCTGTTATTTTCTGACGGGTATCAGCTATTACACTTGGAAAATATGGTATATCTCTAACATTTGGTTTAAGATCAGCTTGCCATACTGTCTTATGTTTTAGAGATTTATGTGAACGTGCAGGATCATGAACTCTTTTTACAAATTGAATATCACACCATCTTCCTCTATAATCTCCTTGCATATAAGCAAACCATTCATTATCTGTTTGGGGAGCTCTTCTTTTTCGTGGAGTATATTGATTGTAATCACCAGGTCCTGCTAACCATTTTGGTAGTTCATCAATTGATAAATTAGGAGTTTTCTCTGCATGAGCTGGGATAACTTCAGGTGTGGGATCCTGGAGTTGCTCCGGTTGTGGTTGCAATTGTACAATTTCAGGTGTGGGATCCTGGAATTGCTCCAGTTGTGGTTGCAATTGTACAATCTCAGGTGTGGGATCCTGAGGGTTAGCTGTAGGCTTGCATTGAAACTTTCTATTTTGATGCCCACGAAGCTTTTGTGGAGTTGCAAAAGTCTTTCCACATCTATCACAAGTTCGATTGCTTGTTGCCATACTGGTTGTGTACTAATAACCTAAAAATTTTTTTCTTCAATTAATAAATTCTAAAATGTTTCCCATCTTATTACTATCAAAATCGGTATGAAAATAGGCTTCGTCAAAGAATCAGAGCAATTTATGATTAGGGTTAAATTTTGGTTGAAGCTTAGGTTGTCCCAGATTTTTTCGTATTGCGAGGGAAGCTTTACAATATGTCTAGTTGTCTTCCTGCTGTATATTTTTTGGTTAGACCTCGGACGGATTTTTGGTTAGACTTTTGGTTAGACCTGTTGTCCCAGATTTTTTCGTATTGCAGGGAAAGCTTTACAATATATCTAGTTACCTTCCTGCTATACATTTTTTGGTTAGACCTGGGTTAGATTTTTGGTTAGACTTCACTGTCCCAGATTTTTTCGTATAGCAGGAAAAGCTTTACAATATGTCTAGTTGCCTTCCTGTTAAAAATTTTTGGTTAGAGCATGAATGGCTTAAATCATCGAATGAATCCATTTTAGAGTATCATAAAAATAGTATGCCACAATGGATTGCTGAATCGTGCCATCGGTATTACAGACACTTTGTGTCCTTCATACCTTTGGCACTTATAAAGGCAATCTGATATAACATAAAATCATGATACCCTGGAATGGATTCATGCGTGGTAATAATGCCTAGGAATAAATGATGTTAATCTTATCTACAACGCTTGGGGGTTCTTTTTTAGCTATCAAGTAATAACATATCGGGAATCAAGGTTAGGTGGTCTGGGGATAGAAAAACAGGTATAGTGTTATCATATCAGAAAACAAGGCTAGGTGGTCTGGGAGTACACTAAATTATGGTTAGACCTATGTGATAGCCGCTGTCCCAGAACCCCCAAGTTTGTCCTCCAGGTCCAAGGGGCATGGGCCTAATTTCCAAAGAAAAGAGCAAAAGGAACGTTAATAATGTTTCTAAAGACAAAAAAAAAACAAAAATAACTTCCCCAACTTACTTTAATGTAGCCCTGCCGAAATCCAGATCTATAGGGTGTCACCTAAAGAAAAAAAGCAAAAGGAACGTTAATATGTTCTCAAAGACAAAAAAAAAGATAAAAAACCCTTCCCCAACTTACTTTAATAGCCCAAGCTGAAATCCAGGTTCGAGCTAAGGCACACTCTAAAGAAAAGAAGCAAAAGGAACGTTAGTTACGTTCCCAAAGACAAAATAAGCAAAACACCCTCACTCAACTTACTTTAATAACCCAAGCCAAAATCCAGGTCTAGGAAGGGTGTCACCTAAAGAAAAGAAGCAAAAGGAACGTTAGTTACGTTCTAAAAGACAAAAAAAAACCCAAAAATAACTTCCCCAACTTACTTTAATAGCCCAAGCCGAAATCCAGGGTTAGGCTAGTCCACCAAAGAAAAGAAGCAAAAGGAACGTTAATGACGTTCCTAAAAAAAAAAATAAGCAAAATACCTTCCCTCAACTTACCTAAATAGCCCAAGCCAAAATCCAGGTTCAGGAAGGGCGTCACCTAAAGAAAAAAGCAAAAGGAACGTTAATGATGTTCCTAAAGACAAAAAAAAAATGAAAATAACTTCCCCAACTTACTTTAATAGCCCAAGCCCAAATCCAGGTCTAGGAAGGGCGTCACCTAAAGAAAAGAAGCAAAAGAAATGTTAATACGTTCCTAAAGACAAAAAAAACCCCAAAAATAACCTCCCCGACTTACTTTAATAGTCCAAGCCGAAATCCAAGTCTAGGAAGGGCGTCACCTAAAGAAAAAAAGCAAAAGGAACATTAATGACGTTCCAAAAGACAAAAAAACCTGAAAATACCCTCCCCCAACTTACCTTTATAGCCCAAGCCAAAATCCAAATCTGGAAGGGCGTCCCCTAAAGAAAAAAAGCAAAAGGAACGTTAATAACGTTCCCAAAGACAAACAAAAAATCAAAATTACCCTCCCTAACTTACCTTTATAGCCCAAGCCGAAATTGAGTTCCAGGCAGGCGTCTCCTAAAAAAATAAAGTAAAGGAACGTTTAGTGACGTTCCCAAGATAAAAGAAAAAGAAATTTACACTTACTTTTTGAAATTCAAGCCATCCAAGTCGTTCTGAAGTCCAAGTCCAAGTCCGTCCTAAAGAAAAAAGTGTTTTTTTTTTTAAAAAAAAAAAAAGGTTTGAATTTGACCAGATTATCTGATCAATCCGGTCAATCCGGTTATCTGTGTAACATCTGATCAATCCGATGTTATCCAACGGATCCATCCGGATTATCCGCAATCCGTTCATTCTTAATCCGGATGATCCATTTTTTGATCGGATTGGATGACAGATTGAACGGATTTCACCAAAGCACACCTCTATACGAGACAGCTTACAACGACTTAAGCATTATACACAAAACTATCTCTGGAAGACTTTAACTAGCCTACTTGAATGATACGACCAATATACACCTTTACCTTCTTCTACACCTTTTTTGACACCCACTGTTTACAAACACCCACTGGCATTTCCTATTCATTAAGTTACAAGACTTCTGATTAGGTCATTATCAAATGAATTTTGGATTAGATCGCGTCATAAACTAGACACGTTTCTGGATATTTTCCGCAATTTGGCAGGTCATCTACAAATAACAACAAATGATTCAGAAGACAACTTCCATTTTGGAAAAGCTTACGGAATGAACAACCTCTTTTGGAATTTTATCAGCTTTTTCAGTGTAACACTTAGTCTATACTTTTACCGATATTGTGGAACTAACCAAATTTGGTTTCTCTTTAAACAATTCTCGATAAAAGCTTTGAACCTCATCTTCGACTGTGCCTACACACCTCGGAGGAAGAAGGATAGAGACAAAAATCGGCTTAATGAATCCCGGAATTGTTTTTTCTACTTATTTTTTTTTCTTCTTTTTGCCTTTGTTTATCAATATTTTTTTGTTTAATTTTTAGATTTAGTATTAGTTTTAGTTTCTTTTTAAAAATTTTAATTCAGATAGAGCTTACTTGGGTTGGTTGATTGGAGTTAATATTGGTTGGCAAATAATAATGTTCAAGAACATATGCTGTGATATTGGACATCCGATGTTAGAGTTCGCCTTAACATACGACAAGCAACTTTCTACCAGTAAATGGGGCCTTACACTAGCTGACCTAAAGAATTGGAAATATGTCGTATTTATTACAACTGGTCAGTCCTGGTTTAATCGTGTGTACCTTGAACCCTATAGCTTGAATAATGGATGCTACTCCTTCTCAATTTCTTCAGGTCGCTTTCAAAATGAACGATCTGGATGTTTTTTATTTTACTCATTTTCTCACTTACATTTTAAAGGTTTTTTTTTTTTTCTATTCGCAATGTAGTGGATCGGTCTTGTGAATGCCTTGTGAAGAAAGAGAGGCATTTATGCTAAGAATGACCATTTTAAAACGAATCATACCATCTGAGCAAAAATTTCACCTAACAGTGAACACGTGGGATGCTTTCATGCATGACGAGTGGTTTGGTAGTTAATAATATTAGATGGTTTAGATTAGGTTTTTTATACTTAATGTATTTTCTGAGTCTTTTTTTTTCTGTTTAATAAACTATCAAATGCATTGCAGAAAAAAAAAAAATTGAATTATTTAAAAAGAAACTTTTTTTAAATCTGACTACCCAAGTAATTTTTTTTATCAAAAATTAATATTTTTTTTCTTTATGGATGGCCTGTACTTAGATTTCAGCATGGAATTCTGAAATGGTAAGTTAAAAAAATATATATTTTTATTATAAGAACGTTCTTAACATTCTTTTTCATTTTTTTTAAAAATGACTCTTAAAGATCTAAAACTTTTGAATGGTAAATTTAAAAGGAGGTTTATATCTTTCAAAAACAGTTACTAATTTCTTTTTTTCCTTTTTAGATAGATAGTACTTTAGCTCTTTAGACACAAAATTTTTAACTTTGAGTCTTTAGGCTTTAATATTTATTATGCATCAACAGGTAGGATTTTAAAAATTTGAAAAGTCAATTTTTTTTTTAAAAAATTTTTTTTTTCTAGATTTCAGACCAAATATTTCTAGAAAAAGGAAAATAACTAAGATCTGTGTATGTTATAAATCTTAGTTTTTTTTTAATAGAATGGAATAATTTACTAATCATTTTTATTTTTTTATAGGCTTCGAGTAGTCTTTTAAAAATAGAAAAGAACTAAGATTCGTAATTATTATGAAGTTAGTTTTTTTTGTTTAATTTTTTTATAGATTTCAGATGAATTTTGATTGAAAAAGAGTAAAGATTCATGAATTATAAGTATAAATCGAATTTTAGTCTTTTTTTTTGCTTTTTTTAATAAAATGGAAATTATAGATTTTGGGTGGCTTTTGAGTTCTGAAAAAGAACTAAGATTCGTAAGTATTATGAACTTAGTTTTTTTTTACTTTTTAATAAAGTGAAACAATTTATTAAATACTAATTCTTCTTTTTTTTATATGTTTTAGGTGAACTTTTAACAGTAAAAAACTAAAGTTCATAGGTATTGTGAACAGTTTTTTTTTATTGGTTTTTTTTTATTAATAAAGTGATAATTGTACCACTTATTTTATTTTTTTTTTATAGGTTTTAAGCAGATTTCAATTGAAAATCGTAAGTATTACAAATTTAGCCTTTTTTTAATAAAATAATTTACCAACCATTATTCAATCTTATTTTATTTCTTTTTTTATAAGTTTCAGATGGATTTCAATAGAAAACAAGCTAAGAATTGTAAGTATAAGTCAATTTTTAATCTTTTTTGCTTTTTTAATAATTGGAATAGTTTATTATTAACCATTCTTATTTATTTAATTTTTTTATAGATTTTAAGCAGACTTCTGACAGAAAAAGAATTAAGATTTGTAAGTATTAGTACGATTGAATCTTAGTATTTGTTATTTCTTTATGTTTAATAAAACAGAATAGTTTACTAACTGTTCTTTTATTATTTTGTAGACTTTGGGTGGATTTTCAAGGATAGAAAAAAAAGATTTGTAAGTGCAAATATGAATTCTAATATTTTTTTTTTTATAAATTTACTAACTATTCTTATTTTTTTTAAAAAAAGTTAGAGGAATTCACAACTGAATAAATCAGACTTATTCACTTAATACTAATGGTACATATTTAAGGAATATGATAGTATATATGTATAGGTGGTTTCTTTTATTAGAATATTTACTAACATTTTTAAATTTTATAGGAATAAGCAATAAATTAACAAAGATGCGAATTTATGGTTGTATTTAGTCTAATCAAAAATTTAAGCCAAAGAAATAATTTTTCGTGCTAATTATAAAAATATTATTAATTAAAGAGAATACTATGTAATAATATAATTAATAAATAAATAAAAATACAAACAAAATAATTTTAAATAATAAATAAAAAATAAAATTAATAAAATTAATAAATAAATATTAAAAAAAACATCCTTAAGGATTCTTTAATGGTAAATTTAAGATTCTTAAAGATTCTATAGAATTCTTTTGATAGGGAATCTTCGCTGGTAGGAAACCTTAAGAATCCTCACTAATTACGAGATTTTTGGAATCTCTGAAGATTCACATCCTAAAAAAATTTACTGATAAGTGCTAGCTGAAATTAATCACAGATTTATATTAAATTATTGTGCTACTTGATGTGATATTACTTTAAGAAACTGCCAAACAGGTGTAGAAGAGATATCTTAACAAGCAATTAAAGAGATCTAAAACAGGTAAACAAATAGATAGTTCTTTATTAATAAAAAGGCTACAGAGTAATAAAAGTAAGTAGATAGCTAGAAGATAATAAAAAGAGGATAGAGCATTAAAACATATAAATAGGTAGCAGTATACCTATAAGTAGGTAGCAATATATTTATAAGTAAGTAGTAGTATGATGCAAATAAGTAGCAGTATTATAAAACTGTTACCTACTATATGAAAAACATTTATCTTATCATCCAGCTTTATCATTATTTAGAGCAGGATTCTGCTTATTCCTAATAGAGGTTTTTAGAAAAAATTTTAAATTTACTAGTAATTTTACCAGCAATCCTATTGGTTAATTGATCTAAAAAGGGAAAAATCATAATAACTTAATGTAATATTTCCTTTTATAAATGTAATTTATCTATTATAGGATCTTTAAAAATTCTTAATTATAAATTTTACCTTAGGTTTTGGTGACCTATCTTATAAGTAAGCGGAGTCCTTTTAGAGCAATACAATGCTTTGATCCAAGATTTATTCAATCTAATATAGTATGTCATAATATATTAGATTATGGAATTATAGAAGTACTTCATTCTCCTACTGATAATTTAATCCAAGAATGGGCTATTTATTGTGGGCTTAATGAATTAGTTGAAAAATTAATAGATTTAGATGTATATTGGCGAAATAAAATACATTTATTACCAGAACTTAGTGCTTTAATTTTAGTATATATTTGAATACCAGTGTCTGGGGTAGATATTGAATGTAGTTTTTCTAGCTATAAAAGCATTTTATTAGATAAAAGGATTGTACTTAAAAAAGAAAGTATCCAGATGCTTAATTTTTTTTATTTTAATTTAGGTGGTAATATTAATTATGATTTATTAAATAGCGAATAATTAAATTTACTGTATATGTAAACAAATAAAATAATAAAATTTGTGCTACTATAATATTATTAACTCTGGCCAAAATTACACTAAATCTGGCCAGAATTAAAATCACACCAAATTATAACTTTTATCTAAATCACACTATACTTTTTGGATCATCGTACCTATATGCGAAGTAATGATTAACAAAAATATCTATATTTGAATATTGTTTTATTGATAGTAGTGCGAGTAAAGGAAAAGAAATGGAATAATAATCTGCTATAGCAGATTTTTTGTTAGCATCAAAGTGTATGCAAAAAAAAATAATAAGAAATATATATATGCAAATCTTACGTAGCACAGCCTAGCAAGAATTTTTCTGATAATGTATAAGCCACATACTTATGTGATTCTCTTATCTGAAGTAAAGGAAATTTTGCCAAGAATTTTTTATTTTAAATGTGAATGTGTTTATTTGGCGGTTTGATGATAAGAAGCAGGAAAAAATGAAGTGAGTATTTGGTATTATTGGAAAGTGTTAACCTTAACCCTCTAATCATGATTATTGATATCTTCAAGGTTTAATTCTGCTCTTCTTGCATTCAAAAATCTTTAACACCCTCTCGACTCTTATCTTTCACTTTTTCAACTGTTGATAAAGGTGGTCATCAGTTCTACAGGTCCTACTCAGTTCTGGATCAGTCAGTCCCAGAACTTGTAGGACCGGACTGCGGTCTTTCATTTTTCTTGGCGCAGTAGGACCGGTCCTGAGACTGACCTGGTCTTTGTATCGGTCTTTATATATAAGTTATTATGTGCATATTGAAACTTCTAGAAAAGACTGTCTCCCTGTCTCCAAGGAAAAAAAGAGAATTAACATTAATAAAGTATAATAAATCTGTCTTTATACATGTTATTTGCTTATAATGTACGTAATATACGCTGGAATGGTTCCTATAAATTTATACAATTAGTGTTCATTTATAAAGGAAGACTGTTCCTAGTAAAGTAATAGAGAAATTTTTTATTCGTAGAAAAAAGAAAAAAGACTGATCAGTCTTAAAAAGACTGCAGTCCTTAATAAGACCGTCAGTCTTATTGTACGTGTTACAGGACCAAAAGACCGCGGTCCTACATCAAGATGGACCGGTCCATCTTTTTAAGGTGTAGGACCGTGAGACCGTGATTTTTTAGGACTGATGACCATCTTTAACTGTTGGGAGATTATTAGTTATGGTAGTTGCAGAAACACCGGTATAGGAACTTGTAGACATGGTTTTCAATTTAGGGAAAAATTTTTTTGGGGGATGTGGAGTATATGTAAAAAATTGATTTTTTTTTTTTAATCCATCAGTTATCAGTTACGCCCTACTATTTCACATTACTATCTAAATTATTATTAATTTTACTATCTATCTATCTGTTTATTAACTAAATATCAGATCATAAACTTGCTTAAAACGGCTCCTGAATTCTTCAAGGGATACATCTAATAAAGAACTCCCACGGTTTGAAGCTTTGGATTGTTTTTTAACTCCGTAGTCATGATCTGCAAAATTGGAAATAGGGGTATTTTATATGCGTAATCACCATAATGCAGGGAAAAAACATGACTGCATAAGCATTATATAACATTCAGGATCTGCCAAATGTGAATATAACTTGTCGATCATCTTATTGATTTTTTGGATACTTGTAAATCAAAATTTTTTAATGACTTAAATACTTTCCATTGAATAATAAATCATAAAATATTTTCCAAAAGTTCATTACTTATTACACAAAAGACGTGTTAATTATTAACAAAAAAAGGTTTACATAGAAGGATATTTTCGGAACGATTATTGAAATTTATACCGACTTTTTTTCGGGTAGTGTATATTCAATATTTTTTTTGAAACCTAATTAAATGCAAAATTATTGAATTTTAAAAACTGTAAAAACTGGGGATTTTTTAATAAAGACAAAAAATCTTTATTAATAAACTTTTATACTGAGATTATACATAATTTTGATTTATGTACGTCAAAAAAGTTTAAATTAATACGAAGTCATCAGTAAATGACGTAAACATTAAAAATATTCCCCTAATTGGTAGAACATTATTGTTAATAAACAGGTAATATAATAAATTTAAAAAATAAATATGCTGTGACTTGTACAATGGATTTCTTTTTATGTTAATTCCTTTTTTGATGCAGGTCCGTTGATTATGTGCATGAATTAAATATTAAATACAGTATAATAAGGATTTTTTGTTTAAATTTTAATTAAAATACCATTTATGTATTTATCCGCTTGTTCACAAAGTCCAATTGGTTTTCGCGTAAATCGGAAAATAAAAATGATATTCGATCAAAATTCTAGAACTGGTAAATTATAATAGATTATTATTGTATACCCAAATGCAAACATCGTATTATAAATAAAAGCAATAACTCAAAAAAAAGAAAAAAAAAAACTTTTCTCCCAGCATTTTCTCTAATTGATGTTGTTTCTTTCCCGATCATATCAATCCAACTAGTCATGGTAGAACTTGATAATAATTATGCGCGAATGTGCCGTTTCGATCAAACTACAAATAATACGTATTGTGCATGTGATTTTAGAATAAACATTCATCGTTGCGATCATAATGAATTTTTTTTAAATGCTAGTTGGATAACACTTGTATTGTCCTTACTCAATTCAATATTTGGAGCAATGTTTTTATATTATTTAGTAAAAATAAAAGGTCAGACTTTCTTTCTTAATCATACAAGAGGAAGAGGTATCATAAGGCCCAAACCACTACACTCATTTCATTTATTAGTTTTAGCTTATAATTCAGGTAAGCCCGTTTAACTTAGTCACGTGATATAATGAACTAAATTATAAATTATTTAATAATTTACACCGTTTTCTACTAGCGTTGGCATTTAATATGATATGCTTGATTACAGAATCATATCCTCACGTTATATGGGCAGAATGTAAGCCTTTTAAGTCTTTATATAAATGTATGATTTTTAATTCTTGATAATTAATTTATATAATATTGATATAGTGGGTAATTATTTACCACATGGAATATGCGGTTCGCTTGGAATTTTTACTCCGTTAAGCATTGGTAAGTTTATGATTAACAATAAAATTTTGCTCTTTAAAATTTTAATCCTAAATTTTCAATTTTTATTAGTTTACTCAACACCGTCCGTCGATTCTAATTCAGAAGATTCTTTAACACTGAATAGAAAATTTTTAGACATAATGGGAATTATTGTTATCATTCATCCGTACATTATATTTATTCCATTTGTGTTATTATCTGGATATTATTCTGATATCAACGATTTGGAAAATGCAATGCTTTATTTTAAAGCGCATTATATATGCTGGACAGTTTGCGCCATTCTTTATATTGCTCTATTATCTTATCTTTATTATAGGCTCATTTATGTAATTAATTATCAAATTAAAAATATTAAACATTATGATGCCAATAATCCTGATCTTAATTCCTGGAAGAGGGCTAAAAGAAATGTTAGTATTATATTATATATATATATATATACTTTTTTTTTAAAAAAAAAATGATTTAACCCAATTCAATTTTTTTTAGATAAATGGTTCATTGTTATCTATAATTGGAGGAGTAATATTCCAAACCATTCTTTCAATATCATTTGCCGTTTCCTATAAAGAAATGACTATATTTATTGATGGAGTAAATTTCTTATATTATTTATGTTGGAATATAATTATTCCATTTAACGGATTTATTAGTGAGATAGTATTTTTATACAAGTAAGTCTTATTTAATTTTGCTTCATTTTAATAGTATAATTAAATCTTGATTTAATTAATTAATTAATTAATTAATTTATTAGTACTTTTTCACCAGGTAAGCCAAAATGGTTGCTCACATTAAAAAGTAATCAGAGTCAAACAAAGCATTATGAAACTAATATTGATGATAGCAATGTTAGTATTATTGGATACTGATGACTCCATCATCATATACATTTTTTGTAAAATTTGTTTTATTAAAAACACGATAAAAAATTGTAGTAAAGCTTAAGTTCACGTGATATAAATCTCCACCCCAATATACTTTTTTGGTAATAATTTATTAGGACAAATTTATCCTGAACGAGTTTAGGTTTATATAATAAATTTTTTAAGGTAATCATTACGTGAAAAATATGATCTAAGTCTATTTTAAGGATGCTCTATGATTTACCCACACTAAATATGCCAGTTCGCTTTTTTAGCAATTAGTGATTGCAATATATAAATTGCTAAAAAATAAAGTACTACAAGTATATTAAATATATTCAAAAAATTAATATAAACTCATGTAATGTACCCATTAATTAAAAAATCATATGATTATTCAGCGTTATTTGAATATATTATACGAATGTAAATTTTATTATAATTTATGATCCAGGTTTTTTATTGGTATCTTTGATTGTATATTTTCCGTACTACAATGCCAAAAAAAAAGAAGATTAAGTCAAGAATACAAAACAAAATATTCAAAAAATTAGGTTCGAACATCACGTACATTTTTCTCTGGATCATAAACTTCCCAACGACTAGCGGGAAAAATATGTTTATTCTTTTCATACCAATTTCTTTCAACAACTTTACCCGCATGAGACTAATTTCATAAAGTTAAAATATAGTTACCGAGTGTATTCACAAAGTGCGAAAAACAATGTTTCTTACCTCATCTTTTTCCACAGTAGCATCATGTGTTAATCGGATATCATCGTGTACATCGAAATTAAATAAGGGGCCTGATTTGCCTCTTGCCTTATTGATGATAAAATCATAAAATGTATAATGCTAAAAATAAATAAAATAAAATAGAATATTAATAAAAATTATTAAAGATTTGAAGCGTATAAATTGAAATGGCTTGAGTCCTTACATGTGGAATAATAAGATCCTCCTTCACATAAATTAAATTGTCTACACTAACACCACGTAATTCATGAAATTGCTGCCTACATTTCTCTAGAAAAGTAGCGATTGAATCTCCTTTCTTACATGAGACAGTTTTACGATGACCCGTACCATCCCAATAAGAATAAGTGACACTTATTTTCTCGTCTATTTAAAAGTATCCAAGATCTTAATAAATGTGTCATTGAAATCATGATTAAAAGAAACATACTCTTGATCTCTTCTTGTTTTTGCAACCATTCTAATCGCAATTGTTCCCTTTCCTTTCTTTCTTCTTCTTCTCTATCTCTATCAGGTAAGAAAGATGTATCAACATTAGGATTTTTACCAAGTTTAGGTTTCTTTTTTGAAGGCTGAGAGGCTACTATATAATTTTAATGACGAAATTAATAAATATTTACAACATAAGCTTTCAATGTACTAATTTCATACCATCATTATTTTCTCCATTTCCATTGTCTACTATTAATTTTGGATTTTCGTTTTTAGTTTCCACATCCCCGCCCTCTTGTTCCTCATCGCCGTCTTCAACATCGAAAGATAATTTGACCTTTTCTGTTTTCTTGCGCTTTTTCTTAAACTTATCATATCTATATTTAATCAGCGGATTAGTTAAATTTAAAAAAAAAAACTTTAAATAACTTACTTTAATTCTGCCGTTCTTGCTGCTTCACGTTCCTTTTGGACTTGTATTTCCTGTCTGATTTTCTGAAAATCTTCAAGTTTGACCAAACCGATTGTCTCCTTTTTTAACGAATCTTCAACATCTTCGTATTGCGTAACGAATTTACTGTTTGTTATGTTAACTTGATTATCCTTTTAAATAAGTAAATTGTAAATTATTAATAATTATCTACATTTTTTTCTTAATATGCTTTAACCAAATTCAATTCAGTTATAAATACTACAAAAGAACTTACTCACTTTAGTGATCTTCTCCCGCTGTTTTTCGAATTCACTCATCATCTTGGCTCGTTGTTTCTCTAACATTGCTTGCCTTTGGCCTTCTGACGATGCACCTTTGTATTCCGCCATGTTTGTTTTTATTATAGTTATCGTAAAGTGAAAAACGAAGAGAGAAAAAAAGGGAGTTTATATATGTATTACATTCACATATCATGTGATAGCATCAATCACATGAAGGTTTTATGAACGTCTTTGTACCACTTTTGAATTTTATTTTATGCAACATTTGGAGAACTATCAGCTGACTTCCTTTTATAAATTATTAAATTATATGGTAAATAATATAGAGATTTATTGTTAAATTTATCTTTGACTTAAAAAAAACCGTTTCCAAGATAAATGTTGTACAAAATAAATCCAACAAATTCGTTTGACTGTTGATATAATAAAATAATACGATAAATAAATAATTAATATTTCATCGATCATTATCCGAAATTCTTGTACTACTTACTATTCGTAAAAAATAAAATAATTACGTTTCTGTTCTTTACTGTTTATGACTAGACTGCTTGGTTTTTTTGTGTCATTACAAGATTTTATTAATCACAAACAAAAAACACTTTATTAATCATGAGAATAATGATATAAAAATATCTCCTACGAACTTTTTTTTTTTTCCTTCCTTAAACAACATCCAAGATTTTGTAAATGATAATCAAATGGTATTGTTAATCGAAAATAAAAGTGACTTTTGGCTTGGGGATATCTTAGCAGAGTACGATGTTAAAATCGGTTTTGATTTTCACGATATAAATGTAGATCATGTTAACCTCGTAACCCCAAAGCTTGTACGTGATATTTTACGTAACAAAAAGCTTTGTATTGATTGTATTAAAGAGACTTTATCTACATTTAGCCATAATGAGATTATTGTCAAATTGCTACGCTTTGTCCTCAGGGATAAAGCTTATGATGACCTTACAGGAGTGCCTCTTGTGCCAGTTTTAAATGATTCACATGCAGCCTTTGGTGATAAGAAATATTACCTCACTAATCATTCGGAACGAAAGTTGTTCCCAAAATATGGTCCTAGTGTATTTGTTGACGATATTATGGATCAAGATATAAAAGAGATATTTTTAAGAGAGGATTTTCAGAAAGCCAATAATATCGGATTACTTGATCTAAATGATTTTAATAAAATTCTGAAATATGAATTGCCTAAGCAACCAAGTCTAGACTGGAACCCTAAGTCTTCATCTATTCCTAATAGATGTTGGCTTAATGCAATTTGGGACTATATCTTAGATTCCGATTGTAATTTAGATTTATTTGAGAAATATCCTCTTCTTCCTATTGATAAACCTCTTAATCCTAAAATCGTTTCCGAACAACTTGTTTCGTTAAATTCGTCAAATCCATTAATTCGGTATCCTCTTAACTTTAATCATGAACCTATGGTGTTGGTTCTTGAAAAACTTGGTGTTCGCTTTACAGACTTTCGTAAAGCTGAACCATTGAAGCCATATATTTATGACTGGAATCTACAAAATGTGTTGCGAATTATTGGAATCCTGCAGAAGTTTAAGGATATTCCAATGGAAAAATTTCTTAATCCTTTGGATTCAAAGGATAGAGAATCATTCAGGAGATTTGTAATTGATAATTGGTCTAATTGGTCTGAATTAGGACATGGTAATTTATATATATGTATATACATTCGACGAATAACAATTTAATTATACTAACTAATTTTTGTTTCAATAGTAGAAAAAGTGAAAAATGAATTTTATGATATAATACGACTATTACCAATTTGGCCTACCCATTCTAGAGATAAAACTTACATGTCTCCTAAAAACGGTTACTTGCTTCCTCTGGGACTCGTGTTTTACTCTCCTCTAAAAACTGATAGTAATTATTTTGATATCGAATCAGAAAACGAGTGGTTAATTTTGAATAAGTTGGACGTTCCCATTATAAGTTTCAACTCTTATATTACTAACGTTTTCTATCACATTAATAGCGTTGATCCGTCAGATCCGGATTATATGAGGTTCATATGTAGTTTATTAAGTCTTCCATTAGATATGATTCCTGAATCACTTGAACGCTTTAATTTTATTCCAAACGAGAATTATACAAAGTTGATGAAAGCTAAAGAATTATATGATCCTTGTGAAGAACTTTTTAGAGAGGTGTTTGTAGGTTCTAATCAATTTCTCCCACCGGAACTAAGAAAAGGATGGATTTTAAACGGTCTCATAAAATTAGGGCTTAATCGTGCTACGGATAGTAAATCATTTATTCGTGTTGCGGAAGAAATTGAAAATTTATCAAAAATGCCTACACCCCCAGAGAATTTGCGTGAACGGGCAAAAATAGTAGTTCGCCATTTTTACTACTATGCGACTGAATTAAATTTATCCAGCGAAGCTTGGGAAAAACTTTCAAAGATCAAATTTGTTCCCTCAAAACCTGTTAATCCTCCTTTCCTTGAAACAGCATATTCAAAGATTCCTGAATTATATGATTTCGATTCACTTTGTCTACCTAAATATCGGAATATTTGCTGGACTCAATGTCCAATTTATGATGATGATGTTCTGCCAGATTCGAATATTTGTAGATTATTTCCTGAAATGAATGAGATTGAAACTCCAATTGTAATAAATCATCTTTACGCAATTATAAGGAACATTGTAAGAGCTGATTTATCAGGGTGGAAAGATGCTAAAATGTCAGAATTACTTCGTACAGTGATTTTTCAAATATATAAACATTTGAATGAAGTTCCGAAACAAGAATTAAAATCATACTTAAAAATAAAACTGAAGGCCGATCCCAAAATCTTTCTCAATGGAGAAGACCCTTTCGATCCTTATAATTGGGTTTCTGGAAATCAATTAATATTGAACATTGATGATGATATCGATTCAGGAAATAGAGCAGTATGTGGCTATCTAGCAATATGTAAAAGATTACTTCATATTTGTGAAGCACAGGAAATGAAAAGTCCATGTATGAATATACGAGTTCCTGATGAATATTCACAACGAGATAAAATTGCAAAATCGTTTGCCAGATTTTTAGATGAAAAACCTAATTTAGTAACTAATAAGAGTCCTCAACAAAATTATGAACGAAACGGAATGCAAAAATTTCATGATATTTTCTTTAACGTCCACGGAGAAATAATTGGCTCAAATCGTTATGTATTAGCAGCCTCAGCCAATTATTTTGAAAGGATGTTCACCGCGGGGACAATGGAGTCTAACCCATGGAAACCAGTCTATGTCAACATAGATGACATAAAACCTGAATCATTCCGTATTATGTTGAAATGGTTATACGGTAGAAGACTTGAAGATGCTCTATCAGAGATCAAGATGTCACAGGCGACCGATGAGATCTCCTTTTATTTGGAAATCTATATTGATTTACTTAATGCCTGTGAAAAGTATGACCTGCAAGAACTTAAAAGGCTTATTGAACACAAAATTGTTAAAAGCGATTTAATTAGGGCTCAAAATGTTCTTGAGGTTAAGAAATGGGCTGAAAAATACAATGCTATGCAACTCTTTTCGTATTGCAAGGATTATAAGAAAGAAAATTTAGCTCTTTTAGTCAGGCATCGTTGTGCAGATCTACTCGATGTAGATGAGGATGAATTATCAGAACTACTCGATGTAGATGAGAATGAATTATCAGAAGCGTTAGATGATTATGAAGATGAGATTGATAACTTGGAAAGTAGCGAAGAAGATATTTGGGATTGCAAAATCGATACGGAATTCGAAAAGTACAGTAGTTGGTGAAAAAATAAAACTCTCTCTTCATTGATTTAACGATTTATTTTGGTATAGTATTTAGTAGTTTCATATTAATAAGCTTTTATTTTATAATGTACCGTATATTACGTACAACTCTTTTTTTTTCGCATTTGTATCTCACTGTTGATCGAAATTTTGCTGTGTACTTCTTTATAGAGTTTGACTTTTTCTACTTTTTCTTCATCCTGTATATTATTAATAGACTAAATAGAACCTAAAAGGATAAATCAAAAGGTATACAAAGTAAAAAATTGTATGGAATTGCAAATTGAAAAAAAATAAAAAATTAATTTTGAGATTCGGAAGGCTTCCGCGGCAAATAAATTTTTAATGTTGGATTTAATATTTATAAAGATAATAAATTTACAATAAGATAAATTTTTCATATCTAAATTTTTTTTTGTAAAAAATTCACTTATCTAATTATTAAAAAAAAGGGCCATAAAAAGCCATAAAGAGATATTTTATAAAAACAATTGATTTAGTTGTAACTTCTGTATTTTGAGCAATAACTTCCCCATCTTCAAAATTAATAGATTCTTGAAGATTGCTATAACCGAAATGATTTGGTTCATTAGGATTTATCGGTTTAATATAATGTTTAGGAGCGATATCTTCAATACGACCATCTAAATAAGGTTTGACGGTTCGTTGGTCACTAATATAATTTCTAAGAGAAACATCTAAGCTTTCCAACGGGATCACATCAGTAATTGGATATGGAATTATTCTAAAATAGAATTTATCAATTTTGCGCGTAAAAATAAATAAATAAATAAATAAAAAATAAAATTAAAAAATAAAATTAAAATTAAATTCACAGAATATGTATATACTGTATATGTAAAAAATTAGAAAACTAAAAGTTTGATAATTACCCATCACCAGTATTTGAAACAAAATCATTTGTCAAGATTTTATATATACTATTCGAATCAATAAACTCAAATATTCCAGTTTTCGGATTTCTAATTTTAACGTCCGTAACTCTATTATAAATTAACTTAGTAGAATCATATTTAAATCTTATTCCTGAAACTTGAATAAAACTAGTAACAGTCTTATTTGATATTTTATTTTTGTATCTACCAACAACACTTTCTAACATATCCGTAACATTTTGTCCGGTCATTTTAATTTCAACTAGAAAATTTTTAAATGGAAGGACAGTATTGATATCCGCTAAAGTAATATTTCCTTTAAACAGTCCAGCTCTAAGTCCACCCGCATTTACTAAGGCTGCATTACTTTCATTTCTCGATACTAACATTGCATCAGTTACTAAATTTCCTATAGAGCATTCTTCTTGTTGGCAAGTACTCTGAACAAATTCGTCATCTGCTGTTCCTATAACTGTTTTAACATAATCATCGAAAGGTGCACGCCATTTTTCTACAAGATCTAGAACTTTAGAATCTTGAGTAACTGATTGGTCAACTAAAATTGGTCCTCCCGTATAATTTACAACTCTTCCATCTTTGTCGAGAGAAATATCAAGATGACCAATATATTTTCCAGCCCAGAAAGCCTAATGTGAATTAAGTAAGTTCTTTTTTTTTCTAAAAAAAAAAGCTTTACTATTAATAAACTTTTTAAGGCAACTTACTTGAACGACTAAAGTATTTTCACCTTTAGCATTCTCTACAACAGTGGGATATGGACCTGAAATATAATCTGACAAAGTCGTATCATTTGCCAAAAGTGAATGGCTATGTCCACCAACATGAACTGCGACACCATGAGTTCTAGCAGCAAGTTTTCTATCAGGCCCATAACCGTTATGAGAAAGAGTCAAAATTCGTTTAATTCCTTTAGAGTGAAGTTCGTCAACATAATTTTGAACGATTGGAATAGGATCATTGAAGGATAAAGTAGGGCCACTATTTGAGATACCTCCCGTTGTCTAATTGAAGAGAAAGAGTTGGTTTCATATTACAGTATAATTTTAATATCTAGTTACGCTATAAATAAACCGATACTAACTTCAGTAATGTATCCTATAACGGCGAGATCATATTCCTCGAAGATATGATATGGTTTTATGTATTTACCAAGTGTGGGATTCAAAGTTGTGTTGATATTAGCACATACAATTGGCATAGTCAAACGTGAAAAATGATCCGTGAGCACTTCTGGACCATTATCAAATTCATGATTTCCAATAGCCTGAACAAGGGGAAATTAAAATTAAATTAAATACAAGAAATACACAGAAAATAAATACGAATTTATACTATTACAAAAAGATGGTGCTTACTGTAATATTATATTCGAGTAAATTCTATTATTTCGTGATAAGTGTGAGTAGAAGGTTTAAATTTTATTGTAACATGAACGATTACATAGAATAATTTACTCACCAAAACTTTGGAAGCTAACTCTCCCTGAACAGAGAATAAAGAGGAAAAAGAGTGAAAAAAAATCATAAAAAAAAATTGAAAGATTAAGGATCAAACTTACATCATAGTATGTGAAGAACAAAGTTCCTATTTTATATACATATAAAAGAAAAAGATTATTAATTTCGAAATTAGAACCAAATAAAATAGATCCAAAGAAACATTCCTCACCTTGGAATTGATCTCCACCATCTAACAATAATGTATTTTTATTTTCTTTTCTTAACTTGTCAATAATCGTTTTATGTCTAGCGGTACCACCATAACAACTTCTCTTTTCGTATTGTTCTTTAGTACAATTAGTAGCAGCAGAATTTATTTGATCATAACGAGAATGCACATCATTTGTATGAATAATTGTTAAATTAAACAATTCATCTTTTTCGATGAATGAAATTGATGGTGAAAATACATAATAAAATGTAGTAGTGAGGAATGAAACGAAGAACGTGTTTAATATAAGGATTAAAAAAAATAATTTATCCATTATTACATAAAATATTAAAGTGAATTATTGCTACCTGAAAAATTAATTGAGTAAAAAAAAAATTACTCTTTGTGCGAAATTTTTACGGATGATTTTATGATTTCAACATTGTGCAAAGATCAAAATATGAGCACAAATCCGCCAAATTTTAAATTAGAGTTTTATATTACCCTCAAATGGTCAGGACAAGATTGGCGTATTTAACTTAGGAAAAATAATAAAAGGGTTGCGGCTAGCATTTAAAAAAGTTACATACTTGTGTCACACTGTATCGTCGTATTACACGGTATGTAATTATCACATAATATGTGATATCTGCGATATTTTATTACATAAATAATTATACTAAATAAATCATGATCATATGAAATTTAAATTATGAGTATTGTTAATAATATTCTAAATTGAAAATATGGATGGATTAAAGCATCTTAAAAAGAATGCTTAACCAAATATAAATTCTAACTATAGGCAGTGTTGGGCAATTGAACAATTGGACCTGTCCAAAACTTGTCCAAAACCAAAACCTTTTTTTCATTGGACAGGTTTTGGACAGATCACATGACAAAAAATTTAATTTTGGCCAGAATTATGACTAATTTTGGCTAATTTTAATTTTAGTTCAAAAATCTTTAAATATTAATTTTTAATATTATTTTGATTTTACATTAATTTTATTAATTTTTATCATTTAATTAATATTAAATATTTACTTTTTTAACATTTTAACATTATATTTTTATTTTATTTTTAGTTTTAGTTGATGAATATTAGGACTTTTGAGCAGTTTTAAACTGTCCAAAACTATGTCCAAAACTGGTTTTGGATAGTCCAAAATTGTCCAATTAAAAAAACCAATTGGACAAGTCCAAAACCCAACACTGTTATAGGAATCTGTTGTATATTAATAGTTATTTATTTAGTTTTAATAAAAGGAAATCCTATTGGAAAACTGATTTATTATCAGATTATTATTTGTATTTTATTGAGAAAGGTTTATGATATAATTATTTTCTTTATAAAAAGCCATTGTCATAAATTGTTATATAAATTTGTGTTTTTTTTAAGAAAAAAAATAAAAGAAAAAAATGTTAGAATTAAACTTATATTATATAAAAATTTATAACTTATATTATCTTTAAATAATATTATAATATAAGAATCCTTACTTATAGTAAAATATTAATATTGTGATGCAATAGAATCCTACTTACTTATAAGATAGATTACCTTCAAGCTTAAGGTAAAAATCATATATAAAATTTTTTGCAAATCCTACTATAAAAAAAATTTTATATTACATTATTATGATTTTTTTTTCTTTTTAGCTAATTAATTAATAGAATTTAGAAAAAAAACAAGGTAAAATCATTAGTAAAGGGCCAATTTTTCTATGGTAATCTTTATTATAAGTAAGTGGAATTCTATTCTGATGAAGTAATAATAATACTATAAACATTAATACAGATTTTGATTTATAGTTATAATATAAGAATTATTTATTTATACTATTAAGTTTTATAACTATAAATTTATACCTTTACTAAAGGTTGTAGATCTTATCTTCCTATTATATAGTTCAGTTATTTTCATCTAATCTGTTTTCTATTTTTATGTTTCTATTTAATTCTTTTCTATTCTTTTCTATTTTTTTTTACTACTTTTATTAGAAATACTAAAAATACTAAAAATAGTAATTTACAAAGTTTTTCTATAATTTATAGAATTAAAATCAGGCAAAAATTTTGTTCCTAATACTATTTCTAGTTGGATCAAACTAAAACCACTTATATTATCTAAATAGTTTAACTTTTTCTATTAGCAGATAGTTTATTGTTATATTATCTAGACAGTTTATAGTTCTATTATCTACAACTCTATTATTTAAACATTCTGCAATTCTGTTATTTGTAAGATTTATAGTAATTCAACTTTATCATTTAATTTTACCAACCTTTTAGAAAAACCAGTAATTGAAGGTTAGGCTTCAGGTTTAAGTGTTTAACTAAAGCATTTCTTTTCTCCTTTTTTAAGAGTCTATCAAACACCTATTTATATCAATCTTAAAGTTCATTGATTTGAAAAACAGTTTATATTTTTATCACTAACCTCACTAAAACTAAAATTCATCAGTCTTTTTATTCTCTAACAATTTATTAGATGTACTAAGCTGTATTGCAACATTAATTACAACTTGTTCCTACTTGATTTTTTAACATTACAATTAAGTTCTGCAATGAGTTTAACTTTTTCTTTACCATTCTACTCAATTTTGTAAGTCTGGTTTTATTCTTTTCTGTAATCTGCTTAAACTTAAAATTTTTAGCTTTATTTTTGGCCTTAATTTCAGTATTCTCAGCTAAAACTTAATAATGTATTATTTCAATAAATTAAGTTTTGGACAATAATAATTTCATATAAAATGTAATTTATTTAAAATGTATTTTATCCAAGTGGGACTTTAGGTCTCACTTTTTTTATTCATCATACATCTCAAAAAATACTTTTGATACAATGTATAAAATTATTTATTGATGAAATAAATTAATTATATGATTTGGCTTGTAATGACGAACTAATATACAGTGCCCGTATATTGAGTAAGACTTCGTATCTTTTTACATGATTATTTTAATAATCACGTTCCGGGTTGGTTGGGATAGTGGTCGTTATTCTGAAAAAATTAAATATATGAATTACGTGTATTATAAGGTTATTGATTTTAGGAAATCGAAACTTTTGGATGCTAGACAAACAAACTCCTTAATTTTTAGTATCCTTTTAGTACCATACTTCAAGAAGGAAATTTCATTATCTCGACAAGTGTATCGTTTTTGCTCACGATTAATGATGTCCTCAAGTTTTTTGACATCTTTATACTAGCTAGTGCTATGAAACCGATGTTGAGCCCTTGCACCTCTAATGCGATTCGATATTTTTGGAAATTGGAAGATGGCATCAAGCTCTAATCCATTCAAGAAAGAAGGACGATATTCGATCATAGGTTCTTCATAAGAATTTCCTTAGCTATCTGGATGCATCTAGTTTGAAGTTTTGCGATTTTTCTTAGATTCTCTTTCTGCCTGATCCTGTTCTATTTTTAAATCAAGCTCAGTGATCAATACTTCAAGCTCAGATGACATGATAGATGATACTTTTATACACGAAAGAATTATTCAATGTTACGTGGAAAATTTATTAATACACACAAAAATAAATACGGGATTCGGGACTTTGCCCGTAGTACATGACGTCTATGCTAATATACACGATTATTAACTACAGACTATAACCACCTATTTTTTCAAACGATAACCCCTCTTTCTTTCTGGCTCTTCATCCACACACGTAGTCCTATCTTTTAACAAACCTACGATTAAGCCCAAAACCTTTCTCACACTTACGCAGATTAACATACTCTTCGGAATCAATAACCAAGGCCTTCTTAATAAATTCGATTGAATATATAGAAGGAAATGCCAATCCCGACCCGTTGTGACGATACCATAGAGGTAATCAAAATCATCATCACCCCGCTTTCGCTTCCTCTTATTAGTCTCATATGCGCTCTGAAGCTGTTTGATATTTTGTACGAAGCCCACGGGAACCTTATGCTGTTTATCCTCCGTAATGCAAATAAGGTCCTCAGCTTCCTACCCACATATTGCATAGTCTGTGTTAGTGTATGTTAACTTAATTGCGAACGACTAGAACTGACAGGATCGGGGTACACGTTAAGGATCCCATTTAGTTTATATATATAATATGAAAGGTGAGTTGAAAGGTGTGGTTGTACTTATAACTAATAAAGTGGAATACTGCATTTTATATTAAGTTTCGTGTAGTCTATGTACACAGTGAAATTCGATATAATGGAACCATCCGTTCCATTAGTAAAATTTGTCAAAAATCCGCTATATCAAGAATTCCGTTATATCGAGGGTAAATTAATTATACGTTATGATAATCCGTTCCAGACCCCAATTCGATATATCATTTATGATCCGGTATATCGAATTTCTGTGTAGGGAACTATTTTTATTTTTATTTTTAAAATCCATGTGAACTCTGTGTAGGGAACTAGGGAAGGTTAATTTTAACGAACTATTTAATCACGTCATCACGTGATAATAACATCAGTCCAATTTTGTATATGTATCATAGACTCCGGTTTTTTTTTGGGTGTACCGGTGTACCTTTCTCCCGCTCATTTTAATTTTTTCCAATCAAAGGTGGCAACACCCTGTCTCTGTAAGGGTCAGACGTGTTTTGGTTTACAGTCTAGTAAATGGCTTTCGATCCTAGTATGTAGGGTTCGGTCATTTGTATTGTAACTAGGTTCATTTTGTGAATTAAAAATAAAAATAATTTTTTTTTTTTTGGACTCCGGCGGTGTTCTCAGAACTCTATTTCATTTTTACCACCAAGGTGACATCGCCCCTGTAGCGGTTTACAAAACCTCTTTAACATTAAACGCGAAATTCATGGCAAGGGAAACAATAAAGCTTATAACTTAAAACTAGAAGAGCGTATGGATAAACCCAAAATTGAATCCGGATTTGAGTGTTCTGCAAAACGCGTTGATCTAGTGCCAAAAACTGTTGTTAACGTTACTCTAAAGTCTGTTGGGAAAAATTCAATTCCAAATAAAATAAACCAGATAATCAACAGAAGTTAATTGTCAAATCTGGAACTCAAACACAGCCAAAAATCCGAATTATCAATTTATGATGAAGCCGCTGGCAAATCAACGAAATCACAAATTCTTAGTAACGTTTCAAAAAGAATAGAGCCTAGAGTGTGGCGTTTGAAATGGGGAACCCTCTTGGTGAAGGGCGTTTCGGTCGTGTTTATATGGCAAGAGAAAAGACAAGTAAGAAAATTGTTGTTATCAAAGTAATATTTAAAAAGAATTTCGGGAAAATAATATGGTATCCTAATTTCTTACGCTTATATGGATATTTTCACGATAAGCATCGTGTATTTTTGGTGTTGGAATATGCCGAAAATGGAGAATTGTATAAGCATCTTCAAAAAGATGGGCCTTTTACAGAACATAAAGCAGCAAGTTATATATCTCAGATAGCAGATGCTCTTGTCTATCTTCAAAAGAAAAAGTCATTCATCGAGATACGAAGCCAGAAAATATATTATTGTCAAGTGATGATAAGATAAAGATTTTGGATTTCGGATGGGTGATTCATACACCAGACGCAAGTCAGAGACGTATGACATTCTGTGGTACGCCTGATTACTTGGCACCTGAAATGATCAAAGACACGGGTTATGACCAAAAGATAGATTCGTGGACGCTTGGAGTGTTGTGTTATGAATTTTTGGTTGGGGAACCTCCTTCTATGGTTGAAGACTTATGTGAAACTTATAAAAAAATTGCCATGGTAGATTATAAAATACCAAATATTATGAAATTTTTGAAAAAAAAAATTTAATTTTTTATAAAGTTATGTTAGTATAGCATTTCCATTAACTATATTGATAAATACAAGAATAAATTATGGTTGAATAAGGTAAATATTATCCTAACTAGTGTTCGCAGGGCTAGGTTCAGAATTGGAATCAAATATAAATCTTCCAGGTGCTGGCTCTATAGCCGCATTAAGTAATCTCTACATAGACTGAGTAATTAACTGTATTAAAGTCTCATAAGTCTGCGTTTAACAAGTTGAATTAATAAAATGGCTAATAAAAAGTAAAACTCAATAGATTTAATTACCTCATCACGATGAAAAAGATTAGAAAAAAACGCTAAATAGTTTGGTTATTTTAGCTGTGAATATAACTAATAGAATCGTAATTAATTTTGATTACGAACCTCTTGCTTTGTTAGAATCTGCAACCATTCCGCGTTTCGATCTTTTTTTTAATAATCCTTGAGCAGTCATCATCACTTCGCCATTATTCAGAGTATCACGTTATTAAAATCATATGCCATGAATGTAGTACAACTTTATAAGAGTTATTACTTTAGTGTTGTAGAAGAATTGGCCGCAGTTACTGAATCACAGTCTCACTAAAAAATGAAATTGTTCATTTATGAAATAAATTAGAACGTACACTTTTGTATGCCTACACTGTTGATGACATTTGTACCAACTCTAATCTCTACTATACTTAAGGATGCAAAAATATAACAAAAATACGGTTTTCATATGGTTGTTATCATGGTAGTTAACTTAAATTTCGGAAATTTCGGCCACATGTATAACGTCAATTTACACTAATTTCGAAGTTCTCGTTCACTAATGAAAATTTCGGTTTAATGCTTTTTTTTTTGCTTTAGCTCCAATTTACAGGAATATATAAATGAAGGGATGAAACCCTCTATATTTCCAATATGACTGGTAAGCCCGTTAATTATTATCAGTTTTGAATGCAAACTACATTAAATTATCTGTGAAATCAACCATTCCTGACAAGTGAATTCCTATTATGAACGATCTATCTCACTACATGATTGAGGATGACATCTTTGATAATAATAGGTAAGTAATACTAAATATGTTCTCGATTTTTCAGTCACAGGTGAAACAATGTATTTTTTTAGGTTATATAAAGAAATGTGTGATTTATCAATTTATTAAAATTTAATTCAACTACTTTATAAAGCAAAAAATAATAAGTTTTATAATTATAATGTGATGACTAGCAACAAAAGCATAAACAGTAAGAGATCTCTTTTGTGGAAATTATGAAAAAAAAATGTTGAACAAGTAAATTATTGCCGATTAACCGATAGTAAAAATCTAGTGTCTTCAGTAAAATCAGATTTTCTCACTCCCACCTTAAAAACAACATACGCCCTCCCAATTGGTACAGGGTTGTTGACAGTTTGAGGTAAATTGGCACATATGGAACTGGGAGCATGAAAGCCGTTCGGGATAAGATTGTTGATAAAAATATTATCTCGAACATAATACATTTCCTGTGAATTTTTAAAATGGAATATACAGCGACTATCCTGGTTTCTGCGCGTTATAAGTGGCAAATACATCCATCTATTGATTATAATTAATTAATCCGTAGTTCGTAACCCATGTTGAGTTAGGAGTTTTAACCAACACTGTATCAGTTTCATGGAAATCTGCCTGGTATATTTTTTGATTTCATTATTAGTTGCGTTTGGAAAAAGAGTTTTAACCATTTCTTCAACGGTCTGAAATGATTCAGCCCTGGAATATTAGAAATTATTAAAATATTGTTCAAACTTCAAATATTGATTATTTGAAAAATGGATTTTTACCTTCGTAATCTTTCTTTTTAAACATTCTATGTTGAGAAGTGAGTAAAGTGGATACCTTATTTATCATCATTTTATTTAATATTAAATTTTTGTCGGATCGATTTATTGTTAAATTTAATTGTATTTATTTATTTATATGTTACGTGGAAGGTGTTGAGTGGAGTACAGTGCTAAAAAAGGTGTTGATTACAATTACGCTAATAATACATTGTACTCAATAGTGCATATGTAAACCTTTTAAGTATGTGGAGTACGCAATATAAGAATTTTATTATTTAGCTAAAATTTCAATTTTTTATTATTATTGTTATATTTCGTATTCAAAATCTTCCATTCATACATCTTTGCAAGTTAGTATTCATTAAAAACGCGAAGAAAAGCAAAATATTCAGCTCAATAATTTATAAAGAACGACATTTCAAGCTTTAATAAACATAAGGTATTATTACAATTTGTATTATTAACAATTCAATTACGATATGAATATATATTTACGTACAGATTTAGGACTAATAGAATGGCTATATAAATTTGGTCAAACGGGGAGTGTTAGATGGGAATTAGATGATAACTTATATTTTTTAATTCTAAAATTGCGTTAATAAAATTTAAATATATATATATTAGTATATTGGTAAAAGAAACTAACAAGGAGATACAAGAGGCGATGGAAATTGTGAAATTACCGGCGTTAAAAAAAGAGTTGATAAGTTGTAAGAATGTCATAGCGGAAGTCAAAATTAATTTAAATAATTTGATTATAGACGAATTCAGTTTACGTTGGAATTATATACCTATAGAAGGGGCGTTCAGGCGTTGGTTTAAAGAATTGACGTACAATACTACAAAAATTGACATAATGATGTTAGATTATGTTAAAGAGTGTTTTATAGAGTCAGGTGGCTCGAATTTGCTGATTGATTGGAAAGAATCTTTCGCGTTAATTAATAACGAAGTTAAGGTTTCAAGAAATTCTACAAATAGAATAGACGCTTCATTAAGATGTTTTAGAGTAAAAAACTTTTTAAGGTTCTTCCAACATATGAAATTTTGTGGACAAGAAGAGTTTGGGGTATTCCGAACAAGAAATGTCCACGTTGTACTGTACTATAGAAGAAGAAGCATGGGATCATATTTGGGTATGTCCAAAAAATAAAGAAGATCAATTAGAGTTCGAGATATTTAAGAGTAGTATTGATAAAGTTCTGGGTGAACGCGTTGGAGAATGGGAGAAGAACAAGTTGATGAATTTTAAAGAAAAGATGTTAGACGTAGCAAGTGATAAATCATTGATAATGGTGCAAGAAGGAATTTTAAGAGAACTGACAAGAGGGTTGGTAAAAAATGATGGAAATTATGCAAAAAGAAAGATGATAAATCAATAATCAAAGAATATTCGATGAATATTTAATAAATATACAAAAGAAAGTATGGAATGAACGATGCTTCGAGACGATAGAATTGGAAAAGCAACTGGGAATTTTCAAAGATCTAAAAAGGAAAAAGAAAAGAACAGAAAAGAGCGACGAAGATTTGGTAGATCAATTAGAAAATAACGAAAACGAGAAAAAAAAATAAAAAAATTAAAAATGTGATAAAAATGGATTTAGAAGGAAAATTTAAAGATGACGTATTTAGATTAGGAAAAACAAATAGAAGTTCTTGGGGTAACAAAGTTATTAGTAGTAAATACTTAATTTTTTGCCTGAATAGGCACGAAAGTTAAAAGAAAGTAGCTTTGCAAACTTTGATACGTTCATATCTTAATTGCTGCATCTAAACGAGTGAGAAATCTCACATCGCACAGAGTTACTACGATTTATTTTTTTTTCCGGTCTGTGTTGCACACAAAAAGCCACATTAGTCAAATTCGGTCATTCGTACGATATGACTGAAAAATTACGTAACGTAATTCACCTTTTTTTAATAAATACCCTGAGAATTCGTCGGAGAATCAAAAATCTAATAAAACCAAAACCATTGATAAATTACTTTTTTAATTTATTTATAGCGATAAAAATATTTTTCTTTTGCAACCTCTCTGTTAGTTTCCCCATCAGTTTCCCCATCAGTTTTTTAAGTTAGGTAAGCTGAATAGTTTTGAAAGCATATAGAGTAGTTTTTCTACTTTATATACAAGCAGTAGCTCTCTTCTTTATTATTTGAAAGTTTTTTTAACATTCTGTACTATCTAGGGTGTGGGGGTCCAAACTGGTTGGTTACACAATATAATTTCGTATTACCAAACTGTCCCACTACCGTCACCCCTGAATTTTATTATTTTAATATATCCAAGACAACATTCCAAGCCTAAAACTTTTGACACACAACGTTTCTAAAAGCCGATGTTCGAGAGTAGATTAGTGAGCATAGCGGACATGCTCATAGGTCTCAAAAATTGGCAGGGTAAGTTTTCATATATTTATTTATTTATAGTTCGATTACTCTGTTATAGGGTTTTACGTGCCGGGAGTGCACGTTTGGCTCTAAGTATCTTATGTATTAGGAACCTAACTCTTTTTCTTAATAAAGATGCGTTACAGTTTTAAAAAAAAAAAAAATGTGACGGTTGTGATGAATATTTTTACTGTTACGTGGATAGTAAAATTTTTGATGGGAAAATGGGTTAGGTCGGGTACCTGATCCAACCTGTAATATTTGGGTCAGATTATCAAATTCATGAGTTAAGCTGGCAGATATAAGATGGTTTTATACATATACAGTATTTCAGTATTTGAAATTTAAATTAGCATATTAAAATGACTATCATGCAATATAATCTGGTAAATTATAAATTTGGCTCGAGTTAATATATATTCTTACCGCAAACTATAATTATCCGATTATTTACATGGATAAACGGATAAGCTGGATAATATCAATAATATCAGATAATATAAAACCATCCTATTCAGTTTAATGGATTGGATCAAGACAATTACCCGATTTAAGTCATCTAACCAAATATATCCTAATTATTTTTATTATGCTACGTGTAATCACATTTGTAATCAATTCTCTAAAAAAATAATATTTCTACAAAGTTCTGTCTAATTATTAATACAGTCAAACCGGCAAATCGATCACGTGCCAATGATTTTTTTTTTGATGTCATGACGTTATGATTCCAATTTTTTTTTGCGAACAAACAAATGGCTGACATAACACTATTTTGTCTTATTCAAGGAAACGCAAACGCACTTCCTCAAGCTTTTTCCTTAAGTATTAACAGAAATGAAGATATTGGCCAACTAAAGAAAGCTATTAAAGCGAAAAAAATATCTGATTTTAAATTCTTTGATGCGAATAGGCTTCGGATATGGAAGGTTCAAATTTGCGCTGATAATGATAAGGAGCTAAGTGAACTTACACTCCATAACAATGAACAACTCCTCGCAAAAATGAAGGTTAATAGTTATTTCACCGACAAGCCACTCGACAATCACATTCACATTGTTGTCAAACCACTTGAGCTGATACATATTAGTCTTAAGCTTGTACTTGAAGCGGGACTTTTGAGAGAAGGAGGGAGTGTAGAATACCTAGGCAGATATCGTATCTATAGAGCAATGTTACATGAGAGATATCTTTGTACTGAAGGTGAAAAATATTTTTCATTTACGGAATTTATACAAGTAGCAAGGAAATTAAAACCTGACGAAACACCTACTCCTTACGATTTTCAGAACCTAAAAATCAACGGTATGACTTATCAGGAAGTCCGAGATAAGATCTATAAGTTTGTTTCTTATATGTATGAAGATAGTCTCTTCGTTGATCATTTTTCAATTCCTTGGGATGATGATCTTGAGAATCGCCTCCGCCAGTTACATTCGGAGAAAGACGTCGTGGACATATTCTGGGATCGAAGTCTTAAAGAAGACGATACAACTTGGCGTGTATACGTGGTTTTTCGTGATATTCCTTACCTACGCAAAAGGACTGAGACTGTCATGGAAGATCAAATGATTCGTTTCATAACAGTAGAGGAAGGGTTTGCTAATGCTAAAATTCAACAATGAAGTCTTCACGATTCGCAGTCTACCTTAAAAGAGATCCCAAAAAAATTGCAGAAGGCTTTTGATGAAGCCTTAGATAATGAGCTGGGGCAATCTTTCTGTGAAATGCATTATAATCTGGTCGGCGTGAGCACCGGTTATAAGCGAATTCAAGGCAAGCTTACTGAAATCCCTGCTATCATATTATATGTTCGCCAGAAGGGCATTCTGCGCCGTGAGTGTGACAAATTCCTGGATGAAATTCGTGAGTATCCAGTAGACGTTGTTGAGGCTTATTTTGCAATTCCTTATGGTTATGGTGTTACTTCTTGCCAAGCTTATCAGAAGGATGTTGGTTTAAGGTCAAGTATAGGAATAACTGAATCTCAGGGAACGTCTGGAACTCTCAGCGCTGTCGTGCGTGATAAAAAATCAGGACAAATGGGCATCCTTTCATGTGAGCATGTATGTAAGTTTTGTGAATCGAGTACTGGAATAGGTACTGTAATCCATCAGCCTTCGCATAAAGATCTAGATAATTTGATACAGTCATTTGTTGAATTGGAAGATAAAAATCTGGCATTCAAAAAAATTTCAGAAGATTCACGTAATATGATTAATAATGACAGGCAGAATTTGGCTATAACATGCTATGAATGTGGTATGCGAAGCAACTTCTTCTCTAAAGTACATCAGAAGAACTTTGGCGTTGATACTGCATTTTGTATTTTCAATAACTTCAATCATAAATTATGCTCAAACCAATTTGCAATTTCCCAAGATCTCTTCAAAAAGGCAAATCTTCCTGGAAATACCTAACTAAATGGCTTTTATACATACGAAGAATTTAAAAATTTTGATGATGAATTTGGTGTCTTTAAAGTAGGAAGAGCTACGGGCCTTACTCTTGGAAAATATCTTCTTATTGACTCTGCTATTTCCATTGATCTAACAAACGAAAGCATAAAATTTGCAAAATTTGCAGAAGAGCAGGGAGAGCAAGGCCAAATTCCTCTCCATAATAGCTATCACAAAGAAATATTCATCGGATACATGAAGTCACCATTGATCCAAGAAATTGATAAAAAGTGTCAGAAATGTTATCCTACCGTATGGTTTGATCAACAATTAGTATTTAAATTCAATTGTGAAGACTTTGAGCCTGAAGATTCGGGAGCGAGTGTTGCAGACAAAAAAGGAAGAGCTCTTGGTATCCTTCATGCGGCATGGGTTACAGAAAATTTCAGATACGCCATTGCCTCTCTTTACTTTGCTGTTTTTGAGACACTTGATGTAGTAGAAATTATGGAATAACCGCCTGTAACCAAAATATTCTTGATATTTTGGTGATTTGTGATACTCTACACATATTTACCAGCTCCAATATTCCAAATCGGTAAAATATGGTAAATAAAATTTATTTGCTATTATCCTGTACCCGTTTAGAAAGAACATTAAAATATTTTAACTTCAAATATGGCAAGAATTAAAATTTTAATATTTTTATATTTTAACATCGTATTTTATTATAAAGTTTTAATAAACAAATACAAAAATGCAAAAAAAATTTTACAGAAACTTTAAACTAAAATACTTTTATTTACTTAAGTTAATTAAATAAATTTAATGTCTAATATTCCTACACCTGCTGAACAATTCAGTTTAGTTAATAAAGAGCTGAAATTATTCATAAAATAAAAAGTATATACGTACACAGTAAATTGAAACAATATCTTGATAATGTTATCACTAATTTAGTTTGGAGTGATAACTAATTAGGATACAAATAAAGTAGTATTGTACATGGGACATTGTATGTCTGGCGATTTTTTTGTGTCAAATAATCCATGTCTGCGTCTATAGCCTGAATACAGACAAGCTGTTAACCCAACTTTAAAAAACTTTTGACTGGAATAAACAAGAAAAACGGCTGGCAATAATGTCCCAGACATGAAATTATACTGTAGCGGATATGAACCAGACTGTCCAGTCCCATGACAACATTGCTCATAAGTATAGTTATATACCATTTTATTCTAAAAAAAACTCCATAACAGATAAAACCAACATATAATTTACATAATTCTATATGGGATACTTATAAAAAAATGACAAGTATTAATTGTTTTTTCAAATTGTTTTTTCAAATTTAACCTACATCTCATTTTTATTTTTCCCTATAAAAATTCCATATTTTTTCTGTAAAGGGCTCATATTTCCGGAATTAGTAACCTTATATCATGGAATTTATTGAATAATTACATTTTCTGTGAATGGATCCATAAAAGGCTCATTCTTACGGGTTTTTACAGAAATAACGGACAAAATTCTTTACAGTCGTCTCTCGTTATAACGAATTTTGATATGTATTAGTTATTTACTGATCTAGTTTAGTATATAAATAGGTTGGATGATAATCCATTTAAATACTACTAGATTAATAAATACTGTATTCTTCCGTTTTTAAGCACCACCTGAATTTAAGCACCACCCCAACTTTTGCCAAAAAAACTTGAAAAACAAAAATAAGCCTCACCTTAAATTTGAAAATTTTTTATATTTTATTCAAAATAAATTTTATTTTTATGATGCATCATTTTACAATTCATCTAATTCATCAGCTGAATCACTATCTATATCTACAATTTCCCTTTCATTTTTATCAATTTCCTCCTCTTTTTCATCTTATCCAAACAAATCATCTTCTGACCCATCTATTGCATTACAAATATGACTAAAAGCGCAAAAAAAAGTGTAAAAAAAAAACTTCTGATTTTAAGCACCACCCTAAACTTTGCAAAAATTTTCCCCTAAAAAGGTGGTGCTTAAAAACGGAAGAATATGGTAACTTTTTTATCATCCTGGATTTACTAATTAGTCCGCCAGTTTATAAATGGCGGAAAAAATCCTAAATACCAATTAGTAGCCAGGTGATAAAATGAATTATTTGGTATAACAAATCTTTAGTGTTGTACCAATTAACATATGCAAAAAATTTGCTATAACGAATATTACTAATTAAATGCTGTATACTGTTTAACGAAGTAAGTTTTTAAAATAGTATTTTGTTGATTTTCACGAAACTTTTCAAGTAAAGCTAAAATAAATTGTAACAAAAAAAAATTATAAAAAAAATCCAATAAATCTACACAATATTTTGTTAATAATTAATATTCTTTACCTTCTTTTGCAGTTTTAAAATTATTATCCTCTTTGTCCATTATTTGTTTATTATTTTCATTTATACATGAAATTTGAGAATTTACTATTTCTGCTGATTTTTCATTAACTGATAATAAAATGCAAATATTTAATAAATCTTTAAAAATCAATGAACAGCAATATCAATATACCCAAAGTCAACTGCTCATGAACTTTATTCATTAACTGTCCAATAATCTCATTTTTTTTATTATCAGTAGGTAAAGTGTATGATGATAATCCAGCATCAGATCTATGGCGAGATATTAATTTAATATCTTCTTTTAAAATTCCCATTTTTTTACAATTTTGAATAAGTGCACGATGTTCAGAGTGGTTAGTAATCTTCCTTCCATTAAGATTTATGCCAGTAATTTTACAAATTTCATTTAAAAAAGAATTTAATCTTTTAGATCCTACATGATTTGGCTTATACCAGACATCAGTTCTTAATGCTAATGTATTAATAATAAAATAAATCAATTTTTAGTGTTAATTAAAATATTAATAATTTGAAATATTACCAAATTGTTCTTCAATTTCTTGAAGGTAAAAATCAGGTTCTGTATAATGAGGACGTAATGATAAATATTGATCAATAAATGGAGTAATATCTGGATGGCTTGGTAAGGTTAATTTATCTGCCTTTCCTTGGTTTTCAGTAAAACCATGTTGATTATTCTTAGAACAATAAATAAAAACAGTGTATCCATCATCTTCACTTTTAAAAAAATCAGTTGCATTAAGTAATGTATGTTCTCCACCACGAAGTTCAAGATAAATTGCATTTATAAAAAATACTTTTCTTAACAATCTTTCAGGCGTGGAGCCATCTAACAATCTATGATTTAAAATTTGGGTTATTTCATCAGCTTCTAATGAGTCTGATCCTTTGGTTTTACCTTTGCCATTATTAGAAAGATATCTAATCTTTCCATCTACAACTTTTCTTATCTTTTTAAAATGAACATCATTATATAAATCAATACTTTTAATTTTTGAATTATCTTGAAGAAGCGGTTAATAGCTGCAAAAGAAGCTCTAACAGAATTAACAGAATAGTCAGAACCATCTTTTTTACTCATATTAGCAAAATAAGAACACAATTGTTCAATTAAAACTTGTTCATTTTCTACTTCTTGAATTTGACCAATGTATAATTATTCTTTTCGAAACTTCTCTAACAAACCCATTCAATTATTTGTCACGTTAACTGTATTTTTAATTTTTGAAAATTCATGATAAAATTCAACTTTTTCTTTTAGAGAAGCAGAAGTTTTCAAACTATCCTAAAACATAAAATATAGATATTGTTAGAAAACAAAAAAAAAAAAGCAAAATAAAGCAAAATAAATTAAAGGTGTACAATACCCTATTTCTTTTACTTTTCAAATTTATTTGCTTCGTTTGTGACATTATAGTTAATATAAGTATGAAAGAAAAGAAACAGAGAATAAAATAGTTTAAAAATAGTTCAAAAATAGCTTAAAATATTATTCTCGCACTATGTATGATATAGTAATGATGTCATAAAAGCATGATCATCAGTGTTTACATAATAACACAGTTATTGGGTATGGTAGTTAAAATATCATTTGAACTGCTACGCAGTTTGGTGATATTTCAACCACCCTACCCAATAACTATTATATATGTGATTCAAAATGTAATTCTGGCTATAAAGAGAGCACTTGGTGAAAGATTTCACTACACTAATATGGAATTGAAGAAAGTTTTTCAGAATTATCATCATCATTAAAAAGACACTTACATTTTGTCATTGAATTCTCAGAAACAAAAAGCAAACAGATAAAAAATGGGTATAAACAGTAGAAGGAAAGATGTAAGTACAACTTTACTTTAGGTTTGAAATAAGATAATGGTACTTTTTATTGAATATCATTATCAACGTCTTATATCTTACTAACATTTTATGTATTTATATTATTTTTGTTGCAAAAATAAAAGAAAGACATCAAAGAGGATTGAAGTGTATGATAAATATCAAAGATCAAATGCTCACAGATTTAGAATTTAGCAATTTGATCAAGGATTTAAGAGAAATCAGTAATGATTCAAATTACCATTCAGATGAAGTTTCAGAAATAGATGAAGAAGAAGGTTTGTGTTTTCTGTGTATAATAGTTGCTATTATTATTGGAATACTAACACTTTACGATATTATTTTTTCCTTTTACATAAACTCAAGAAGAGAAAAATATAAAGATTCATCCATCTAGGAATGAAAATACGAATCATGTTTTTCATGTATACGATAAAAAGTAGAGATCGTAAAGGGTGAAACATATGCTGAATTATTACATTGTATTTTTTTCAATTACTTACATAACTAAACTTTTTAGTTGCAGATTCTCTTGCGACATGCTAATAAAGTAGGTGAAGCCATTCAGAACTTAAAAATAGTAAGAAAATAATGATATAACAATCAAATATACATAGATAATTTCAAGCCACTTTGTAATGCAGGCTATTTCATCTTTCTACCAGTCTGAATAATAAATATTTTTTTATTTTACCAAATACCAAGTAAGTTTTTTATTTGTTCGTTAATATTTTATAATAATTAGTTTATTGATAATTATTTTAATTTTTTTCAAGTAGATTCTATAATATAAATGAAATAAATAAATCGGAATCAAGCAAGATTTAAACTTACTACTTCGTATTTGTAATAACAAAAGTTGAATATAATATAGCAATTTATTTATTATAATTTAAATAGAATAATATTATATGCAATATTTAATTGTAAAATAAAATACTACAGTGCATACAATTTAGTCCTAGCAATTAAATTTGATGAAATTTAAATCACTACTATTCATTCAAAAAAAAAGATAAACATAAAGTATAAACGTACAATAATAAACCAGATTAAGCTTAATAAAACTATGTTTTTAAATTTCCTGTAAAGTATTTTTTAATAAAGTAGTAGCAATTCAAAGTTGAAATATTTTACTATTAAATTAAATATTTGGCCGTTTTATTCTGACCAGAATTACATGTAAGTCTGGCCAAAATTACTTTCGTTTAATTATTAACTATGTAAATTTGGCTAGAATTAAGAATTATAACTTAAATTAAATAAATTTGACCAATAAAATTACAGGATTAGTATTACATAATATAAAAAATTTGGCCGCTTAAAAATTTTTTTGTTGGGACTAGGTTGTATGCACTGTATATTTATTTAAATTAAATTTTCATGATTTTATTAATATACGATTTACAACTGATATTCAAATGATATACACCTGATTTATTGAAATATTATAGTCATATCGGAATGCTTAGATCAGTTCCTCCTAGTTTTGTCATTGAACTTATCCAATATTCTTTAATCTGATAGCCATATTATTTATCTCTGATTTACGCTAAAAGTCAGTTAAATTTCATATAGGCCTGCCAGATTCTATTCAAAGCAAAATCAATGGAAAAACATAAGGCTATCAGGTGATGAAAAATCATCTGATAGCTTTTTATTCGACCTGTATGTATTAAATAAAATTAAAATAGTTTGCTATAAGAAGTGATAATTTATATCTTTTTATTATTTGATATTTTTTAAACTTTTTGTAAATGATTTACAATCTGGAAAATTTGTAACAATAAAATATATGTAAAAGGAAATTTTCTTTAAGTAATTTTTTTATGAAATAATTTACCTAGAAATTAGACTTTATAATTATATTCTTGAAGTATAATTTAAAAATCAAATATATTAAGTAAATAATGAATATTTCCTTCAGAATCTTATATTTATTAATATTTACTTCAAGTTATCATATTGGAATTAAGAGTAGAATTTTTTGCAATATTTCATTTTATTAAATTTTCTCAAATTATCATTTCTAGATTATCAAGTAAAGTAGGATTTTATCATTTAATTCAAAATTAATTAAAATTAATAAATAATTATGAATCTTGAATTATAATATTATTACAAAATTTTTTAAGCTTACGGAATTAAAAAAAACTGCAATATTTATAGTATATTAAAAAATTAAATAACTTTTTAATATTACCTGATATAGCAAATATGAATTTATGTCAAAAATCTTTAGAGCTAAAAAATTATATAAATTAGGTAATATATTGGGGCTAAAGAAAATTAAACAGATCTCTTATAATCTATAGTAATAAGGTTATTAATTCTCTTGTCAAGTAGTATCAATATAAAATTGCTTTTTGATTAAACTTATTAGCTTTCTAAAGTTATGCAAATTATATTTTATGTGATATTTGAAGATGGATTCTGTTCTTCTAAAGTTTGATCTGATGTAAATATATGTGTAGGTGATGATAACTGTTGCTTCAACTCCTTACTTCATATCATATAACTCTGATCGTAAAGAATCTTCACAGTTTTAAAATTACATATTAATTTGGATGCATTAACTGCAGTTGCTTTGATAAGACGCAAGATGCTGATCTTATTTTCTCAGAACTAACCTCATAAAATTGTAATAAATCTTGCTTATCTTGCTCTGAAATTATTCAAATTAATATGCCCATAACTTCAAAAATTTTAGTCATATTTTGAAAAATTACAAGTACCTCTTTAATTTCTCTACTTTTTTTTTCGCCTCCTCTTTTTAATCTCATTATTAATGCTTTTTTTATATGCTTCATTTAAGAAATTGACTATTTTCTCATCATTACCATTAAGGTCACTAGATGTTTATCCTACTTCATTATTAAGTTGATTTATCACAGAATCAGATACATCAACAGTTAATACCATTATCACTGATATTGCTTGTATCTGACCAAATGATAATACCATCCCATCTACTGCTAAACTCTGTTCTAATAATACAAGTCTAGCCTCAAGCTCTTTGACTCTAAACTTGAATTTAACATTTATAGCATCATGTCTTGCATCCTTTTCAATAATTTGCTTCAGCCTCGCATTTTCAGTCTTAACCTTAGCAAATCTTAGTAATTTCTCTCTAAATTCAGAAATCTCAGCACTTTTCTTTTTAGGCTTTGCAATTTCAACTAAAAGCTTGGAATTTACAGTGGTAAGCAAAATTATTTAGAAAACTTTAAAGTGAATTTACATAACAACTAGTGATTATATTTGCAAATAGTTTAATATATTTAAAAGTGCAATGCCATAAGATTTAAACTATATACAATTTAAAACTTATTCTTTCTCCCTTTACCCTAATAATTTCCTTATAACTTAATTTTATTAATTTAATAAAATATTTATATCTTTATTAGAAATAAAATTTTCATTCCTTAACATTCAACATTTCTGAATTTCCCAAATTTAATAGTTTTCATATTCTTAGATTTCTGTTAATAAGCTTTTACAGTTTTTTGACCAGATTATAATGTATTATTTCTAACTATCCAACAGTTTCTTCATAATTCCAATTGTAAGAATTAGCAAGCAAATAAAAAAGAATTTGTCATTTCTAATACTTTTTCAGTTAAATTATTGGTCATTATCATAAAATTCTACCTAATGTATTGGCCTATAATATTTTTTTGATATTTGTGTCATTTTTAGTTGATTTTTACTAGGTATTTAAGCCATATTTTCCCATCCTCCAATTGTTTCAAAATTTTTTAAAACATAATAAAAATTTCACTCAAATACTGCACTTCTTTGATCCATAATCATGAATTTATTTTTTGCTATCATTTTTCAATAAAATCTTTTATTTCAGAGTTATTTTTTCTTAAAAAGTCTTATATAAAAGGTTGTGTAAAGAAAGAATATTTATTTCAGCGTTAGATTAAGTATATTGCAACATGATTTGCAAATTTTTTACAAGTGACTGAAGTCACGTGAAATTTCTCCTGCTCGCCACTGTAATTCTCTCAATGAATCAATGAATTGCATGTTCAATGATAATTTTTTTATATGAGATGGTAAGTTCGTTAGCATAGATAAAAAATGAGATAATATCCTTATCAGAATTACTGATTTATCGATGTAAAAAATAGATTACAAGATTGCCAGTATTTTGTTCATCTAAAGCTAAATACTAACACAATATCCATTAACTCTAATCCGATTTTATTTGTCCCAACGTCGATATTCTGGATAGAATAAAATGGTCGTCAGTTATGTTTGGAAGAGTAAGAAATAAATTAACAAAATTGGCATTAGTAAAACTCAGCGAAAGTTTATGATAGTAAAATTGTCAACGAAAGAAGAGAAGATAGGAAGCACGAATTATTGGAGTTATTCACTGAGGAAGCCAGGCAAAAATAGTGATTTAATTATTTAAGCGTTTTGGAAAAAGAGGTTTCTCCATCTAATAAGGGCCTCGCTACCCAATAACAAGCTAACACTTCAAAGAATTTTCTGAGCAAAAAAATAGTACAAGCTCTGAGTCGTTTGCACAGCCATACGGAAAAATATATTTTATTCATACCTTAATCTCGTCTGGACTTCAATAATTTTTTCGTCAACACTTCAAACTACAATAGGCCGGTTTTTTTTTTAAGATGGCCAGAGTAAAGTAAATCATTACATCATTAGAGTGTTACTGCGCTTTATTAATTTATTCAAATACGGCCACTTGTACCGTTATATGACCTAAAAATGAGGAATCTTAACAATGATTTTGTCATATAGTCACGTGCTGACATGTTTACGTTTTTTATTATGTTTCTGAGGGACAGTTTTTTTTACTAGCCTGATCTCTATTTGTCACTTCACCTGTACTACCACATTTAAAGTACTATTTATATTGGGACAGGGTAGTGTGGTAAGATTCCCCCCTAAAAATTAGTTAAACTTTTTTTAAATAAATATCCTGAGAATTCGTCAGAGAATCAAAATCAAATAATTAGAATGATAAAACCGTTTTTTCACATTGATAAATTACTTTTTTTTTTTGCTATATATCATCAATCAAGAGTTTATTAGAGTCTATTTATTATTAGTCACGATGTATTCAAAAAAGTATATATACACCTTCAAACTTTCTTAAGCTTTCTCAACTTTTCATTTTCTTTTTAAGTATTATTAAATAGAATGAATGTATTTCTCAAACTTTTTTTCATTCTAAACTAACAATTGCTCTTATCACTTTTAAAAAGAAATATCACCAAAATGGTTTTTTCGTTAAACTGTATTATTCTAGATGACACTACTACGTTCCCGATTACTCTTGGCAAGATAGTCATCTTAGATAATATACAATATGATATTAGCGAGTTTAGAATTTCAAACCTCAAGCGGTATATCTTTTCTAAGAAAAAAGAAAGTAAACTTAGTGGTATTAGTGATCCTGATGATTTGAACCTTTGGCAGGTTAATGTCGGTAAAGACAAGCTTGAAGGTGTTTATCTTACAGAGCACATAACAAATGAACTCAAAGGCAAGAAGATGGACGAGGTGGATTTTATTACTAACTATTTTGATGTTAATCATCGACCTGACAAGAACATTCATATTATCGTAGTCCCTTTCACTTCCACTGGTAAGTGTCTCCCAACGTTTTACCTCTCGAACAAGAAATTTGTGATCTTTTTTTATTAACTAGCTTGTTTCTATATTTTTAGATTACCTATATAAAAGACCAAGGCTTGATTTTAATAACATTCCTTTAGATTTAGGACAGTCTCCTACACAACTTTTACATACTGGCGGATGTTCTTGGGATTATCAAGAATCATCTGAGTTGGAACAAGAATTAAGAAAAGAAGTTCAGGGGCTATATAACGTATTCGAAAGAAAATAAATGTGAAAAAACAAACACGACCAATCTTTTTAATGACATCTGGTGCCGGATGTGGTAAATCTCGTAATGCTACAGAGTTACCTAAAATTCTCTGTAAAATATTCAAAGATGATCCAGAATTGGAACCTCGTTTTCAAGAAGCACTCATTATCAATATCTCTTTTGAAAATGATACAAGAATCAACATGAAAGAAGAACGCAATGCAAATGATGTAATTGCTAAACGAATGCTATACCAGCTTCAGAATCAAGGCCTCCACTGGGTCAATATTCGTGATGATAAGCAGTCCCTTTCAATTATTAGTATTCTTAAGAGATGTGCTAAAGAAAAAAAAGTAGCAATAAAGAAATTAACTGTGATCCTCATTGTTGATGGATTACAAACTGCTCTAATTAACCCAGATGATGGCATGAAAAAGGATTCGTTATTTTATTCTTTAATGACGGAGATATCCCTTCTTGTCATAAATAAACAATCACCCTTGATTATTGCATGTTGCACAGCAACTTTAGCACGTCCATTCCATGAAATAGTGCAAGTTTCTCATCAAAAGCGAGTTTTTCTTCAAATTCGTTCTTTAGATTCTCCCAAAAAAAAGAACGAGCCAGTCTTTAAAAATACACCTCTCCTTAATATGTTAGTAAGTGATATGGGCGGAAATGGCAGAGCATTAGAAGCACTTCAATCAGCTATAGAAGGGGTAGATTTTGAAAATTCCAGCTTTCTTTCAATTGCAGAACAAGTATATTATAAACTTAAGGATCACTATAGTGAATGGATTAGTTATACTCGTTATCTAATACCTGTTCTTCGAGCTATTATGATGCACACCAAGTTGGTGTTATCAGCTCATATTCCTGGCACAGATATTTTACCAGAAGAACTCTCAAAACTAGGGCTGGTCAAATTGGAGAAACAAGATGATCTGAGTGATAAAGGAATTTTAACATGTCCATATATCTGGTTGTGGCTAATGGCAAATGCATCAGGTGATAGTATTCTACGTAATTGGAATTTTAAGTATTATAGTGAAATTCAGAATAAGGAGGACCCAACCATTCCTCCTGGTTGTCAATTTTGGCAACATTTCAAACATTTCATTGCCTCTTTTCGTGTCCTTAAATCAAATGTATTTGAAATTAATCAAGAAATAGAATTACAAGATATTCATACTGGCGCAAGACATAACTTTGGCTCAGCTACCATTAGGAACGTACCACTATTATTGAAGAAAGCTATCCGGCGAGAAAATACCAAATCAAGTGCCTATTCTACCAATAAAATGGTAACTTGCAAGGAAGGTGATGATCAAATTGATATTGATCTCACAGATGCATCTGTCTGCATTATCAATGAATGGAGTGCACCTGCTGGTGATTCATTTTGTCCAATTTATCTTGCAGGCTCTACTCAACAGTCTCAGAATACAGTATTTCATACAGAATGCCATCAATATAAGTCAACAATAGTGAACCAAACAACGTTTAATGAGGAGTATAAAAAAGCAAGTGATAAAGGGGATGTTTTTTTACTTTACACTTGTGGGCCTTCCAATGTACCGAATTTACCACTATTGTCTGCTATTGTTGACTGTAATAATTGGAAGTTGTATTTTGGTCCCTTTGTAGGAAGGGCATTTCTCTTAGCGCGAAGTGATAAATTCAACATCAACAATTGCTCAAAATCTGAGATGACATCAATCTATGGGATAGGCTCTAAATGTGCTGATATTTTGATGAATAATAGACCATATTGTGATCTAGAAGATTGCATTGCCAGAACTAATATTCCCCGTAACTTCTTGATTAATTTCCAATTCAGCGCAACTCCTTCATCAACTTCACCAAACTAATAGTAACTTAGTGTTTCTTGCACTAAACTATAGAGCCAAACTTAGTGATGGCTGGCTAAACATGACGATTGAACTTAATGATTTCTGCAATTATTTATAATGCTTTTAATACATTCTGCTGAACTAATCATTAGATTTTAAAGTACACTATATTTATGTTTTCAAAATTATAGCTTTATGTTGATCACACCTTAAAATTTATTAATAAAATATATCTTAAAATTTATATGTTAATTTACAATACAACTTATAACTAGAGGTTAGAATTGAAATCGGTTATCGGATTTATAACTGGGTTTAACCAATTCGAAATTTAACCAGTTTACAATTCGGTTAACTGGTTATATTCAAACCAGTTTAAATCGATTAACTGGTTATATTCAAACTTGGTTTAAATTTCTGAGCTCAACAAGGTCAGCCAAATTCAGATAACCTGACCTAACCTGACCTGAAATTCAGGTCAGGTATGAAGATTGGCCTGACCTGATTGACCTGTTGACCTGAAACTATTGATTCTACTATATAATAAAAGTGAGTTGCAGTATTGCGATTCACTTTTTTATATTGATTTTATATAATAAAAGTGAGTTGCGATATTGCGATTCACTTTTTTATATTAATTCTATATAAAAAAGTGAATCGCAATACCGCAACTCACTTATTAATATAAAAAAGTGAATCGCAATATCGCAACTCACTTTTTTATATGATTTTAATATAAAAATGTTGAATCACAATATTTCGAGAAAAAATGTTGTGAAAACGTTTTTTTCATAATATTATATTAAAAAAATATTTCGTAACATTTTTTTTTAATATTTCAATAATAACGTTGCGAAAACATTTTTTTCATAATGTTATATTAAAAAAAACATTTTGCAATATTTTTTTCAATATTTTAATAAAAAACGTTGCAAAAACGTTTTTTTTCATAATATTATATTAAAAAAAAAAGTTTTGTACCGTTTTTTTTCAATACTTTAATAAAAATAGTTCTGAAATTTTTCAGGTTTCAGGTCAGGTCCAGGTCCAAACAGACAACCCTGATATAACCTAACCTGACCCTGACCTGACCTGACCTGAAAAAAAATTTTAAGTCAGGTTTATCAATTAACCTGACCTGACCTGATCCATTCAGAGCTCTAGTTTAAATCAATTAACTAGTTACAGTATATTCAAACCGGTTTAAACTGATTAATCAAACCGATCAAAACCGATTTTTAATTTTTGTGAATGGCGACTAACGAGTAATGACTTAATGTTTAATATTTGCAAATTAATATTTGCAAATCAATAAAAAACGAAATTTTTTTTCAAACTGAAAAAAAATTTTTCTTTCTTCTTTCAGTTTAGTTTTTTTTCAAATCAAAAAATTTGTTTTTTCTCATTTTTTTTCCATTTAGGTTTAATTTTTTTTCCAAACTGAAAAATATTTTTTTTTCCTTTTTTTCAGAATTTTTTTCGGTACTTATTTTTTTTCAGATTCCTTTTTTTTGGAAATTTCTTTTTTTTTTAACCGATTCCTTTCTTTATCCCCACAAATTTATTTTTAATTTTTTTCTTTCAATTTTTTTTATAACAACATGTAGAAAGATGATTAAGATTTTCAATTAAATTGAACGCGGGATAAATAGTTTGATTTTCAAATTCATAAAAATCAAAAAAATTGATATTTTTAGTTTTTTACAATATTTTACAATTAATTAATTAAAGAAATTATTGATTTAATGATAGACTATTGTAATCAAATCCATATTCAAAATTCTCTAAATAATCACCAGATTTTTGAATAAAAATTTTAATTCAAATGGTTTAGTTAAATTGATAATTTATCGAATAAAATGAGTATCAAAAAGAATAATAATAAATGAAATGAACAGATTTCTAATATATTTAATTGTTCAAATATTTTTCCTAAGTTGATTATAAGTTTAAAATTGACGTAATATAAAATACTATAATAAGAAATAATTATAAAATTTATAAAATACAGTATTTGAAACTTTATAGTGCTGGCCCGAATTACGAAATTTAAATCACGTGACTACGGCTAAATAGTTTAGCCACCAGGTAAGTTATGTTACACAAAATTTTATTATAGATATTTGTGTTCCACAAAATTTTGAACTGTATTACACAAGGGATGTAATTCCAGCCAGATTTATAACTTGGCCGGATTTATGCCAATCACATTTAATTCTGGTCAGAATTATTAAATATATATGAATCGGTTATTCGGTTTCAATCAGGTTTTGCAAAATCAGTTTGAAACGGATTGAATTGGTTGCGCCCATTTTAAATTCAGTTTTCAAAAATAGAATCGGTTCCAAACTCTACTTATAACATAAATGATATGTTATCTTTTTATTTTCTGATGCATATGGGAAAATTTTATTAGTAATATCAGTGTCATATTATTTTACATTATTTCTAAAGAGAACTTTCCCAAGAAGAAATGATTTCAGAAGCAAAAATTTCATTAATCAAGACTCTTATTTATATAATGTACAAATGGATCTAAGAATAGATTTTAAAATCATCTTAAAGAATTATGACCACGTCACAAAAATTTGAATGTATCATATCCGCCGATCTGCAGAATTAATAAAATTCGTCTAAATTAAGGAATTTGACAATAATTTAATAAAAATTAGGTAAATTAAGTTTTGCAAAAATGATCACACTTGTATTACATGATCATATGACAGATATTAAGAAATTACTTCAACAAAAAGTAGCGTTAAAAAAATTTTTTTCTTTTGTAAACTTCCTATTAAACTCCATATCAACTCTCCTATCAACTTTTCAAACAGTTTTTACATTAAGTAAGTTGAGAATTTTTGCAAGTATATTTGTAATTATTTTATATTAAATACAACTTGAAGTTGTTTTTTTATTTTTTTTATAGTTTATAGAAAAAATTTATTTAGAAAGCAAAATTATTCAAAAAAAATCTTTTCAATAAATAAATAACTCTAAATATTTATAACGATGTTTTAGCGAATTTAGATTATGTATTAATTAGTTGTTTAATTAAAATCTATTTGATATTTATTATTAATTATTTTTCAGTTAATTTTTTTTTGTTAAATCATTAAATATTCTGAATTTTGTAAAGTTTTCTTTTGTTTTTTTTAATAAACTAACTTTATAATATTTTTTTCCTTTTTTTTCTAGAAACTCCTTCTACTGGTTTTGGGTTAAAGAGGTAAATATTTTGGGAGAGGTCTTAAAAGTTTTTTTATATATTTTTTGATATTTTTTCTTATGTAAAAACAGGTTTTGATCGATTTTAATCGGTACTGCGCCACATAACTGATGATTGGCAAATTTTGCAAATTGGCAGATATGCTATAATTTACAATAGAAGCATTTAACGCAGAACTCCGGACATCACATATATAACTCACATTTGAGTTTTAGCAAATTCAATCAAAATTAGGTTAAACTCATAATTTTAGATAGAGCAAATTGATTGAAAATTAATTAATAGTCATAATTATGAGTTTTAGCAAATTGTATTGATTTTACAAAGTCATATTTTATATTTGAGCAAATTGGTACTTTTTTTTTAAATTTAACTTATCATTTTTTTTAAACTTTATAAATAATATTTTTAAAAATATTAGTTTTGGGGTCAGGTTATATTTTGGCCAAAATTAAGTATAATTCCGGCCAAAATTAAGCATAATGCGGGCCAAAAACCGTCCGTTTAGTTTTGCAACATTTTATTTTTTAATAATTATTTATTTAATTTATTATTTTTATTAATTATTATTTTATTTATAATCTACATATTTTAATTATAAAAATTGGCAGTTTAATTTATATTAATTATTTATTTTTTTATTGATAATAAAAGAAAAAATTATTAACTCATATTTTGAGTTTTAGCAAATTAGTATAGATTTGAAATGTGATAATTTGATTTTTAGCAAATTAGATCTATTTTAGCAGGAGCAAAAAGTACTTAAATTCATGCAGATCAGTTATGAGTTATATATGTGATGTTTGGGGTCCTTTTAACGCTATCTCGTATATAAAGTTCAAACTTTGAGTATATACAGAAAAGTTTGAGAATAAATTGCATGCAATTACTTGTTCCTGTGCCATTTTATTTTATCTTTCATCACCTAAATTTTGTCACAGATAAATAAACTAGTACCTTAGCCATGGCAAAAAAAAAGTGGCTGACATGCGATTGCTGATCTGATCCGACTTTACCTGATCAGAAATTTGATCAGATTATATAAATTATATAAAACAATATAATTACAATAAAATAAGAATTAATTTAAAATTTACCACAGGTTATTTTTAATTTTAATTACCTGAGGTGATTACTTTAATTTTTAAATTTAATTTTACCGGGTTATTTTAAATAAATTTTAATATTATTTCACTCAGGTGATTTTAAATTTTTTTCACCCGAGGTGAATTTAATTATTTTTAAATTTCATTTCACCTCGAGGTGATTTTCACCCTATTTGTATGTCATACAAACACTTTCAAATAAATGTTTGTCTCACTAAACTATTTTCGTTTATAAAGATGTGATAATTAATGCAGTATCGCTTATCCTTGCAAATTCTTTACTATAATGGAATTAGACTGGAAATCCTACATAAATTTTCCTAAAGATAGCGAAGATACCTTTTATACACCTTTTTCCGAAAGTAATAGTAGTGAGTTAGAGAATATTACTCCTCCTAATAGTTATTTTTCTGTTGAGTTAGAGAATATTACTATACCTCCTAATAGTTATTTTTTCGTCAAGATACTAGTATACCTCCAAACAATAATTTTTCTGTCGTAGAACCTCTATCTAATGCAATAGAATCTATAAAACTATCTGAACCTTTATCTAATGATACAAGCACTTCTGATTATTCTACTTATCAGTATAATCTCACTATTGGAAATAGTTTTGATGACTGGGAATCTGTTGATAGATTTATACATGAATATTGCCTAGAAAGAGGCTTTGGTTATCAGGTTTATCGAAATGATAAAGACTTAAATGATCATACTATTACCCGTTACAAATCATTTCGTTGTTCTCTAAGTGGTAATTATGAGGCACGTAAGAAAATTGATCAGAATGAACATCGTGTGTGAGACTCTAACAAAACAGGATGTGAGTGGCATTGCAACTTCAAATTACCAAAAACAGAGCAACAAATAAGATGTACAACATTAGTAGATGTACATAATCATGAATTAAATCCTACTGAGATTGCTCATCTTAATGCAAGATATCGTCAATTCAATGATGACATGGTACAGGATTTGAGATTTTTTACAGATTGCAAGGTTGCGCCTATTATACAATTAGAGATTCTTAAGAAAAAACATCCACATCATGTTTTTCGTAAGCAAGATGTCTATAATTCAATCTATAAGCTACGTGAAAATTGTAAAGATGAATCTCCAGACTCTGGTTCATTTCTTAATAGTCTTTTTGAAAAATTGACTGAGGATCCGAATTGGAAAGTGTTCATTCGTCATTCTGGTAATAAACGTCATTTATCAGGCATTTTTTGGATGTCATCTGAGCAGCAGGACTTGTATCACCGTTTTCATGATGTATTATTGAATGACAATACATGCAAAACTAACAAATACAACATGTATCTAAGTGTATTTATAGTCAGGGATAATTATGGAAGGTTCCGGAATGTGGCAAATGCACTTGTAGAGGATGAGATGGCATCTACATATACGTGAATCCTGTACAGTCAACTCTCTTTATAGTCACACATTTGGGACAGTCCATATTTGGTGATTATAAAGAGATGTGACTATATAAAAAATTTCTTATATTAGTATATCATAATTCCGGCCAAAAATTAACATAATTTTAAATTTAAAATTATACTCAAAACTTTATTGTATCGTAACTTCGCCAATATTAATCGTAGAGAGATGATCTTACCGCCATTCGATTCGTCTTGATGAGACGGTTCTAATGGTATAAAATACATCGAAATCCAATCACTAGATTAATTTCCGAAATTAAAAAAATATTAATGGTTTTTGTGTAATAACTCTGCCAATATTGATCCTAGAGAGACGATCTTACCGCCATTCGATTCGTCTTGATGCAACGAATCTAATGGTATAAAATACATCGAAATCTAATCACTAGATTATTTTCTGAAATTAAAAAATATTAAATGGTTTTTAAGTAGTAACTCTGTCAATATTGATTACAGAGAGATGAGCTTACCACCATTCGATTCGTCTTGATGAGGTGATTCCAACGAGCTATTAATCGTCTTTTTTACAATCACTAGGTACTGAGAAATTTAGCAAAATGTTAAATGGCGCAGTAAACGTAAATCAAGAAATATAATAATGCCGATGCTTAACATTTTGTTGAATAACTCATCAGCCAGTAATTGGAAAAGGATAAAACTATCACTATTCGATTCGTCTCAGTGAGACGATTCTAACAAGCTATGATACATCTTTGTACGATTATTAGATGCCAAGTTATTTAATATATTCTTTATATAACTGTGATTATAAACGGTTCTTTTTAATATAAGATTTTTGAGGATAGGTGTGATAGTGACTATAGATAGATTGTGACTATATAGGATAGATTTTAATAATAAAGTGTTTTGAACATTCAACTGGTGTGACTATATAGTAGAATGTGACTATAACGGGAGTGATATAGAGGAGTTGACTGTAATGCTTAATAAAGCGCAACTAATAATTTAGCTCCAAAATCATTTTGGACTTATTCGAACCTGGTTTAATCAATGCAGCATCTCACGTTTTCCCGGTAATATCTCATTTTCACTGTCTTTTTCATATATGGCAGAATATTATAAAACATCTTAAAGCAAAATTAGGTGAAAATTTTCTTTCTTTTAGTAAAGCATTTTATTTATGTCGAAATGCTTTAAGTATTGAATTATTTGAACAAAAATGGAAATCAATGATAGATTTATTTCCAGAATGTCAATCTTATATGACAAAAGCTTTATATCCTAATCGTTCTAGTTGGGCTAAATCTTATTTACCATTCCAATTTAATGGTGTATCACGTAGCACTAAAGCGTTGAATCTTTTAATGCTATTATCAAAAAAGCAGTAAACAGCACTAGCACTCTCTGTGACGTTGAAAAAGCTATTGACAAAAGACATGAAAGTGAATCCAAATATTGTCAACTAATTGATCTTAAAGCACGTTAAACAACAGTTGGGATTCCTCATTTATCATCCCAGCTTTTTTCTAATATTGACGTAATTCTTATCTATTTCTTAACACCACTTGTATTGTCATGGCAAAGGTTTCAGATTTCTCAGTCATTTACTTATGAAGGTCAATTGGTAACATCATTTATTGAGGTAATAAATCATTTTGCAAATCATGTGTTTAAGTTTGATATGAAAATATTAATATTTACTTCATTTGTTATATATTATATAGGATTTGGAGTCTAATACCACCAGTACTCATTTTGTAGAGAATCTAGTTGACAAACTCCAAGTAACATTACAATCACTTCTAAGTGGTATTGAACTTGTAATATTATCAAAACATGGAGAATACGTCATATAGGTGGATTATCACAACGCGAAAATTTAGCTAAGACTGTTATCGATGGAACTCACCTCGTACCTGCATGGAAACAGTTACAAAAGGCATTATCTGTCGCCATTTCTGGAAGGTAATGTTATATTCAAGTTCAGCAAAATTTCATATTAGCATGATACCTGCTAGATGATACAAAGATAACATAACTAATTTGGATTGCAGTTTTGAAAATTCACCAGTTCTTTCTGCAATAGAACCTGTAGATACTTCAACATTATCAGTGCCACCACCTCAAAATAACTTTACACTTCAAAGTTTGCGTTATTTTTAAGGAGTAGAATATATTCAACCTAATGAAATCATGTGCTAAAATAATTCCAAAAGAAATCGATCTGGAGTTGCATTTTCTACAGCAAAAACTGCTATAAATGTTGCTTTGAAAACAAAAACTGATGAAGAATTAATTAAGATACTAAAAGATTTTATTGCAGCCAAACATGAAATACAATCAGAAAGAAATGATCATACTAATAATAATTTAAGAATAATTATACGAAGATCAATCGTACAAGATACTAGCAATATAATTATTCCTTTACAACAGCACTTAATGGGCAGATTACTAATCCTAATGTTACTAAAATACAAGGTGCTCTCAAAGAAAAGATTGAAGAGCGCTATGGAATTATCAAAAAACGGGTCCCGATGC